>NC_064882.1:16356294-16661698 GCF_929443795.1 Astur gentilis
TTTTAAATAATTAGTACTGTTAATGTATTTATCTCAAGTAGCTTTCTTAATCGGGAAGAAAAATGGTAACTAAAGCAAGGGGAATAGATATGTGAAGAACATAAATACCAATCAAATGTAGTATTTGCAGTTTTGCAAAATAAATGAAATAAATAGAATCAATCAACTGAGTCCTCCTGCTTCTTGGCCCATGAATTAAGTGCTAATTTGTTTCTTGTATTTTCTTAGGATCCATATGTGAGGTCATCTTCTGTTATGTTGGTTCTATAATCATGTAGACAAACTTCCTTTGGAATTGCTGTGGCCAGGATAAAGTAGATCTTGTCTGAACTGAAAACTATACTATTTACAATTACTTTTAAGTGACATTATTGTAGTTCAAGGCTCACAACATTAACATTCTCTCTGCAGTTAAAGAATTCATTAAATATGGCTTATGAAACAGCACATATCCTAAGGATCACTGCACTTTTATACTTCCATGCTGAGTTCTAGAGTGGAGAGCTAAGTAATGTAAACATCAAATTGAATCAAAGCTTCTTGGATTAGATTAAAACTGAAAAGATAATTTCAAAGCAGGTATACCAAGTGCTAGGTTGTATTTTGAGTTTGAGTCTAAACCTGTGCTCCAATCCAAACTCCCATCTGAACTCCCAGTCTCCCATCGAACATTTTGGTCATAAATTCATGTCATGACTAGGTCAGGAGTCTTAATAGCTTGTTTGAAGTAAAATAAAACTATGTAGTAGATTAAACATTAAGTTCAAAATCCATAAATTTTAAAGCCTCTAAGTTGTTGGGCATAAGTGTTAGGTTTGTTTAGCTTTGTGGGTTTCTAAATGTTTGGGAATAAATTATCAGGTTTCTGATTTCTAAACAGCAGTAAAAAAATCAAATATTTGCTTTAACTTAGAAATGCATTCTTAGAAGCACTTTACATATAAATTCATTAGTTCATTATTTTACGAAGAATATCAGCTAGGGAAGATGTAACAAATAAGATTATTTTATGATTTTTTTAAAAAAAAATTATGTTGAATTATCTGATAAGCTGTGATAGTGAAATAATATTAAGATGAGATACCCTATTTTTAGGGTCATATTTGTAATCTTCATAGAAAGAGCTTGTCTTACATGTGAACGTGTATATTCCAAATAAATAACTAATCAGGGTGATGTCTGGACCCAGCGTGAGTTGTGCAGTGAAAATAAGAAGTTATAACTGGTAGGAAAGAAAGGTGTAGAAACTGATGATGCGATACCATTGGTACTGGTTTCTGGAAGTGGGTGAGGTCTGTATCAAATTGTTTTTTGAAAATGGATCTTTGATAGCAAAACATCAACCCAGCTCAGTGGTTGCCCAGATGGCTGTTGTTTGGCATACTGTAGTTAAAAATCTGTATAGCAGCAGAACAAGAAGCTTATTGAAATCATGGGAGCATTGAAGTCAATAAGGAGCGTGCCACTGACTGTATGTTCTAATTGGATTTAGCATTTCTCGATCATAGAATCATTTAGTTTGGAAAAGTCCCTTAAGATCATCGAGTCAAACTGTAAAATTAGAGAGATCTCTTTATTTATTTTTATTCTTTTTTTAATATCCCCAAAATGGTCACAGAGAAATGAATGATTCCACATAAATGTATTGATTATAGAGGAAACACCAGATTTATTCTGTGCTGGCACACTCAGAAGCTGTAAGATAAAATCACTACTATTTTACTTTCCCAAATACAACTGCCTTCTCACCCAAAACTAGAATTTTTACAGCCTATGAAAAGTGACTGAAGACAGGCAGATACTACAGGACCGATACTACAGGATGAAAGGCAGGTTTTTTTCTTCCTCCTATATTGTAAAATCTCTTTCAGTGATCTGTTCTAGTTTGTGAGGGCTTTACTAAGTTGGGGATTTTTGTTTGTTTTGTTTTGGTTTTTTTTAATGAAGTACACTTAGATTTGCACATTTCAATACATTTAAGATTTCAACTAAGTCACTATTACTTCTTTCCTAAAAATGTTCTTTCTTAGTTTTCTACATTTATGCAGAAAACACCTGAGTCAGGAAAAAGTGTCAGTGATTACACAGTTTAATGCTACAGATAATAGCAGGTGCAGCTGTAAATAGTCCACCATTAACAATTTATTTAAATATTATAACAAATTTCTGTAGGGCCAACTAATGCAACTGGAAAGGAGAAGATATTGGGAAAAAAAAATATAAATCATTACACCTGAAATTTAATTATATCAGCAATATCAAATAGAATATATTGGCCTTTTCTGTGAGAATAATTACAATGAGACAAATTAATTGTTATTAGAAATGTTTTGATGGATCATAAACATAAAATACATGTTTCAACAGTATTTCCTGTGTCATGAAGAAATCAAATGGGGAGAGTTAAAATGAGGGACCAAAGATAATTTTTAAATATAAACACACAGACTAAAACCATGCAAGTCTAAATGTGAGAGAACACTTCTTACTATGAAATGGGTATGTAATAAAAAAGATGCAGTTATTTTGGAAAACTCTCCTAAAGGACTCTGGGTTTTGTTAGTATTAGAAAATGAAGGTGGTTATGGCTTTCCTACTGTTTGTTAGAAAGTATTGTAATTTAATGCTTGGAGTTAGAGATGACTATGCAGAACAAGGAAATATTTCCTTATTTCTTTAGTAAGTTTGATTTTATATGATTTAATTTTGCAGATATTAAAAAACTAGGCAGATACTGGAATGTCCTCTTGTTGAGGATTCAATAATAGTAGGTAAGTCTTTAGAATCCTACTACTGAAAATAAAGCTCAGTGCAGATGAGTGATACAGTTAGCAAAGCAGAGTTTCATTTCATTTTTTCAAAAGATGACTAAGGAAAGTTGTACAGAATGAAAACCATTGGAAGGACTGATTAGAGAACTGATGCAGGTAAAAATAAGAGGTAGAAGAGAAATAAAGTTGAAAAAGATCTTGTGAAGAAAGCTTGCATTTATAGAGAAAATAATTTTATAATAGTTTGAGGGAGGGTAGAATTTGAGAGAGAGAGATTTGTGAATAGATCAGAATAAGACAAAAGGCTTTTTGAAGCAGTATTGAAACCCTACTTTCTTTTTACTTTCAAAATAAAAATGAAATGTTCAGGGCCTCAAAAGGAAAAAACCCCAAAACTTGCAGGTTCTGTGAAGATGAAATTGAGGCAAGGACAGCTTTTAAATCAAGGGACAAGTAATTATAAAAATGGAAGCTTTATCTTTAAGTGGAAGGAGTTAGTTTAACTGAATTGATTTTGAATAACTCTAAATTTAGAGGCACTGAATTTCTTAGTATGACCAAACTTCAATTGCTCATGTTAATGAGTGTTAGTAAAGGTGATCCTTGCAACTAAAGTTTCTTAAACCTCTTTGGAAAAAATCTGCTTGGATATAGTAACTGGCTGCTGTAGCTTTTGGTAGGATATTGATGTCTTGTTCAGGTGAAATCTTGGGAAGTAATCTGTCCCAGCAATAGATGCTGTGTAAGTAAGAGATCTTTTTTTAAGTGTAGGAGTTATATAAGTAGTGTGGAGAGCAACAAGAAACTACATTAATAAAGCTATATAGAATGTCACCATGTGTCTCTGCCCTGCAGACAAAACACTTGTAAATCCCTCTACATTTAATGTTCTTTCTCCCATCTCTTCTCCCCCAAAAATATTTAACAAAAATTCCATCTTGTATTTTATCACTTTAGTAGCCTCATTAACAGCCATGATTTTCACCTGCGTGTTATGTTGTCCCTTCCACCCCGTAGCAACAGGCTGTTACCTTTCTCTTCAAAGTAAATAATTAATTTTTAATCATTCCACAGATTTCCCTACCCTCCACCCTTTTCCGCTGTGTCTCATTTAATCATGCAATACATGCATTCAAGGTGAAATATTGTTTAGTTTCATCTAATCATCAATCTGTATACTTGTGCTTACTGTTAAGATTGTCTTCCACCTTCACATTCCAGTAATACCAGTTGGGTGCCTCAAATTTAGTTTTCAAGGGTTTTGTTTCAGTTGTTGGCTTTTAAAAATTATTTTTCTGGCATACAGAATGCTCTTTTGGTTCATTCCAATCCTAGTTCTAGATTCAAAAGTTCATTTATTTCATTTTACTGAAATCGGTGAAATAATAGGTAATTAAATACCTTGTGTGTTCCAGTACTTTGTCTCTTTTTTAGTGTTGTCAGTTTGCAAGTTCTTCAGAATATACAGATTTTGTTTTACAATGCTTTAAGTATACTTTCAGTCAGTTGTAGTGAAGACAATAACGGACATCAATTTTCTGCCACTAAGATTAGAATAGAAATAGTTTTGTCTTCTAAAGACCAGGGAGAAGTAGTAGATGGTTGGCAACAAATGTAAGATAGAGTTCTGTGGAAGTGAAAGACATGTCCTTTGAAAATCTAGTAATTGCCTTAATGGGTAGATGGGAAATTAAGGCTGACTCAGTGGGGAACAAAAGGTACTCCAGTGGGTAAGAAGATATAAATAATAAAGTAGAACAGATATGGAATTGCTTTTTGGTGGGAAAAGATCAGAAATTCTGTGGAAATGTTTCTGTATGTGGGGGGTTTTTTTTACTTCTTTAAGATATAACCCCTTTTCATATAAAACTACTTTTTACAATGCTGTAATGGGTGGATACATTGCCATCCAGTGCAAGTGCTTTGTTAGTGCTAGTCACAAGTTTGTGAGTGGTAAAATATAGTGCTGCTTCACCCTATTGCTATTCCTACAGGTTTTGCGGAACAAGGAACTAAACTCTTGTTGCACTATGAATCCCCTTCAGGTGGCTGAAAATAGCTGAATTTGATAGAAGTGTGTTGCTGCTCACAGCAAAAGAAGAAAATACAATATTTCTGTCATTGACTAAGACCATGTTTCCCAACATTGAAATTACAGTAGGTGCAAAGCGGCTAAGATGTAGAAAATATGAATAAAAATGGCTACATCTTTAAACAATGCACTGAGTGAAATATATTGTTGGAATCTGTACATATTATGAAATACCAAACATAGAAACTGAAACTAGATTCATAAATTTGAAATAGAATTTAAGTCTCATAAGCAATGTATATTGTTTCATTTAAGTGATGGAGGTTGTCATGGTTTAACCCCAGCCAGCAACTAAGCACCACGCAGCCACTCACTCACTCCCCCCCAACCCAGTGGGATGGGGGAGAGAATCAGGGGGAAAAGTAAAACTCGTATGTCGAGATAAATACAGTTTAATAGAACAGAAAAGAAGAAACTAATAATGATAATGATAACACTAATAAAATGACAACAGTAGTAATAAAAGGATTGGAACATACAAATGATGAACAATGCAATTGCTCGCCACCTGCCGACTGATGCCCAGTTAGTTCCCAAGCAGTGAACTCCCACCCTCACTCCCTCCAGTTTATATACTGGGCATGACATCACATGGTATGAAATACCCCGTTGGCCACTTTGGGTCAGTTGTCCTGGCTGATCCCCTCCCAACTTCTCATGCCCCTCCAGCCTTCTCGCTGGCTGGGCATCAGAAGCTGAAAAATCCTTGACTTAGTCTAAACACAACTTAGCAACCACTGAAAACATCAGTGTGTTATCAACTTTCTTCTCATACTGAACTCAAAACATAGCACTGTACCAGCTGAAACCAGAACAGAGGTGTATGTGTGGGAGACATACCTTGAGCATCAGTCAGTGTGTTATTCCAGGTCTATGCTAAATGGAAACATTGTTTAATATGTGCTTTAAGGTTTTAGTCGTTCATTGTGAGAATGGAATAAACTTTAAATTTTATAGTTAGGACAGAAGATAAATACCAAACAGACAATGAGAGGTGCTGATAATCTTGGATTGGGGGTGTACGGGGAGGTTGGAGGGGTGTGGGGGGGTGTTGTGCCCCTCCCTGTGCTGGTTTTGGCTGGGAAAGAGTTAATTTTCTTCACAGTAGCTGGTATGGGGCTATGTTTTGGATTTGTGCTGAAAACAGTGTTGGTAACACAGGGATGTTTTCGTGACTGCTGAGCAGCGCTTACACAGAGCCAAGGCCTTTTCTGCTTCTCCTACCACCCCACCAGTGAGGAGGCTGCAGGGGGGCACAAGAAGTCGGGAGGGGACACAGCCGGGACGGCTGACTCCAACTGACCAAAGGGATATCCCAGACCATATGATGTCATGCTCAGCATATAAATCTGGGGGAAAGAGAAGGAAAGGGGGACATTGAGGGTGGTGGCGTTTGCCTTCCCAAGTCACCGTTAGGCGTGATGGAGCCCTGCTTTCCTGGAGATGGCTGAACACCTGCCTGCCCATGCGAAGTGGTGAATTAACTCCTTGGTTTGCTTTGTTTGTGTGCATGGCTTTTGCTTTCCCTGTTAAACTGGCTTTATCTTGGCCCACGAGTTTTCTCACTTTTACTCTTCTGATTGTCTCCCCCATCCCACTGTGAGGGAGGTGAGTGAGTGGCTGCGTGGTGCTTCGTTGCCAGCTGGGTTTAAACCACGACACCCCCTCACATTGGCATAATAGTAATATGGTGACATAAATGCACATATTTTTGCTAAATTTCACAGAATGAGAATTTATAAGGAAATAAAAAATCAGCTTTTCACTTATTTGATTTAATAGGCATATTTACTGTTTTCACCCCCAATAGTTTCACTGAATGCAGTTTGCTTTTCTGAATACTTTTTGTAGGCAGACTGCAAGTCAATTGCTGAAAGTAAACGCTGTAAGTTTTGTCTCTATACCTAAAGTTCCATCAAATAGTAGCTTCCTTATGGAAATCTATGAAAAGACTATGAAAACCCCAAATAATCTTTAATTACTTTGTAATTTTGAGATTTGCAGGCTGCCATACACATTATTTATCTATGTTTAGATGCCATTCATTTTATGCCATTCATTGAGAATCAGCATAAAAATTTTCTATGGTTTATATAATTTTAACTCATCATACATTTATGCAATTTTGTTATTCCAGTTTCTGTTGGAAACAGATATGGGTTCACGATAAAATGGTATCTTTTATCCACATGAAAACATTTCAGTCTATGAATAACACTATGAATAACACAGATTCTAGTTAGCAGTTCTCAGTAGATTTTCTAGCATTTTATGAAGGAGGTAAATATTTTCTAGATGGAAAAATTGAAAGATTGAAGTGAAGGTATGTTTAAGATTATTCAGCTAACCACTGCATTTTTAATTGCATAAATATATGCCTGATTTTTAAAATATTTTGCAATTAGATGTTATTTATTGTTATGGACTTTGCTGGAAGGCTTTTTAATAATATTAAAAGTAATAACTTCAGTGCTATGACCCAAAATTTCTAAAAAGTACTTAAGCAGTTAACTTGCAGTAATATTCAGCTCAGCAGCAGAAAGGGTGAGGTTTTCAGAATGCCAGTAAATTTGAAGAAAGCTGATGTTTTTCAGGTGCTTCAAGTGCTGTTTTGTTGAAATAGATTAGGGATACAATGAAACACAGAAAAAGGAATATATTTGACACTGTTAGTCCTGTCAGAATAAAGATCCATCTCTCCAACTGTGCAAGGCTTTGCATGAGCAGTGCTGAAGCTATGAACGGGAAGGATATCCAAAAAAAGCGCTTTCCAAAAGGAAAAAAGAAAACAGGTGCAAGCATGTTTTATGTCCTCAAGCTCATTTATATAACCTTACCTTATTACCTTTTTGCTCATTAGCACCAATCTGGCAGATTCTGATAGCCTTTTCATTTAAACAATCACAGATTTTATAGCTCAAATAAAGCCAGCAGTAGGTGATGATACCTAACTGTTACTGTTGCTAAATTTAAAATGTTCACTTAACTACACTGGCAAGGATTTCTTTTTCAAATCTGCTATCTCCAAAATACATCTTATTGGTGTTTTTTTTTTTTGACTCACCTTAGTAACTTGGAGTCTCCAAGGAAATGTTGTCAAACTTTTTTCTTTTTCTTTTTTTTTCAGGAATTAGAATTAATTGATCTTTTTAAGCAAAGGTTTTATTTTATTTAGCTATCACTTTGTAACTAGATTGTTGAAAAAAGGCTCTTGAAAATTTTGAGAAAAATTTCCTGACCAGTACTGTCACCAAAACCAGTTTATTTAAATCGTGTAACTTACTTCTACAAATCTGGAATAAATTTGGTTTTTCTTCTATTTCATATTTAAAGTTTGATTTTTTTTTTTTTATTTTTTTTTTACTTCCTCAGTTTCCCCTTTTTTGTCCCTTATGCAATACAGTACTTTTTTCAGGGTTTTTTATAGTTCATTGAGATACCCTAAAGATTCTGAAATTTTTATGTTTGGAAGTGTTGTTGACAAAATATATTTATATAAATGAACTATTAATAATAAAAGAAAAAATTCAAACTATACCGAAGAATTAATGCATGAGAGAAATAATACCAGGAATTGGACATTCCAACATGGAGCTTTTTTGTTGTTTGTTTGGTTGGGGTTTTTTTCCTTTTTTTTAGGAAATAGAAAAAAACTGGAAGATTTGTGGAATTGAAAAGAATATTTCAGAATTTGCAATGAAAATGCCATGCACTTCATTCAAGAACAGTATCTGGGCTTTTCAGAGAAGTCTTATGATTGTGAAATTGCAGGTGATAAAAAGGAAAAATATGGACCCAAAGTCTGGAAAAGTTGTTGAAGAAATACTATGTTTGTTGTGTCATACTTCTACCTTATCTGTCTGAAGGAGCCTTCCAAAAATCAGCAGGGAAGCAGGAAAAACTTCATGCATAAGATTAAGGTTTATCTCGTGATTTTGGGTTGTGGTTTGGGTTTGGTTTTGTTGGGTTTTTTTCTTTTCTTGTAAACTTTTGGAGGAAAATTATAGCTGAGTGCCTGGAGGATTGTTTTCTTGTTATGGTTCATATTTGTTCTGATTTCAGCTGGGATAGTGAATTGTCTTCCTAGTAGCTGGTACAGTGCCGTGGTTTTGAGTTCGGTATGAGAAGAATGTTGATAACACACTGATGTTTTCAGTTGTTGCTAAGTAGTGTTTAGTCTAAAGTCAAGGATTTTTCAGCTTCTGATGCCCAGCCAGCGAGAAGGCTGGAGGGGCACAAGAAGTTGGGAGGGGACACAGCCAGGGCAGTTGACCCAAAGTGGCCAACGGGGTATTTCATACCATGGGACGTCATGCCCAGTATATAAACTGGAGGGAGTTGGCTGCATGGTGTGGATCACTGCTGGGGAGCTAACTGGGCATCAGTCAGCAAGTGGCGAGCAATTACATTGTGCATCACTTGTTTTGCATATTCCAATTCTTTTATTATTACTGTAATTTTATTGCTATGATTATTTTTTATTTTTATTTTCCTCTTTTCTGTGCTATTAAACTGTATTTATCTTGACATATGAGTTTTACTTTTCCCCCTGATTCTCTCCCCCATCCCACTGGGTGTTGGGGGTGTGAGCGAGCGTCTGCGTGGTGCTTAGTTGCTGCCTGGGATTAAACCATGACAATAATTTTACCATTTCTTAAGAGCACGTGGGAAGGCAAATCCCAGCTATTTCAAGGACTTCAGGTATAACTAAACATAAATAAATATGTATAAAATGTATATGAATTTAAGAGCTGTGAATGATTTCTGTTTGGCTAACATTAATCTACAACACAATAGTATCATCTGCTAAATCCTTCACTTGTTTTATAATGGGATAAAAATGCATTTATTAAACAAATACTTGGAGGAAGAGATTTAATTTTCCCAATCAGTTAGGCCAGTAAATACAGTACAGTGTAATATATAGATTATCATTAGAAGCGTTATGTGTTAATGCCCTGTTGAAATATGTGGAATGATTTATTCAAAAATCAGGGGTAGTAACGAGGCTAAATTCTTGATTATATCACTGCCTAATTGTCTGTAGCTTAGGCATGTTTAATTCATTTGGTGTACTTATGTAATTTCAGGTGTATGGTACTACTGCCATTTGTCCTAAGTCACATCAAGTATTTTAGCATCCTTAGAGCATTTGTAACCTACTGGGTAGGAGCATGCTTATTTATTTATTTATTTAAAAAAACCCCAACAAACAACAAAAACAGAACAACAAACTCTCATAGATGAGTTTTATAGTAGATTAGTTGAAATCAATTGTTTTATAAAATAATGGCAGGAATATTGCGATTGTAACTGAGTATGTTAGGCAATGCAAACTGGAACAAGGATATAGAACGTCACATTTGTAAGCAAAACACCATATGATGTTTTCAGAATTCAATGTCAGAATAACTGTAAAAATCCCTCTACCTGAAAACAGTCAATGTCGTCATTCACTTCACTTATGTACTAACATGAATATTTAGTCAGGATAATTTACAGTTGGTGTTTACTATTTAGCTGTATGCCAAGTGATCAGCAAAAATGCTTAATCTAATATTCTTAGGTATGTTTTGTAATATTTGCACAAATACTTCTATAGATTCAATAGACACACAGCAACTTGGAGAAATTAAGACTTTGTTTACCTCCCGGAGTGAGCTTCATCGTAGGAAGGAATGGATGATACATCCTGAAAAGTCAAAAGCCTCAACAGTTCTGTTGTGCTTAACATATGAATAGCCATTCACAACCTTTCAAGACAGTGCAACTGCTCTCCCTTCATGTGGCTGCCAAAAACTAGCATGTAAGGCAATTATATTTGGTCAATACATGCTTCTCTATTATGTTGAAAAAGACAGTGCAAGAGTTGATTTTACTGTAAAATAAGGGATTACAGAAATGTGATAGTGAGTGGATGAGAAGGTGAATCCTTCAGCATTTGTGCTCTTCCGAGATTCTTTTTTGTTGGATTTTTTACTTGACAGTTGCCCAACCCACGATGCCAGGCTGAGTATTTCTGGCTGGTTTGCCACAGAATCTATGGATTCATAGTTTTCTGGTTTTGCAGAAATTACTTATTGGTACAGAGCTTTCTTTGATTTGCTTATTGTTGCAAGAGAATTTAGTGTGGTCCCAGAACATCTAAGTGTTTATAACAATGTATAGTACTAGAATTTTAACAAGAATGATAATTTATTTACCTTTGTAGGTTCTTGCATATAATATAACTGCAATCCTAGTTTTTCTGGCAGTGTTGTAGAATTAGTAGGCAGGTAGTGGCTAAGAAAATGCTCATAATGGAAACATTGAATTTTCCTTTAGTCTTACAAACTGTCAGTCCTGTTTGTTTGTTATGTAAAACAATTGTGGAGAATATATGTTTCATTTAAAACCAACCAACCTTTGAACTTTACAATGGCTGTAGAAATCTGTGGAGATCTTCAACACCTGAAAAGCAGAAAGCAAATAGAATACCTGGCTCTCTTAGAAAATGTTCACCAGGACAGTATTTTACCACGGATTTCTATATGGAATTTGGGAGTTTTCCATTTTTCCTACTTAATATGATATTCTAGGAACCTACAAATTCTTCCAACAGCAGAAATTTATTAAAGGAAATACAGGCCTAACCTTTGTTTTGTGCACTGAAAGAAAGAAATTCAGTTTCTACACTGTGGCATACCCTTTTTGTTGTTCTGTGACCTGAGCCTGAACATAAGCCTGACACTGAAACTAATTTCCACAACGTCTTCTTGAATCTTTTTTTTATTTATTTTTTTTTAAAGATCCAGTCTATGAATATAAATTTATTTTTAGGAAAATATAATTTTTGTGATTTTGCTAGTTATTTCCTAAATTTGAGATTGGCAAGATAATGAAAAGTTTGACATTGTTAGGATCCAGTAGGTTTTTTTTTTTTCCACTTCTCGACCATTCACAATAGAAAATTATTCTAATGTTTATTTGTGCCAGCTGCTGTGTGAATAGCTGTTTTCTGACATAAGTGATAACAGTTGAAAACAGTAGCCATATAAATTAGACTTAAGAACTAATCTCTTTTATGCTAATGTATTTTAAATGAGAAATAATTATAAAATTTAAATCTCAAAATAGTAATGCTTCTGAAGGTGTGGGTATCATTATCAACAGTACTAAAATCCCTAGTTTATTAGAATAGTAAGGGGGGGGTATACTTATGGCACACATACAGAGGTGAATGGGGAAGAATAATTTGTCTTTTGCTGTCTTAGAGTTGTATAAATGTTTTATTTACTGAAACCAAACAATGAAAGTAAAAGTTTTTTTATCTCTGCTGAATTAAAAAGTTTATTTCATGTGTCTTATTCTGGGCAAAATGGAGTCTAAAACAACATTTATATTCTTTCCACACACTGTCTTTTTGAACCAGTTATTGCACCTCTTTCTAACTGCTGGATTAAAAAAAATATACTCTGCATTAAAATAAAACTGATTCTGTATTTTTGGATGGCACTTTTTTTAAGTGTCATTGTGGTGATTTTTTTCACCTGTTGTGGTACAGGTTGAGGTTACCTTTTTTGTTGCCTGTTTTAGATTTACACAGGGCTTTTGGAAAGGGTGTGAATTGCAATTGAATAAGAAAGGACTTTTTTAACTATCAATGAAACAAAATACGTGTTAACTATTCCAAATTATTTAAATGGTAGTTTGGGTACATGGCTTTGATTAATTTGTAAATGAAATATTCCTCTGCTCTTAGTAAATTCTATATAATTTATCTAGGTTTTTTATTATTCTTATTTTTATACATTGGATTTGAGAACAGTAGAGCTTGACAGAGAATGCCACTTCAGTTTCAAAAGTAAGAGAGCATTTAATTTTCACATTAGAATTAAGATCTTTAAAAGGTAAGCACTCTCACCTTAGAACTGTTGTTAAGAATTTTGAAGTATACTGTAGTAAAGATGCAAAGCTTGTGTTACCAGAACAAAACAGAGAACTAATGTCACTGGAAACCTTATAGTATTACAGAGATGGTGCTTGATTTCAGCCAATTTGTGTGTAATGAAAAATTAAACATTGTCCTTTTTTAGCTTTAAAGTAGAAGTTGATACCGCTCAGATCGGTCTGCAGAGAGCTTTGAAAGTGACAGTTATGACCCTCAGCAATGTTGGTTTTTTTTTTTTTTCCATTTTTGTTTCTCTAGAATGCATACTGTTAAGTGTCTTTTGATATATGTAACAAACAAAAATTCAACAGGCAAGCAAAATAGTTGTGCTTTGTTGTTTGTGATGATGGCAAGGATTTGAGACAAGATAACTGGTTCATCTGTGATCTGTAATTCTGCCTCAACATGGGAGAATGTATATGGAAATGATTGATGGGCAATTCTGTCTTCTGGATTCCTGCATAAACAGTCACAAGTAATTCTTGCTGTATATCATGACAAAAACAATAAATTGTGGTGGGTTGACCCTGGCTAGATGCCAGGTGCCCAATAAAGCCGCTCTATGACTCCCCTCCTCAGCTGGACAGGATAGAGATCACTCAACCAATTACTGTCACAGGCAAAGCAGACTCGACTTACGGAGTATTAACTTAATTTATCACCAATCAACCAGAGTAGGGTAAAGAGAAATAAAACCAAATCTTAAAACACCTTCCCCCCCAACCCTCCCTTCTTCCCAGGCACAGCTTCACTCTCGATTTTCTCTACCTTCTCCCCACCTGGTGGCACAGGGGGATGGGAATGGGGGTTGTGGTCAGTTCATCACAAGTTGTCTCTGCCGCTCCTTCCTCCTCAGGGGGAGGACTCCTCACGCTCTTCCCCTGCTCCAACGTGGGATCCCTCCCACAGGAGACAGTTCTCCATGAACTTCTCCAACACAAGTTCTTCCCATGGGCTGCAGTTCTTCACAAACTGCTCCAGTGTGGGTCCTTTCTGTGGGATGCAGTTTTTCAGAAGCACACTGCTCCAAGTGTGGATCCCCCACAGGGTCACAAGTACTGCCAGAAAACCTGCTCCAGCGTGGGCTCCTCTCTTCATGGATCCATAGGTCCTGCCAGAAGCCTGCTCCAGCGCTGGCTTCCCACAGGGTCACAGCCTCCTTCGGGCATCCACCTGCTCCAGTGTGGGGTCCTCCCTGGGCTGCAGGGGGATATCTGCTCCACTGTGGACCTCCATGGGGACAGCCTGCCTCACCATGGTCTTCCTTATGGGCTGTGGGGGATCTCTGCCTGGAGCACCTCCTCCCCTTCCTTCTTCACTGGCCTTGGAGTCTGCAGGGTTGATTCTCCCACAGGTTCTCACTCCTCTCTCTGACTGCAGTTTCTGTGCTGCAGTAACTTTTTTCCCTTCTTAAATACGTTATCCCAGAGGTGCTACCACTGTCACTGATGGGCTTGGCCTTGGCCAGTGACAGGTCTGTCTTGGAGCTGGCTGGCATTGGCTCTATTGGACACAAGGGAAGATTCTAGCAGTTTCTTTACCAGAAGCCACCCCTGTAACCCCCCCTGCTACCAAATCCTTGCCACACAAACCCAATACAAATGTATTTCCTGAAGAAATGTCCTCTCTAGCTACATAAACTCAACTTTGGAGTTGCATTTATTATGTATTGTGTTTTAAAGTGATCAAAGTCTTTTTGCCTCTGTAAATTCTGAATAAAGGTTAGGAGCTACAGGTTGTGGTTGTACAAAAACAGCTGGAAGGACTGAAGGACTAGCATACTGCGATAGACTTGTGCTACTGCTGTCTATGTATGAACCTCTGTTGGCCAGCTCAGTGTCATGGAGAGAGGCTTAAGGAAGTTGCTATGTATGTAACTTAGACTTGTTTTTTGCTATAGGTTTCTTTTTGTAACAGTTTTGGTCTGTGTTTTTGATATGGTGTGACTATTAGACAGAGAATTATCCTTGCCAGTGCCCACAGTGGGGATCTAGTGTGTCAAATGATGGTTTTGCCTGAAGTGTGAATTTTTAAGTGTAGTTTACTCATCTGGATTAAGAGATATCAACAAGAGAAGGCAAACTATATTTAGTTTAAAAGCTGTTTTCTAGTTTAGTACATCAGTATGGCTCTGGCTTATATCAGGTCTCTGTAAAACAGGTAAATGAGTGGATGTAGTTGTCACAACCTGGGCTGGACACACCAGGGCGGGGGCCGGGGTGGGGGTGGGGGGCCATTCATGGTGAATTTGGAATTCTTTTGGGCTAAATTAAGGTGAAATGACACCAAATGATCAGTTAAACATTTTATTCATGGCAGAAGCAAACTGAACTTGGGAGGCATTAAGAATAGGTGGCAGGGTTTCTCACAACAGGAATTGGCATGAAACTACCCCAGTAAACCATGTAACCTGTGGTAACCATATACATCAATTCAGGGAAGACAAAAAGGAGATCCCTCCTATTGGGTCACAAGGTTCAGGCAGACACCCTTGCTTTCTAGACTCCTCCTCAGAGAAGGTCCTAGGGGTGGCTGGATCCACTCCTTAGTCCCAGACTTGGTCAACAGTTTATGTTTAAAGGGATGAGGTGTAGGGATTATGAAAAAAGAGGGAGAAAGAGAGAGCGAGACAAGGAGAGGAAGAGGAAAAGAAAAGAAAAAATTTCACTGGTCCTGGGTCCAGTGTTGGTCCAGTCAGCTGAGGGGTCCAGTTCTGGTGGGCACGCATGTGTTGGGCTTCCGTTTGTGTCCTTTTTTCATCCTTGCCCCTCCTTGGGGCAGGCACTTGAATTCATTAGGCTAATTAGGTGTCATGCACAGTTTGTGCTTTCAGAACCTTCAGGAAATGGGTCAGTGGGCTTGGGGGTCATTTGGTGAGTAACTTTTCCTTCTCTGCAGACATGACCATTGTCTGATCTTTAGCCATGCATGGTGAGCTGCCCTGCTCAGCATATCAGAACAGAGAATACAGAGCTGTGCACCCTCCGGCACATGCTCCCTGTCCTGTTGCTGTTGTCCTGTGTTGATCTGTGTTGATTGGCTTCTTTCCACCTGTGGTTCCTTGCTATGCAGGGTTCATAGTTATGTAGAACTTGCCCCACCGCAATGTTTGAGACATTAACTCTTTCAGTCTTTCATAGTAGTTTCAGGCAATATAAACTCTATTCACTTACCCAGTTCAGGCAGGTGGGTTACTATTACACAAATACAAATGTTTTCTATTTTCAATGCACATATTCATTGCATTGCTGAAGTTCTAGCAGATACTGCGAATAGTGGGAGGTAGGTGGCAGCTGAAAGCTTGTAACAGCCCAGTTTCCACATAAACCATGATCCAAGTGGTGGAAGAAATGCATGTAAACGGAGATCACACCTTAGATCCATGTAATCTGTACAGAGGACTTCTGAAAATCTCTTGGCTATCAGTTGTATTGTTGATTGTTTCTGTGATTATGTCTTGTTCTGCCGATACAATACCTGGTTTGGTATTTTCAAGTGAAACGCGTAGTTGACATTCATTTTGGCCTGTGACTTACAGTTCTTTTTTCTGCTGTTTTAGTATGAATTAGAAAGCATGCCCTGTCTGATGATGGCTGTAATAATGCATTCAGAAAAAAAATACAGATGAGATATGAGAAATGCTGGGGTTTTTGTGCAGTCAGGATATGAGTTCTGATTCATTTTGCAACTCCAAGGCAAATCAGAACTGAGTAGCAGGCTTGAAAAGTGTATCACAAGAAAAATGTATTGCTTTAGAAAACTTTTCAGGGGGAATATTTGCTACGTTTTATTATTTGATTCATTATTGATAAACGGCATATATTGCAGTTTCAAGCCAGTGGAAGACATTTATCTCTTAGTAGCATCTGCCTGAGTCAGATACACAGGTATCACAGGGTGGCTTACATACATAGGCTGTTTCTCCAGAAGGTGCTAGCAACACTGAACAACTTATAAAATTCCAGGATTAAAGACAAGGATGATGAATCCTCTAATGAGGAATACTTGCATAGGGTAAGGAATAAATACTGATTATAGGAAGTGTTATACTTTTCCAGTTGATTGCATGTTAAAAGCTACCTCCAACAAAAGATGCATCTTCCACCAAGTTATGCAAAGCTGATGGACTTGCTTTCTTCACAATTTTCAGCAGTTGCATTAGTGTTGTCTTAAATGGAATTTATTACAGACACAAACCCAAAGCAATTTTGTTTGAATTATTTTGAAAACATTATTAAAAGTTGAGTGTACAGTACTCCCATTCACAGAGAATTCTACACTATACCTGGCTTCTTTCCTGTAATACCACATTTGTCTGGAGGTTTTTCCTGTCAGAGTAGGTTTTTGAGTTGGTTGGTAGGTTTTCGAGTTGGTTGGGTTCTGTTGTTTCTTTGTGGTTTTTTTTTTTTTTTTTTTTAGCTACACTGGCTTATCATAGGCTTCAGAAGCTTTTTTACTACAAGTGTTGCCATATACTTATTGCAGAGGTTAAGCTGAAGCTCTTTGCTGTACTGAAACCTGCACAAGTAGTGAAGTCTTCTGGTAGAAAGTTCTTCTATGCTCAAGGACTGGTGCTATTAACTGTGAGGTTTAAGCCAGGCTATAATGAAATCTGAGAGGAGATGGAACGGAGCATTTTAAAAAGCCTAACGCTCTATGTTAGAGGCACTTGTAGAAGTCTGGGAGAAGCTATAACATTGAGCAGTTTCATAAGCATCTGATGGCTTCATGTCATCCTACAAAACCAGATGTGAGGCAGCAGAAGTGTGGCCGGCTTCAATCTTTCATCATAAGATGGTATTTCCTGGCTGGAAGCTCTAGGAAGTGTTACTGAGGCTGCAGTGGAAGAGCTTCAAATCAACGAAGAGTTCATGAAGAAACTGAACTGAACTTTAATAGCAAACTATCACCGTGAAGGTCCCAAAGTACTGAAGTTCAAATTAATGGTACTGAGGTTCAAGTCACTGAGTTCAAGTTAAATCTGGGAGACAGAACTCAACTATGATATGGGAAATTAGTCAGAGAAGGAGTTAGATGGAATTGCTTGGAAGAGCCCAAGTGGGGAAATTAATGATCAGTGAAAGCATGCACATTCCTGAGAATAAATTCAGTATGATGCACAAATGTGCATAGAAGAAGCAAAAAAATCAAGACCTGAAATTATACAGTGAATATTAACATATCTGAACTGTTTTGTTTTTGGTTTTTTTTTGTAATTCTGATTTACTTGGTGCTATGGGTTTGTGTGGCACGGGGTTTTTTTTGGTAGCAGGGGAGGGGCTGCAGGGGTGGCTCCTGTGAGAAGCTGCTAGAAACTCCCCTGGCTCCAAGCTGGACCCGGCTCTGGCCAAGGCCGAGCCCATCAGCAACAGTGGTAGCACCTCTGGGAGGACAGGTTTAAGAAGGGGAACCTGCAGTGAGTGGGAGTACTGGAATGTGAGAGGAACCCCTCTGCAGACACTGAGGTCGGTGAGGAAGGAGGAGGGGATGGGATGCCCCTGCAGCCCGTGGTGAGACAGCAGGCTGTCCCCCTGTCCCCCGTCAGCCCATGGAGGTGAGCGGAGGCCCCCCAGGATGGCTGTGACTCCGTGGGAAAGCCCACGCTGGAGCAGTCTGTGACTGAAGATCAGCCCGCAGAAAGGACCCACACCAGGGAAGTTTGTGAGGAACTGCAGCCCACGGAAAGGACTCATGTTGGAGAAGTTGGTGAAGGACCGTCTCCCATGGGAGGGACCCCACGGTGGAGCAGGGGACGAGTGAGGAGTCCTCCTGCCCCTGAGGAGGAAGGAGCGGCAGGGACAAGGCGCGGGGAGCTGACCCCAACCCCCACCCCCTGTTCCCTGGGGGGAGGAGGGAGAGAGAACCGGGAATGAGTGGAGCTGAGCCGGGAAGGAGGGAGGGGTGGGGGGAAGGTGTTCTGAGGTTTGGGCTTACTTCCCAATATCCCTGTTTTGATTTGATTGGTAGTAAATTAAATTGATTTTCTTTCTTCTCCAAGTTGAGCCTGTCTTTCGCCCATGACCATAAGTGGTGAATGATCCCTCCCTGTCCTCGTTTCGACCCATGAGCTTTTCTTTATATTTTCTCCTCATCCCACTGTGGCTGGGGTTGGGGGAGTGAGTGAGCGGCTGTGTGGTGCTTTGTTACTGGCTAGGCTGAAACCACGACACCTAGTAAATGTCTTACACAGATTTTCCATTGAATAATGAATTATTAGCCATACTGTGAATGTCATCTCATTCTTATTCAAAACACAGTAGTTAACAGCAAGCAATTTCTGACACAATTGCTATCATATGGTCTATTTTAACTTCAGGCAGCATTGTCGTGTTTTAACCCCAGCCAGCAACTAAGCACCACGCAGCCGCTCACTCACTCACCCCCATCCACTTGGATGGGGAAGAAAATCGGGGAAAGAAGTGAAACTCGTGGGTTGAGATAAGAATGGTTTAATAGAACAGAAAAGAAGAAACTAATAATGATAATGATAACGCTAATAAAATGACAACAGCAATAATAAAGGATTGGAATGTACAAAAGATGCTCAGGGCAATTGCTCACCACCCGACGACCCACACCCAGCCAGTCCCCGAGCGGCAGTTCCCTGCCCCCACTTCCCAGTTCCTATACTGGATGTGACGTCCCATGGTATGGAATACACCGTTGGCCAGTTTGGGTCAGGTGCCCTGGCTGTGTCCTGTGCCAACTTCTTGTGCCCCTCCAGCTTTCTTGCTGGCTATTTGAAGAATGTTCCTAGTTTATATCCTGTATACCAATTTTAAAATTACTTAGGCTGCTGAAACTTACTATTGATTAGTTCTACTTTTATGATTAACCATCTCAGTTGTGAAAATTTTAAAACCTTCATTCTGATGTTTTACTATTTACTTCTACTTGTGAATTTTCACACTGATGTAACTCATTTGAGTGAAGAAAAAATTAGTCCAGGATTTGACTTCTAATCCTCTGTGTAGGATTTAATGTGTTATAAAGAGTTTTAAGAGGTTAATTACTGGTCAGCTCATTGGAAGTGTGGCTCGTAGTAATATCTAGAGCTGGATTCCATAATCAAAAAAAACGAAGACTTGGGGAGCTAGGTAAGGACGAGGAGAAGTAGGAGCATTGTGGTCAAAAAATGGCAGTCATCTTCTGCTTTAATTAGGGTTTTGTAGTTTTACTTTTTTATGATCAAGTTTCAGAGGTAGCCTATGTTTTTCATTATTTAAGTTTAAAAGTGTTTTTGTTAGGGAGGAAGAATATGCAAACACTCATATGCATTGGTATGATTAATAGAGGCGGTTGTGTTTTGCATGGAAGTAAATCTCTGGTAATCATATTCTTAATTATACTTTATACTTGCCTCAGTAACTAATGATTAATGTTAAATAATCTATTGTAATACAATTTCATGAATCTTAAGCTTTCCTTTCAGTTGCATCAGCTGTGACACCTATTTCTGCCTGTGTATTTATATTTTTTCTTCAAAGTTTTAAATGAAGCTTCAGAGCAAATAGTTTTGTGCAATTCAGGGTTTTGTTAGTCTAGTCCAAAGACTAGTGTCTGCCACTTTTGTTTCCTAACATCCAATATAGTTTATAACATGGTTTTTCAGTGTTCCCTATCTGTACTTTACATGAACTTCCATTTAATAAAGGAGTGTAGCCTAATCAGACTGAATAAAACAGATAAAATTATGTTGCTGAGTGCCACTTCAGTAGTTCAGTGTTCTTGATGGATGGCTATGTATAATAAACAGAAAAAGTGGGCCAATGCGATTGCTAATGCACTCTTACATTAGTTTGAATAGAGAATTTTATCATCAAAACATTGGAAATAAAGGGAATAAGTCTTACACAGAAAGAGGATACTTTATATCCTCTCTGCATTACCCATAGAAATTCTTTACTGATAAGTCAGAGAAATATATTTAAATTATAACACTTATTTGGTAATTTGTTTCTGTGGTTCTCAATTTATTTCTGGGGTTGCTAGAATAGCCTGTCTATAAACATAGCTGAAAGGAGTTTTGCTCATCAGAGTGTAAATTCAGACCAGTGTTTGCTCATTCTTTAGCAAATGAACATGAAAACCAGAAGGGAAACTTGTGCTCAGCTATAGGTGCTGTAAGTCTGCTAAGTACTAGTTTTGAAATCATGGATCAACTACTGGAATCTACTGGCTTTTCTTTTAATTACAAAGTCATAAGTGACACAATTGCCCTGCAGCTAGGTGCTGTAATACTAATAGTTTTGCCATTGACATTGGAAATCAAAGCCAGGGTTTACCTGCTATGTCCCCTGTAGTGAGAGAGAGAGGAAAGCACCTTGGTCTGGAACCCAAACATACACAATGGGTGATCTGGGGCTGTCCACTGCCAAGCACTGAAAATGGCATGGGACAGTTGTACAAACTACATTTGTAAGTTTTTTCTGGGAGGGCAGGGTTTCCTTTCGACCTGCTGCTTAATATGTAGCTGTAGGAGAGCCTAAATGTATTTATATGTTAGTTCAATTTATATATGATGAATTAAATCTCATCAGAATAAAGTATTAGCTGTTTGTTGTAAGAAATTATGTGTTTATGTTTTATTACACTTTAATGATTTCATTACTCTGATAGCTGCTTTCCCACAGTTTTGTCTCGTTAATGTCAATGTAATCTGTTCATCTCATTTGCCCTTTTACTTTTGCAAACTTTAGGCTTTTTTGCCCCTCTTCTTTCAGAATTCCCATCTTTCACATCTGCATTATATCATGTCTACATCATATCTTCAAAATGTGTATTAATGTTTTGAAGTGTTTCTTACAGAGTTTTCTTAGTAGTATGAATGCCCAGTAAACTTTTAAATTTCACTTAACAGTGAAGTGTTAAACACTTTTGCAATAACTCCTGAGAGTCATATCCTTTTACCATTTTAATAGTTATGTCATGCTGCTATTTCTTAAATACTTTGTCTCTTCTATATCATAATTAATGATTTTATGGTTCCAGTCTAGTTTCAGACAAGTTACGATTTTTTGAGTTGTGTTCATAAAGATTTTAAGTTACATAATCGAGGTTTTTTAATTGAGTGGGTGTGTAGTTCTGTCTGTGTTAACATATATAAAAATGTTAATTTTCTGGACTACAAAAAATATCTTTTTGCTTGTGCTTAAGCGAGAGATATGGGACATGATTCCTTGCACCTAGAAAGCAGGTTGCAGTTTATATTTCATTGATCAGTTCACCTTTATCCGATGAGGGAAATTATAAAATAGTTATAAACTTTGTAAAATATATTCTGAATTCAGTTCTGGGTCATGAAATCATCTACAGGAGGGCATAATCATGAAACGCCTATATAAAAAGGTTATAGAAAATGTAGTAGATATTATAATAATATTCAGTCTGACTCCTATGAATCATATTTCTTTTTATGATTCTCATTCTTTTATTTGAACAGTATATATGTAGCTTACAATGAAGGGTATGCGGTTGTGATTTAGTTTTATATTTAGTTTTCTTAGGTTGAGACATTATTCTTCAGTTCTACAAAGACGAGACAGGAAGACTCCACAACAGCAGAGTAACAAATTATAGCTCACCCCTGGTTTTTTCAATTGTGGTAATATAATTCTGTTCTTATTGCTCAAAGTCAAGAACCAAGTATTTATCACCTTATCAGGAAAAGCTCAGCGTTTTAGCTTCTATTCAGATGTCTAATGAAAATCTTGTGGAATTTAATAGTAAGTCTTTCGGATAAGCCTCTGTTTTTAATAGCTTCATCTGCTGATGCACTTTCAGATGCTTTTACTAGTAAAAAGCTACAGCTAGAATTGCTTTCTCTTTTTGTCCCCCCCTCCCTCCCCCCCCTTAAGCTGCAACAGTTGACACATTTCTGTTGGTGAATTGCAGGGCTGCATTTCTGTGGGCTTTCGCCCGGTTTTGGAAAGTAAAATTCCTGACCTGCTAAAGGAATCTCAGTTCACTCCAAATACATGTTTGCTAGAACTTGGCAAGACTTACTAGTTTTAATCATGCTGCCATTGTTAAGAACTCAGTAAGGTCATGGCACTTGAAGCAGGAAAACGGATCGTGTACTCTGGATGCCAAAAGCTGCCTCAGTCAATCCTGTGTTGGTTTGCTTTCCTTCTGCATTTGTCAGTGTAGTTAGCTTTTATGCAGATATGCAACCACTCTACTAGTACATCTGTAGCCTATATCTGTGCCCTATCTGTAACCCAGTGATTGAGACATTGATCCTAGAAGCATGAATTTAAACACAAGCTCTGAATTAGATAACAAAAAGTTTTAAACCAGTTTCCTACATTCCTAATGTCTGTGTTACTGAGTGAAAGCTAATAGATGAAAACCAGGTTGTTCAAAGGCTATTCCAGTAAGCCATGTAATCCATACTCATGGGTCCAGCCACGGTCTTTTTAGCATATTCTATTCTAGCTGCGTCATTCCTTATTTCTTCTGTTTCTCAGTTCAGCAAAGCGGCATTAGCTGGTGAAATTGTCCTCAGGTCCTTCCTTCTCCAAAATGGATCTGGAGGGGGGTGAGGAGAAGGAAGTCTCAAGTTGCATTCGCACAAACTTAGGAAATTCATGGAACAATTTGTATTGTGAAGACCTAAACAGAATTTGCGTTGTAACATATGAGGTAATAAAAATATATATTTCTGCATTGCATCTTGCAATGCAGTTTCAGTGTTGAATTATTACTGGCTTGATTGACAGGTGTTTCAAAATGAGTGTGTTTTCAAAAAACGTTTGAATGAGGAGTAACTGCAAGACAACTTCAGTCAGTGAGAGTTGCAAATAATAAAATTGGAAGCTTAACACAGGAGTTGAAAAGTTTGTGTGGAGTAGAGAAAATGAAATGTACAGAAAGAGGACTATTCAGAATACAATACAGTTGAAGGGAAAGCAAAAGATAATCCTGGTAGAAAAGTATCAGTTACAAAGATATGAGAAAGACTGTTTGATAAAGTCTGAAAGAATCATGACAGCCTGTACTTTAGACATTCCCAGCAAAGTGCGGAAATAAATTGGTTTGGATAGGTCTAGAAAAACATAGAAAAAAACTCCCAAACTTGTAAGATTATATGGGAAGCTGTTCTGGTGTTGCCGTCACTCAGCCTGCATTATGATGTCTGCAAAGAAGTGGGACAGTAGTGAGAAAGCTACCCTCCTTTTTCACTTGACCTTAAGTTATTTTATCCACCTATAAAAGGTCTGTAAAGGATGGGAATGTGAAGATCTCAGATATGATTAAAATGAAAAGCAGCTGGTAAATTTCTAACTGAGAATTCAAAGTTATAGCCAAACTGTAGTGTTTCATATTAATTTATTCCTACATTCTATATGCTGTTCCTATACATTTACTATGTACAGTATATTGTGCATACAGTATAATGAAAATATATGGTTTTATGTGAACTATATTTGTATGTGCTTTCAGTAGTCAGGAAACTTTTATTTACTAAACATATTTTGAGGTATATTAGGGCTAATAATGTCTTTTTCTGCTGTTTTGGTTTATTCTAGTGTTCAGATTCATTAGTATAATTTCAGGCATTTGCCAGGGGATGCTGGTGCTGAGAGAAGCTTAGTTTCTCTGGATGGTTCATGTTTTGTTGCTGGACAGTGAATGATACTTCCAGAGGGCAGTTCATCCCAACCTAGAGCTGATTTACCACGTCAAGGTGCTTGTCATTTGCTACTGTAATAGAGAAAGCTTTAGATAATAAGCTACCAATCTGAGAACTCATTTAAATGACTGAATAGCACTGCTGAGTTAGATGCGAGTACAGCTGGTGTGTGTGTGTGTATATGTGGGTCTGGGTTGGTTTTTGTTTGTTTGTGGAGTTGGGGTTTTTTCCCCCCAGGAGATATACTGAAAAGGTCTGGGTAATCATGTGGTTGCCTGCTTATTGTATATTGTACGTATTGTTTAGTATACTTACATGGCTTGTTGATTAGCACAAATCGGGAGCAGAACAGCATTGCACTTGTGTCTTGGATAACAGGAAAAAATACACCCTTCACCTCTTAAATTCCCCTGACAACTAAGCTTGGCTCTTCTGTATTGATGGGGATGCAGCTAACTGCAATACAAAGCAACAGAAAATTCAGTAGTAATTGATATATTTTAAACTAGATAGTTGGTGATTAGTATTATTTATTTATAAGTTGTAAATTTGCCTTTTAATTATGTACGCTGAGAAAACTGAATAATATTACAAGTAGGTAAAGGAAATGAACACTGAATGAAGAGTTGCCAGCTTTTAATTATGCAAATGAGCACCACTGCAGAAGAATTATTTAGTAATCTTTTTGTGCTTAGAATTGCAAATCTGTCTCCACAATTGTGTTTAGAACAAATGAAACTGGATTTGTGTAACCTCTTTTCTCTAGATCTTTGCAGTTAATGAGATTGAGCAGAAGTATCAGTAGTCTTAAGGGACTGTATGTAATGTACAGTGGGTCAGGGTAGTAGAACTAAAATATTACTGCCAATATTCTTCTTGTGCAGGATCCTGTTATATTGTACTACATTACTCAAGAAACAACAATTACCTATTTTTCCTGATTTGTTTATATTATATTTTTATTAAATGTTTTATTAACTTTTTATAGCTGTATGTTTTTATGTTCTCTTTCTGCTGTGGAGCCCAGTTGGATGTCTAAGCTATGGCTCTTCCCAAGTGGCCTATTTTGTCATAGTCTCTCGCACTCTTGCAATACCCTACATTTTTAAAATTCATTGGGAAAAAAAGTAGTAATTAAAAGCCCTGCAAAGCAGTATTATGACTGAGGGACACATGATGAGTAAAGTGCATTTAGGAGATTGTACACTAAACAGTGGATATCCTTTCCTAACCAGAGAAAGAGCTGGAAGTTAGATGAGAGAGCATTGTCCATCACTGTCCAGCTTGATTGAGCTTTCCTCTTCTGAGTGAAAGAGAACTCTTGACTTTCCAAGTATAAAAGTCATACTATGCTATACAAAACACTACACAGGGGCACATGTCTTCCCCAACACTGAAGAACAGGCATACATAGATGAGTAATGGAGATAATCTGCCAGCTACCTATACCCAGAAATATTATTTCTTATGTTTCAGTGATTTATCTATGCTACACAAAAAGAACTGATATGAGACATTGCATAACATTTTATAGTATTAACATTACGTAATTTTTTTTCCCTTTTTTTTTTCTTTTTTTTTTTTTTTTCTTTGTGCAGTACTGGGACTGTGGCATGGAAATGGTATTTGGAAAGAAAAAAAAAGTATTTTTTTTTACAGGTAGGAAACCTGAAATTCAGAATGTGACCAGAACTGACTCTTGCCCACGGGCATTTTGGATGAGATCTCCCAAAATCTAGAAATACCACTTCTGAAAGCCAGTGTTCTCCAGAATGTCATTAAAATACCACCCTTTGATGTCTTTTGCTTTTGCAGTATTTTTTTGGCAATGCCACTTTATGAACAGTGACAGAAAGCACCACATGACAAGCCAGCCTCAGAAGGTCTTATTTTTATGTCTTGAGCATCCAAGTCTAGTTACTTAGTTTAAGGAAATAAATGAACCTAGATATGAATAAGATTCTAAAAGTATAGCTGGTAGTATTTTGTTTCATATCTTTTTTTTATATAAGACTATGGCTAAACAAGGATTCCAAAGTTAATACTCTCTTAAATTTTAAGGAATTGTATATCATTTCCTATGGAGTTCAGCTGTAAAGTTTAGCTGATACTTAATTTATGTTAATGATTTATATTCAATTAACATGGATATGACATTTGAAATTCTAGTGAGAGGACAAGGAGTTAAAAGGGGGAAATTATTTTTATAGAAAAAAAAAATATTTCCAAGAAATGAACAAGTCTGATATCCAAACAAGCCCTTTCTCAAGATAGGAAGGAGAATTTGCTGTAAAAATTATGTGGAAGTCTGCATCCAATATACACTGTGAGTGAAACACAACAAAAGGAACCATATACTTTGATTCACCAGATGAACTCTTATAATGAAGTGTGGTGCAGTCTATGTTCTTTGCTCTGAATGGGGAAGTTGTGGTGTGAAAATGTTCCAAATTTTACAGCTTTTAGGAAGTTTTGCAATTCTCAGGTAGTTTGTTTCATTTTTAGTTAAATATTCTAC
Organism: Astur gentilis; assembly: GCF_929443795.1. Taxonomy (NCBI): domain Eukaryota; kingdom Metazoa; phylum Chordata; class Aves; order Accipitriformes; family Accipitridae; genus Astur; species Astur gentilis. Next base: position 16,383,241 of record NC_064882.1, read on the forward strand.
TCAATACAAAGTCATAAGACAGATTTCATTATGTCAGTTATTAATGAGCACTGCTCATTTGTTTGATAAACATGAACAAGACAGTACAAACCACCAAAATATTTGTCTAAATGGAAAAAAACATAGAATCATTTGTTTGTATTTGATTGCATGTTCTTCTCAGGCCTTTGAGGCACTCATTTGGTTTGGAGAACAACAGGATTCTCTACATGATGTTTATTATCTTAATAAATCTCTCTTGTTCAGAATAGTGTTTTGGTCTTGTTTCCCTGCCCTTTATTTCTCCTATCATCTCCTCCATATATAAAATTTTTCTTTTTAAAACTTTATCCCTTTAATTATTATGGTCTTTCAATCCGATATATTTATTTATATAGTCAAGTATGTTTACTACCCTTCTGTTACTAGTGGGTTTAGCTGCATGTTTTTCACTATTATCAAAGTGGCCTGAAAGTATTGCAATCTTCAATAGTTTAAAAGTTTAAATAGTCAAAAGTTTCAATAAAGAAGAAAGATTGTGATGACTCCACTGAATTCTGGAAGTTTTGCAGGGATCAGCTTCATTTTACGGTTGCGCTACATACAGAAACTGTTCTTCCAAATGATCACTGTAACCTTGGTCTTCCTTTCTTTTTTTCTTTTTTTTTGCCATAAACTACTATGGCTATTTTTAGTCTGCCATATAGGAATGGCTAGTATAAATCTGAGGTCCTGGCACCACAAACACTCACCAAAAAACCTTTACCCCAAGCATGTTAAAATTCAGATATATATTTCTAGTTGGTGCATACGTAATATAAAATTGTTCCTTATAAGAATTATTAAACATTATACTATTTGGGAGAAGTAAAATATAGGGAAACAGACCAAAACATTATTCCGAACAGGAAAGATTTATTGTGATAGCAAACATAATATAGAAAAGTTTATTGTTGTCCACCATTAATTTGGCATGGTTCTGCTGAGATTATTATTAGCATAGAAATAAACATTGCCACTCAGTCATTCAGGAAATTGTCTGTGAACTTTGCTGAACAAGTTCATTGTAATGTCTTACAGGAGATTGTAACTGCTTGGTATTTTGTTCACCTTTTTGACAATTCCAAAAACATAAATTGCAGGTTTGTGTTTGCTTTTCCTGTAAGGGGTCTAAAACCTGTCCCTATTTATTTACATATGTAGCCATCAACATAATGAAATAGCCAAAGTCATGCTTGCATGTAGCTCTGGACAGGGAAATTGAGTCTAGTAATTGGAAAAAGGAATTTACCATGCTGCTAGCTTTTGCATCCATGAAGAAATAAACATTCTTCACTGTCACAAATACTGATAAATTTTCAGCTTCAGCTTTGATTGTCATTATCATTTATTCTCATAAATTCCAAGAAATGAAATGTTCAAGGCTGGAAAAATCTCATTGTAATATTAGTTCTGCTACATTCAGATTTAAAAAACAGTAAGGGCATTTTCACAGCAACTATTATGAGATTTTACTTCATTCTTGCTATAAGATTAGTCAGCAGTAGCATGCTTTTTTCTCCTTATGCTTTTGCAACACAGGCATTACTGTTCCTTAGAGGAAGGCTGGCATAGTATTGATATATTCTGCTCGTTACCTGTTCATGTATAGAATAAAGAAACTTATATGGAAAAAAGGGTGAAAAAATAATGGTTATTTGCTCTACTAAATTGAGAAAATAATTCAGTCATTAGAAATTTAGGCCTATGGGTGAGTATCATTCTGTGTCTTTGTTTCATTCACTTCTAATTGGAGATGTACTAATTTGGACTCTGGGCAATGAGTGACTGTCGTGGTTTAACCCCAGGAAGCAATTAAGCACCATGCAGACGCTCGCTCACACCCCCAACACCCAGTGGAATCGGGGAGAGAATCAAAAAAAAGTAAAAGTCATGGGTTGAGATAAATACAGTTTAATAGGACATAAAGGAAGAAAATAATAATAATTAATTAGTATTAATAATAATCATAGCAAGAGAATGACAGTAACAATAATAATAAAAGAATTGGAATATGCAAAACAAGTGATGCACAATGTAATTGCTCGCCACTTGCTGACTGATGCCCAGTTAGCTCCCCAGCAGTGATCCACACCATGCAGCCAACTCCCTCCAGTTTATATACTGGGCATGACGTCCCATGGTATGAAATACCCCGTTGGCCAGTTTGGGTCAGTTGCCCTGGCTGTGTCCCCTCCCAACTTCTCATGCCCCTCCAGCCTTCTCGCTGGCTGGGCATGAGAAGCTGAAAAACCCTTGACTTAGTCTAAACACTACTGAGCAATAACTAAAAACATCAGTGTGTTATCAACATTTTTCTCGCCCTAAATCCAAAACATAGCACTATACCAGCTTCTAGAAAGAAAATTCACTCTATCCCAGCTGAAACCAGGACAGTGACTTTGGTCATTCCTTGCAATTTAGAAAGGCTTTGGGAAGATGAAAAATGCTTCTTCTAGAAGTTGTGTGTTTTATAATGGAGAAGTTAAAATAGGAAACTAGGATAGTTAGTGGTATTAGTGCTAATAATGGTGGGGGAAAAGAAAGAGTTTCTCGGTTCAAAGGGATAGCTCATCTTTTTTCATGTACAATATAAGATATATAGGTAATTATTTTCCAGTTGATGAAGGGTATTATTACAGGATACTTGGTGTGCTGCCTGTCAAAGCTGTGGGTGGTTCAAGATAGTTTAAAGAGTTTCTGTTTGCCTTTCCTCATTTAGGATTCATGAATTTCCTATCTAAGCAGAAATGTATGCTTTTTATGAAAAAGAAGAGAAATATTTCATTTTTAGAAGTTCCTTAGCTTGAAGACCAAAACCCAAATTAAAAGTATCAGTGAATGAGATTAAAAAAAAAAAAAAAAAAAAGTACACATAGAATACAGTGGAAAAACACATTTCCCACAGGACTTTCAATTATACATAATCTTATCATCGCAACTTTAGTGTTTCTGTCAATATGCATATGCAGCTAGGCTTTAGGGAATATTTTTCAAATATGCAAAATAAGTCACAACTGCCTCTTATTGATATTTTTTTTTTTTTCCAAAATTAATTTAAGTAGCATTCCAAAAGGGATGTTGTTTACGTAAGGTTAACTGTTCCTTTCAAAGACTTATGGTGGTGAAATGTAACAACTCTAGAAAATTCTAAATAAATGTTAGCTTTTGTAGTTAGTTGGTGAAAAGATTGAAAAAACAGAATAGATCCATTTTCTCCTCTGTCAGATTTCTATGCCTATTTTTTATTAATTAGTTGTCAGTATGGTAAAATCTCATGTTAATTGTCAGCTCCAGATACATAAGTGAGCATAAAAATAAGTGAGCAGAATTCCTTAATTTAAAAAGTTAAGTAGCTTGTATAAGTTTTGCTGTGTTTGGGTCAGGTTTTTTTGGAGTGTGTTTTGCTGGGTTTTTTTGCTTTTATGTTTGGTTGGTTGGGTTTTTTTGCTGTTCCTGAAACTAGTCTGAAGTGCCTTGATATTTCAATAACACCTAGACCGCAGAATTCAAGCAATCCTCCTATTTAATTGATGTTTCTCCTGGAAAAATCCAAGGTTACAAATAATGCTAAAAAGTATGACTATAGGGTCAGAACTGAATACATGGTTCATTAATATGTCCTGGCATGCTGCTGAATTTCTCTTGAATTTCTCTCGAATTTCTCTCAAATTCATTGTTGGAGTAGAGCTTTATTTCATGGCTGTAGATGAGTTATTTGCCACTGTTCTATAGCTAATGTATTTCTGAAATTTCCCAGCATCCCATTTTATAGTTTCATATTCAACTCTTCACGTTTCTTCATGAAACGTGATTTGAATAAAACTTGAATTTTCTAGAAAATGTTACTATTTCTAAGATTGTAATAAACTAGTCACTGACTCAGTTGAGTAAAAATATTTACATACTGCATATGTTAACTTTTTATTGTAAAAAAATAAACATGGACATTTGTATTTGTTATAAGCACTTATGTTTGTATAACTACTTGGTCACCTCTCAAAAAATTAGTAGTGTCATAGCTGAATCCTGTGTTCATTTAGTCAGACAAGATTGATTCATGACTATAAAGACCTTCTTAAAGTGGTTGTGCTGTGTTGAAAAATTCAGAAATATATGTATTATCTTGTATATTGTGTTCTGAAATGGCTAAACAACTTATATGGGGAAGCAAAATGCATGCAGGTTTCCTTTTTTGAATTTCATGTAAATTGTTGGTTTCTTTTTTCTGTATTATTTGCTTTTTGTTCTTATTATTGTAGCAGCACTTAGATAATGAAATGTCATGTAAGATTATTTTCTTTCATTTCATGTTTGTATCTTGAAGGGTTAATAACTCCAGATATAATGTGCATTGAGGCAAAACTTGACACTGAAGAACCTTCTGCAAGCTTTTTTTTTTCCTTTTTATTTCTTGTGATTTGTAGGGTTGTGAGTATTCTTAATTAAGAAAACAAAAATCTATATTTTAGACTTTTTCTTCTCCTGCAAAGCAAACTTGTCTGAAAGTTATTAACAGATTAACAGATACTTTCTTTATTACCTGTCTACATTCCATCCAAGAAAGGAGGGGGGAATAAAAATATAAAAAAATAGATAAATACAAATGTTTGATACAGAATATAATGTCTGCTGGTGCAGGAGAGAAGCCCAGAATCAGCCTATGCATCAATTTAATCCTATGAAAGTTTAAAAAAATTGCTGCGCAGGCCATTGCATCTCAGACAGTTGTGAAAAGTTGCATTGAAGCTGGGAGATATATTGCTATTCCACTATAAGTATCTACATAGTGATGTGTTATTTCAAAAAAAGACATTTATTAGGGTAGGATTCTACCTATATCTTGAGGTTTGCATTTTATTATTTGGAATATCATAAGCCTGCAAGAAAAATGCTCTGGAGGTCCTACTGATAACAATAAATGAATAATACAAAAGTTCTTTTTGTAAAGCAAACAGACCTAATGGTTAATTCTGGAGTCTAAGGTGTTCTGAAATTATGTTAATTCTGGGGAGATTTTACTAACCTCTTGAGAAGATATGCTCTTCAAGGTGTTTAATTTGTCATATTTTATGGTGTTATTTTAGTATATGTTGACTTTACAAATGTATTGTACATATTATACTAGGTTAAAATATTAATTTTATTGGTGATCTAAACTGTAATACTTTTGTAGCATTTATTTTGGTCATTTTGACTTTGCTAAACATTTCAGAGAAATATCGCTACATGTGGAATGGGATGCAACTGTTTACGCTGTGTATGTGTCAGGCTTCATGAGATTTCTTAAGAGGTAACCTGTTACAAAAATGATGTGGAGCATCAAAGGGCCCTGTAATGTCTGGACACAGGAAAGGATGAAGAACAGTTCTAGAGGAATAGTTTGGACAGGAGATAGGCAGCTGAAGACAGACTTTGGTGGTGGTTGTCTGTTTGTAATACTGGATGGAGGGACAAAGTCTTAGTGCATGGCTGGCAGGATAATGCAGGACAAAGTATTTCACATCTAGTGGGCACTGTCGTAATTTCTGAAGCTGTGGGAGCTCCTGAAGTGTTAAGAAGCGTCATCAAAAGCTAAAGGGAAGTGGTTTAATACTTAGGTAAATTGAACTAAATTACATTCAAGTTAATTTAAATAGTTGTTTATAGGGCTTTTTAACGAAAGCAGTAGGAAATAATATATGTGAAATAGCAAGAGGTTGAGTATATAATGTTTTAGAAATGAACTCTTACGAGTTCTGTTTCTTCAACAAATCGATAGGTAGTGGCAAAATTAAAGTGTGAAATGGCAAGGAACAGCCAAGAGAGTGAGAGTCCCAAACAGGCTGGTGACAGAGAGAACAGAAAAAGACAAAACTGTTTCGGGTGCAAGTGTTGACAAAATCTAAGAGGGAAGAGGAATAGTGTCTTTTTGTGAGGATAATGACTTAACTGGCAGAAATTTGGTGGAAGAAAAATAGATGGGGACAACTGTAATGCAAAAGTACAGGGTATATAAGAAGGTTTAGGGAAGGGAGATTGGTGGTGATGATTTTAACATGAGAAATTATAAAAGCTAATTATAAATCCTTTCGTTTTTCTGATGGTATCAGAAAATCTTTCAGACACTGTAGGAGCAACGCATGATCAAGAAGGCAAAGTGTCTGAAAGATAAGGCCATGGAAGAAAGATTAAGTTATATTTTTTCATCCAGTTTCTCTGGATCCACCTTTACTCTCAGCATGTTAGGAAATCTGTTTCAAATCAAACTGTTGATAGAAGACAAAACTGACAAAATCAACTATATTACTCTTCCCTTAAGAATTCTTCAGCAGCGCAGCAAAGGGATAGAGGAGCTACTAACCACCAAACATAGCCCCTTGTTTGAAGATGCCTTTGCATCAGGGGATGAGAAAGTGGCAAATATGATGCAGATTTTTAAAAAGGGCCATAGAGTGCTGACCCCCACCAAGAACTGAGGTAGGAAACAACAAAGCTTAGGGGATCTGCTTACAGAAATCAATGACTATTAGAGTAACAGATTTTAAATAATTTTCTTTAGAATGTTAAATACATTAGTAGAAATTATAATAAAGAATAGAATTAGTGGCGTAATGAAAAACAAATCAGGAAAGTATAGTATTTGTAAAAGAGGCTGATGGATACAATCCATTATAATTTTTGAAGAATTTGCTGAATATGTGAATAGGGAGAATTTCTTGGTAGTTTCTAGTCGACCTGGATTGCCAAAAGTCATGCAGCAGTAACTCTTGCCAGATGAAGAAACTGAAGTAAATTATTACCCATAGGTTGAAAAAACAGAATTTACCTATCCTATTTAGAAAACAGAAAACAAAGGGATATAATAGATTAATGATAAAGTTTAGAATTGAATTAATTCTGCTGATTTGTGCCCCGGTTCTCTACACATGTTAAAGTACAGAAAATTAATGCAATTTAAGCATGTATACAGATCTTTCCACGAGTCTGTATATCTAGATGCTGTTGCGTTCTTTAACTAGTGTGGGACTTTACGTAAGTGATGTGCCAGAATACAATAAAAGTAATGTCAGTGTCAGATTGAGGTTATATTAAATGATGTAAGCAATTTTTAGTTTTGTGGGGAAGGGGTCTTCACTTCTGTATACCAATCTAAAACAATTTTCCCATAAAATATTTCAGTATTAATGTGATATATAGGTGTATATATATATATCTTGCACCTTTTTCCTCTTCAAATTTGTCTCCCCATCATGAATTTTGTACAATATCTTTAACACTGATCTCTAGGGATCTCTGTAAAACTAAACAGTAACAAAGATGACTCTAAAATTAATTAATATTAATGATTCTTATATTGATTGTTAGTGAGAGTACCTTTTTCACTTGTTTCATCTAGCAAGAACTTTTCCACTATTTTAGATGGTTTTATTCCACGTGCACAGGGTTTTATCTCTTTCGTTAGTTACTGTCTTTGTAAAATTACCACTCATTTCACTTATCACAGTAGTTTTGTTCCTCTAAATGTCGTCTTAGGTATTTCAGAAAACTGGATAGCAGTTATGATATTTGACTTCATCTTTTTACTAATGAAAATTATTTCTTTTGGCATGTTAAATTATGTCACAGGTTTTTTTTTCCTCTGAAGGCATCTGACACTGTAATTCTTGCAATTTTATATTAGTTAAATTATCCATTGCCAAATATTGGACAATTTGCCTTTTTTTTTTCTTTTTTGGTAAAAAAGTAAAACTGAATAGTATTAATAACAAGAAGAAAGTTACTTTAAGGAAGCGGTAGATATTTTCTTCAGACTAGCTAAATGTTTGAAAGTTGACATTTGTTTTACTGCTGTGATGAATATTTTTTTTTTTTTGAACATACTGTTCCATCTGTGGAGTATACTTCCATACTTCATGTGGAAGTATTTCATGATTTACTTTAAAACAGCCATTGTTTTATATTTACATAGCAAATCCTAGGCAAACAGCAAGCTGTGGAGAAACATTAATGAAGGTTTTCTACAGTGTCAAAATGACACTGCATTCTCAATAACCTTCCTAAAGCGTTCCCAGCATTTTATGGGATTATTTTGGCTCCTGTTGTACATTGAGCTGATAATTTCAGAGAAACTTTGCTAATGAACCCTAGATCCCTTTCCTTCATTTTAGCTTAGATCTGAGTTCATGGTTGTGTAGGCATGGTTTAGATTAATTTCCCTAGGTACATTACCTTACAATTATCAACTCCGAAGATCATCTGTCAACATGTTGCCCACCCTCTTAATTTGGCAAAATCTTCAGGAGTTGCACCACTACTCAGAAGATCTTAAAATCATCTGCAAATATAGACTGCACAGCTTTCTGCCTTCTGCAAAGCCCTAATGAAGTCATTGAATGAAAAAAGTACCAGTCTTAACCAAAAGCTTTGCCTCCATCCAGCAGCTGCTTAGCTCTTCTAAGTCACTTTGCGGAGGAAGTTTGTTAGCACCTTTCTGAAATTCTAAATAATTTTTGCCCACCGGTTCCCCTTGGCCATGTGCTTACTGATGCCTTCCTAGCCATTCGGCATGTTTCTGAGCCAGGATTTACCTCACAGAAATTGTGCTGGCTCTTTCCAACAGACCATGTTTGTCAATGTACCCAGTGACAATATTCTGTATTACAGTCTGAAGTGATTGACAGGAATGGACGTTAGGCTTGGTGGTCTGTAATTCCTTGAACTGCTTCTTTGGAAAGAAATAAGCCTCCTTTACAGATGGAGGTTGCACTGACAACCTGACACTGGCCTGCTGCCTCGGCCTTTTGCGGGGACATTGCCGAGCTTTGCTGGCTCTTCTGCAGCTTCCAGTGGGTACTCTGGGGTGAATGCTACTCAGTCCAGGTGACTTACACCTAACTTACCTATTGATCTAATAGTCTGCATGGACACATTTTTAAACACATTTTTTTGGGGGGGTGAGGTGATAGGAAACTGACTGTTTCACTGTTCTCCCTATTTATTTTTTTAATTTGTCCAGTTATTGATTGTTTTTGTCAAAATGCCAATTGCACCCTTAGATGTTTTCACAAAGTGTAATTAAGAAAAATCAGATAAAATTGAAGACATAACCTTATCCTAAGGCTATTGGTATTACCAAAATACAGGGATATCACTGTGTGTACATATGTATAATAGGTGAAATTGTTAAAGGAAAAATGGTAGCAATAGTTAGATGCAAGACCCAGTCTTAAATATGTAAAATATAAGATCCAGAAAGTAGAAAAAGCTGAACTGGGAAGACTTTCATAAGAGTGTGCTCTTTGAATCTCTGATAGTATCTTTTTTTTTTTTTTTTTTTTTTTTTTTTTTTCCTCCCCTCCTCCACCAAAATTTACCTCAATGTTTGGACTATATGTAGTGCTTGGTTATCTTCCAGGCCATTGATTAAGCAGCATTAATCTGAAAACAACTCCATATGAGGTGTGTTAGGATAAAAGATGTGTGATTCTGCACAAATACTAACCATCTTTGAACGTGCTGGAGGTGGATTTTCTATCTACAATTTTTATGATAAGCCGAGAATTCTCCTTTAATTAATGATGCTCCTACCTTATTAGTCTTTTCAGCATTTTTTAGATATGACAGTTATCTGTAATCTCTATAATTTGTGAAAGCATCAGATGGCATCTAGTCATGGTGATCATCAAAAGCAGTCTTGTTTCTCAAATCATATAATGCTTATCAGGATAAAGTTGCTCCATGTATATATGTTTAAATGTTTTAAAACAGTTAAAAGCTATTTTTCTCTTGTATCCCAGTTGATAAAAGATGTGAATGTCCAGAATATTTTTTTAATATCAAGTTCATAGGTGTAGTTGTGAATATAGTTAGCATAGCTAGGATTCTTAATTAAGCAATTCTTTGCTGCCAGCTATTTTACCATGAGTAAGAAAATGCTGTGCACGTCAATTTTCTTTTTGTGGGGGGGTGTGTGTGTATAAATGTCATAATAGATTGTGTCCGGTTTTCAGACTCACATATTCATGGTTCAGTATCAAGTTTTTCACTTCACAGTGATTGTAATGTCTTTGCAGGTCTTAGCTTTCTTGATGAATGTTTGATAATCAGAGGAATCTAGATTTGAAAACAATCCTGCTGTACCTTTATAACTCCTGGATTGGTGTCGTGGTTTAACCCCAGCCAGCAACCAAGCACCACGCAGCCGCTCACTCACTCACCCCCATCCACTTGGATGGGGGAGAAAATCGGAAAAAGAAAGTAAAACTCGTGGGTTGAGATAAGAACGGTTTAATAGAACAGAAAGGAAGAAACTAATAATGATAATGATAACGCTAATAAAATGACAACAGCAATAATAAAAGGATTGGAATGTACAAATGATGCGCAGGGCAATTGCTCACCACCTGCCGACTGACACCCTGCCAGTACCCGAGCGGCGATTCCAAGCCCCCCACTTCCCAGTTCCTATACTGGATGTGACGTCCCATGGTATGGAATACACCGTTGTCCAGTTTGGGTCAGGTGCCCTGGCTGTGTCCTGTGCCAACTTCTTGTGCCCCTCCAGCTTTCTCCCTGGCTGGGCATGAGAAGCTGGAAAATCCTTGACTTTAGACTAAACATTACTTATCGACAACTGAAAACCTCAGTGTTATCAACATTCTTCGCATACTGAACTCAAAACATAGCACTGCACCAGCTACTAGGAGGACAGTTAAGTCTGTCCCAGCTGAAACCAGGACAATTGGTCACTGTAAAAATAAGTTGACTGGTATGTGCTGCCAGTTTTAATCTCTCTAGACTGGTTCTACTTTGCACGTACCTTAACAGGTAATACTCTGAAGTATAGATATACAAATACCTTTTGTTTTGTTTTCCAGTGATGTTAATGATCTTGAACTCCATTTCTGTGTACGTGTGTGCTTAGCTGTCTTCCAAACACACATGGCTATTCAGAACTTCTGTTAAGACACAAATCACATTATAGGGCACTGCCAGATTTTTTTCTATCTATTGCATGTGGCCACATTTGTGAGAGATAGTCTAGAAGGATAATTTTAATAGAAAACAAGTTCTGTCATAGGTGAATAAGCTCAAATATACAGTTCAAAGAGTTCTTTTTGAAGGGTTAAACTCACTCTTGTCAGATGGACAATTTAGGTTAGTTTGGTGAAGCTGGTTATTTTGAGTGGCACTCCAGTACTGATTAGCTTCAAATTGAACTATTGCTCAGGGAAATTTTTTTTGTCGTATTGCACATTTTAAAGTTGGAGATACAGCTGTGTTATGTACTTTCCTCTTGCCTGAATGTGTCAGTCTACACGTAGCTTCCTGCTTGCCTTTATTTCATAGGTAAAAGGTTTGTTTGTTAACCCATTTCACTCATTTTTTTTCTGTTGTCATTCTAATTCATCCAGTGAATTTCAGTGAGTATTGGTTATTTTGGAAAGTTTAAAGAAATTACTGATTTGTTAATAGAAAGTGCAAAGCAACTTTGTTGATTTTAGGTGGAAGTTGAACTGCAGATGTTAAATTTCAAACTTTTTTTTTCTTAAAGTAGTCATTTAATGAAGGAAAAAATGCAGAGAACATGATTTTTCCTTGTAGTGATTAATTCATTGTAATTCCATATTGCATTTAAGTTTCAAAGCTTTTTAAGATTAGTGATTAGTAATTAAATAATGGTAATTATCAAATTAATAATGGCAAAATTAATAGTTTTTTTAATAAAGAGGATTTTAATCTTTGATAGGTTTCAGAAGCTCTTTGGATAAATGCTATTCTTTCAGATGTAGGACATTAGAGATCTATTAAGTGGAAAACCAGAGCCATGTGCTGGTTTTTTGTTTTGTTTTTTTTTTTTTTTTTTAAATTGTTATCATATTAGGAAGAAAGTAAGTACAGGGCATAGTGGGGTAAAATGCTTGTAAATACCATTTCATATTTCTATTTAAAGCTACAAATTGTACAAAGGATGAGGTGGAAGAAATAATAAATTATTCCATTTTCCTTTATGCAGCACCTAGTGTATAGCTTCATAAAATCTTGTACATCTGTCTGATATATTAGCAGAATGAAAATAGAGCATAAATTAAAGGAGTTTGTCATAACTAATGACAAGAGGTAATTTGGCTGTCAAATACAATGCAACACAATAATTCAAGCAAGCAAATACTAATTTGGCTAGAAAGAAATGCATTACCTTTCAAATCTCTTTTTGAATTTAACTTGAGAAGACTTAGATGGGAAGAAGAAACATTTGGAATGCATTGAGTACTGCATAACAGGAAAATGGATACAGCCCTTCCTAAAAATACTGCTTGAAATTCTGAAGTCACTTAATCAGACCATCATATGACAAAAAATATCATTCTGGATAAAGTTTCATATGAAAATAAGGACCTATTTCCCAGTCAACTTTATTAGGTTTCCTAGTAATTATTAAAAAAAACACACCACCACCAACAAAAAAAAACCATGGCATCAGCAATCTGTATAGCTAAGAGTAACTCTGCATTCTTTTGTGACTTCAGGCACTAGGTCCCTGTTCACACATTTATCTAAGAAAATTACTTCACAATGCAGTTTAATTTAGAGACAAACAAAGCTCCCACTTTGGAATCTTCCTGCAAGAAATAACAGACATTAACATCAGCTTCTAAAAGAGCTAGAACCTTAGTTCATAAAGAAAATAATGAAGTCAAGATGTGGTTAAAAATAAACATAAGAATAAATTAGCTTCAGAAAAAAAAAACCATTCTACTGATTGAAAAGAGAGGAATATTTTCAAAAAAGATGGATTTTAACATGCTTACAAAATAAACAGAAACCAAACCAAACCAAAACCATTCACCTTAAAGCCTTGAAGAAAATGCCATCACACAGTGATTCTGGATGTCCCTGTAAGGAACTCCAAACTGAAATTTTGAAGTCCTGTTCATGTTCAGTTTTGCCAAATTGTGTGCTAGAAACTGATTATTGTCTTTGTTTTTTAAGAAGCAGTGCTTTGAGTTTCTGGTAAAATGGGACATTATTAATTTCTTCCAGTGATGTCTCTGTGGGTAACCTCTTATATAAGTGTAAATCTTTACCTTCAAATACAAATATTTGAAAGCCATATATCAGGATTGAAGAAAATGAGTGCAGGAACACTGCATCATGTCTCATCACTGTCTTTTGTGGACAAATTCTACATACGTCATTTAGCATGTGTATTTTTGATGTGGTGTTTCCGGATGTTCCAGAAGGAAGAAAACTTTTAAAATATGGGACACTCACTTGCATTGAACTTTATAGGGAAGGTTGTGCTGCTGTTGAAGGGTTTACCCAAAGAATAAAAAGCTGTCTGCAGATTCCTCCTTTGAAATAAGGAGCAGAGGCTACTACTGCAAAAGCGTGTACAGAATTAGGGTCAAATTCCTTTTGTCCGTCATCCATCCCGTCCCCGTCCCCGTCCCCCCCCCAACTTGCTTTAGACAGTATTGAGCACTTTTGTTCCTTTGTCAGGAAGGGGATACCAAAGTCCCTGTAGACTAAAATACTATGTGATCAAAGATCAGTTTAATGAATTGCTTTTTAAAAACTTCATTGACTGCTATTCAAGTTTCTATCCTTTTTTTCTCCAATGGATTTGTGTTGTATCTTTTAATATGGAGGAGCAGATAATTTAAAGTGAAGATTAACATAATGTTATTGTGCTATTTTTTAAATGACAAATTTATATTCAGAATAATTCTGACATACTGCGTATTTCAGAAAAAATCAATTAATAAGGGAGCTTTTTAATATATACTACATCTGGTAGTTTCAAAATTAATTATTAATAAAATTCTACCATTTCCTCAATTCAGTTTGGCTTAGTAGAGATTTTATCAGGTTTTGTTTCCCCATAGGAAGTTAAATGTATTCTCTGGTGAGTACAGTCCTTTATGACAAAAGAAAAAAATAGTTTCATTTCACTACTTGTACTTATTTCTGAAACAATATTTTTGTGTTTTTTTGTTTGGTTGGTTGGTTGGTGTTTTTTTTGTTTTTTTTTTTTTGTTTTGTGTTTTTTTTTTTTTTTGCGTGTGTTGGGTTTTTTTCTTAATAAATTGTATTTGTTAAAACACATACATGTACTTTGGAGAAGTCTGATCAAGAAATTTGGAAGTTTTCATGCAAAATCTGATTTTTTGAAAAAACAGAGATTCTGATGTCTCTGAAATAGGGCTACAGCTGGAGATTGGATTTTCACTTCCAGACCATTGTAAACTATATTCTTGCTTGGCAGACCTTATTAGGGTTAGATGTATCCTAAATAAGATGTGACAACTAGTTAATTAATTTGGGACACATTGTTCTCTCCTATTCCTCTCCTTGCCTCCTTGTTTTTACTGCTTCCTTGTTTTTTTTTCTGGAAATAAGTAGGAAATTTTTGTCCAAATGACAACAGTGATCAGAATAATTATATGACGGAGAAGGGATGGAGTGTCCTCCTGCCAGTAATATGTATTGAGCCTGATCTTGTGCTTGCCCAACTTAATTATCTAAATATCCCTGGATGAGAAGGACATTTTTAGTCTTACCTGGCAGTTGTTGCATCAAACTTGGATGGTGTGGAGACTTGCAGTTTTTATAAATGTAAGCTATACTTTCTGATGGAGTATTTAAAAACTTCTTAAATTCTATTTTAAGATCATATGTATTAGAAGACAAAAAGAAATACTTCTTGCAACTGTGATAATATTTTAAGGTGTTATAACACTTAATTATTGTATAAAAATATTGATAATGTATCTACTTTTCAAACAGCAACAAGTCATCAGTTATAAGCTCAGAAGAAATGCCTACAAGGAGCAGTTTTTAAATAGTGTAAGATGGTGACTTATCCGCAGTAATACCATTATAGTCATGCTTTTGAGAGATACTTGTGTCAATTCAGAATTTATATGAAGAAGATAGGAATGCATAGGTTGTTAGCTAATTAACCTCAGAAATTTTGATTTGGATGTGGGGTTTTTTTTAAATAACTAATCAAATATGAAAACTGAGTTTTATGCTAATTAATACTATGATAGGTCTTAACAGCTCCCTTGTGAATCCATCTATTCATAATATTATCCCCCTGAATCATGAACACACTATGAATATCTACAAAAGCTTTATTTTTTAGTGAAGCATTGCCATTGGAGGCTTCTGAATTTACACCATAATTGTGCTTGCTACATGTTTTATACAGACATGTATATGTAATTATATTTTACTAAAATATACTGTCTAACACAGAAACTTCAACAGCACACAAACAGGTCAAAAATCAATTGCCAGTGTGTCGTAAGTACACTATTTACTGTAGCGAAAGATACCAGAACACTACTGAATATTGATTTTAAGTTCAGGCATCTCTTCAACAGTCAGTAGAGACATGCTCTTTCACTCTTGCAGTAGAAATAGTTTGCTTCTTTTCTCACCTATGACGTTTCCTAATTGTCATAAATAAGCTCCTTGGTATGCTGCTTTTATGTATCCCCACACACACCCCCTTTCTTTTTGTTCAGTGTTGTTACTTTTATAGCATACATAACTTGTTTTATGGCACGGTAATTTAAGTACATCTAAAATATATTTTACTTTTTTTACATTGTGGAGTGTAGAAAATACACAGTGGAGGGTTTCCCTGTGTGAGATGCTATATGTAGAATTAGGCAGGCTAAGCCAGTTGTGGTTTCTTTCTTTTCTACACAGAAGCATGTACTTTTTTTTCTCTCTCTCCCTCATTTGGACTGGCAAGGAGCACATAAGTAGCATACAAGGATTGCATCCATAGCAAAGTCTGGCCATTTTATTTCAATCTCTTGATCATCCTTTCTGCTGCATGTTGCTGGAACTCGCATCTTGGATGATTAATTGAAATATGCCATTTGTGTAGGACTCTACAGTGGCTTGTTGCTTTCAGTATTAACTGAGTATGTGTGTTTATTTAGGCATATATCCTCAATACCTGTTGGCATGTTCATTTTTTCCCCACTGGTTTTGAAATAACAGTGTTTTAGAAAAGGGTGGAGTCAGGACATACAGATCTTTGTTTAGCTGAAATAGTGGTAAGATATGGGACTTGATTCCTCTGTTTAATCCAAATTGTCATAAGCTGTAGATGCCTTAATTTGCCTTTCAGTTCTTTTCTATTGTGAGGCTCTATCACCAGTCCTGAGTGAATAATATGACAAATGATTCAAATGAACAAACAGCACAGGGAATAAAGCTGCAGCAGGAAATCTTTACCAAAAAAATGTAAGGCAAATATACGTATATTTTTGCAGATAGTAATTCTTACACCTTGAAGAATGTGCTTCATCATGAAAAGAGTAGAAAGTAAATTTCCTGTTGAAAAAAAGTAATGTCTTTGATAACAATAAGTTATGTTATCTTTACAGAGAACTAGGTTTCCGAGGAGTCAGATAATCAGAGTATGCCGATATACCTGACCTAGAAATTTAAACTGCAATATTAAATTAGTTCCCTCTCTAGGACAGAGGCCCCACTTTTAGTTGTATGCATGCCAGATTGCCTTGAAAACATTTCCCACAGATCTCATGAGATGATGTCTCAGAAATGTGACTTTTAAGGCAAGAACGACTTACTGTCTATAGACTGAATGCATAACAGACAAAGTAGGGGTAAAAGTTAATTTTGTCAGTGTTTCAGAGACTGGAGTATTTCAGTGGTATTTTCTAATATGGTAAAGTAGAACTTAATTTCATTTTCTTTTGGCAATAGATGCTTCGTAATTGAAGCTAATTGTAATTGAAGGATGCAATAAATGTCTCCTTGAAGCATAAATACTTTTAAACTTTTTTTCTTTTTAACTTATCCATATTAAATCAGGCAGTTAGCCTTTCTGAGGAACAGTGCTGCTCATCATTAAATGGATATAAGCTTAAATCGCACTACTTCATATTCTCCTATACTAAGTGTAATACAGACAATGAAGAAAAATTTTTGTATTCACTAGGTGAAATATCTTCCTGTACAGAGGACTCAGGGAAAAGCTTAGCAGTTTCATTTTTTGGGTCTGTCTGAAATTTAAGAGACTGTATGATAAAATGAGGTGATTCTTACATAAACAAAAAGATCAATCTAAGCTCTCTGAGGGAAACATATTATCAAAGATAGTGGTTACTCTGCTTTTTTTGGTCTGTTACATTGATTTATGCACTATAAATGTTTGATTTCAGTCTAGATCTGTGAAAATGGGACTACTGTAACATAGTACATACACATTTTATTTAATTTAGCAGGCCATAACATCACTAAAATTTTGGGTTGAAATATTTACTGACTGCAAAAGCTAGGCATATTGTTCTGAAACAAAGCAGTAAGCCTATCTCTGGACTTAAAAAGAAAAAAAAAAACCAAACTTGTAAGTAAATTAATTGCCTTTTAGGCCTTATAATTCCAAAAGGGCTTGATTACTGACTCTATTCCACTGTTTCAAATAAATAAATAAAAACTTGTATCCAGTCATAAGGTCCTGAAGAGGTGGGCACTACTTTACCAGCCTAGTTGTACATATTATGAGTTTACACATGAACAGCACAATATTGCCTTTCTGATAACGAATGGCATTGTAGGCTCAGGGAAAAACAGTGCTTTGGATCTGACATTTCTCTTTGTCACACGTGCATTTGTAGTACTTATTGTCAATATTTTGTTTTCCTAGGATGGCTTAGTGAAAAAAAATGAAGCCACTGAGAGTTGAATGTGTGCTTGGTGTATGAATGTGAAGAGGTTGGAGTTAACTGAAGACCTAGTACCTGGTTACAGGGGTAGAGGCTTCAGATGGGAAGAAGTCTACACTATTTTGGCAAAGCTCAAAGCAAGCTTTACATGCACTAAGAAAGTTTGAGGAGGACTTGTGCTTCATCAGACAGCTCAACAAGTAGCTGTGCAATGCTTCACTACTCCACTAACAGTTTCCAGTGATGAGCATGTAAGGTGAAGCCCTTCTAGAGAATTTAGAAACAGAGTATGGTAATCGCTGTACTTCCACTGGTTATAATCTGTGTGCAGAAATTGAGTGATTGACTCTTAATACTCACTTTAGAAGCCAAAGATAATTCACAACTCTGTCAGTCCAGTCACTTTTCTTCCTTTCTCCGTTTCTTTGTGAAGTGCCAGAAATGCAGTATTTGAAGTTTTGTTTTCTCTGAGGTGTAGAAATATTGTTATTACCCTCCTCTATGCTACAATACTTTTGACTATGAATTCTGAAAGTGATTTCTGTTCTTGTCTGTGCCAAACCGTCTTGGCTCCAATTACCTTTTTCCTGTTCACCACCAGCCTCCCTTTTGCCGGTTCCTTGGATTTCTAAAATTGTTTTTCCCAATTAATAACTGACTTTTTATTCTCGGTTTATTTCTGAGAACCAGCTTGTATTTTGAAACAGAAAATTTCTGTATGATTATTTTAGCATTTGTAATAGTAGGATTTTTAAAGTTCTGTGAACACAATTTCTTTACCTTCACTGGCATTTGTGTGAATAAATGATGCTGTGTACCCATTCTCTGAAGTTTTTAATGTTTCCCAGTTGCTGCATCCAATCAGGTAGTTCATTAATCAGTTCAGCAAAATATCTTTATATGATGTCATAGCTAATTCACTGGAAATTAGTTTTGCAAAGCATTTATGAGCACTAATGTAAATGTTTTATGAAAGCATGTTTGCATATTGTTCTTAGTTCTATTGTTAATTTTTAGCTTGTTTTCCATTTTGCATTTCATTAGGAAGTGTATTAGTCTTTGAAACAGAGTTGAAACATGTATGTGAAGTGTTTACATTTTAACTCTTTTTCCTCAGTTAATAAATACTTTCTGAAAGGATCATGATTTGTAGACCAACATTTCTGCTAAACACCCCCCCCTAAATTAATCATGTATGTAGTAGTTTACTTTTGTAGGCCTACTCCACTGTTCTTCATGGAAAGCTCATTATATATGTTAATATATAATTAATTCCCATAATTCCCTGAGATGTATATCTCCTATGCTTGATTTATATTTCTCCAGCCTCCCTTAACTATTCTTTTACCTGACTTCATAGAAACTATTTTTCATAATCTCTCGTGACTTATAAATTGAAAAAAACACAAGCAAAACCAGGAATTCAGAATCATAGTGGTACTCTGCTGATTATTCATTTGGAGGCTTACTATTGTGTAAGATTGCACAATAGGTTCATGTTCACCAAATAGATTCCTGTCGCCAGTGATGTATTTATATCATGCATCAAAAAAATCCCAACCAAATAAAATCGAAGCTTCAAGAAAATATTATCTCATTGATTAGTCAGTGAGATTTTGCTAGGCAATTTCTTTTCTGTATTTATATAGTACTAACCTTTAAAATGTTCTGTTCTAATATTTAAAAACACAATCTACCTGCTTATTCACTCTGATTCTAAAACTGTAGCACCATTTTAAGTATTTGCTCAGGTAATACGAGTTTTCTGATGTAACTGCTGTATAAAAGCTATGTCTACTAATTATTAGTAGTTAACTATTGTACAAAGGACAGCAATTTTCCCAGCATCAGCAGAGTGATAAGATTAGAGTGATGCTTCTGCATGTTCCAGATTCCTATTTGTGTTAACTACTGTCTCAGTTCAGGAAATTAAATTAGTTTATTAAGAACTTTGATACATATAGAATACTATAGTGTGTATTTAAAAGTTTTGGACTGTATTTTTCAGTTATCAGTGTACCTTCCAGTAATGCATTTTTAGGCTAATGTTTTTTATTTCTGTCTTTCTACAAAGAGGATGATGGAATGTCATGGACTTTGTTATTAAATACTATATGTTGTTATTTAATTGTGCTAGAAAAGCCAAGATTGAAGAGATGTGACTTTTAAGTTTTGCAGTATGGTATGGTTTGTGATAGCCTCCATTAGTTTTTGCAATTAGATAGTGAGGCTGCTGATTCTTTAGTTTTATGTAATCCTGCTTGACAAAATGCTGATTATGTCTCCAGCTAATTAGTCTTTTAAAATCTGAAGGCTAGAAGAAGTAAATAAAGACCAAAATGGCTTTTAAACCTGATCATGGGTTACTTGAAGAGATGGGAAGCTGAAAAAAGGAAGCAATTCAGTAGCCATTTTAAAAGTAAGCAGAAGGAGATTGTTTTTGGAAACAGTGCTGTTTTAAGTCATGTTGCATGGGACTCAGACCCAGGCCGTGAATTAGAAGTAGTGGTCATAACCCAACAGCAAATTATAGGGTCACCAAATATTATAATGAGATTTCTCACATTAACAGTTAAATCCCTAATATTTTACAGAACTATAAAGAGGACAGATTTTTGTACTTCTTCAGCTCCAAAGTACCATTGCAGGTGTCCAAGAAAGCAGTTTTCTTAACAACACAGATATACATGGGCTGGATGCATGGCATTTGTCAAACATCCTATTCAGTTAATCTGAACAAATGTACAGTGGAGAATCAGTCTGTTTTATTGAGTCTCTGTGTTGTGAATGTCACATAGTATGTCATGTAGTCTGTCACATGGTACATAGAGATTTAGGAAGACACAGATTCATTTTGTCACGCTGTAAAATACTTACCCAGTGCTTGTTCCAGTAGAAAAAATATTGTTTCTGTGTGACTCACTTGCCTGAGGAATTCAGTGTTTGCAACTGGTGTTGCCTATGAAATCCTTGAAATGAATCCATGCCAAAGAAAAAGATGCCTTGCTCTGAAGGGGAAGACACAGTTTGGAGAGGAGGAACAAGAAGTGGCATATTTAATTTCTAAGAGGACTCTGATCAGAATCCCTAAAATATTTCAGATAACTAAGGAAGCTGAGTCAAGAAAATTATAAGTATTTATTATTTTCAATGTGTTTATTTATTATGTTGTTGCAAAGAATGGAAAGCTTTGGAACCCTGAAAATGCTATGTTTCTTGTTGCTTTAGCAGATAGTGGAGAGCTTGGGAGTGGAAGGAATGGCTAGTGTTAGGGCAATGATGAGCTCCTGTTCTATAAAGGGATAACTGCCTCAATAATATGCTGAAGTTAGCAGAGATTTAGGTTTCCATAGAGCTGGGGTTTACTGTGGAATTGCCCTAGCATCTTAAATCAAGATCCTAAGTCCATTAATGTCTGGAAGCAGGAAGTCTTCAAAGGCTGCATCACCACAAGTTTGCATAAAGACAAGATAATAGACCAAGAAATAGGATGCATCCACCAAAAATGAGTGTTGCTGAGGAAAAATGCATCAATGCAGTAGGAATTTTCTTAAGTGTTAGAGCTCTATTTTTGGACTTTAATATCAACTATCAGTAAGTATGTTGATCAGAAATATAAAATCTAGGAATTCATTGTAGAGAATATTCCTTATTAGAAATACTGAAATTCTTTCTCTATATTGTATGCTGAATCGGATTTTTGCAAACTCTGCTTTTATACATCATTAATCACTACAAATAAGAGAGGAACTATTATGAATGCCTCTGATCAGAAGGCTTGATTCATTGATACAAACATGGGTGAAATATAGGAATTTGATCAAATGGAAGATTCTTTTCTGGTTCCACTGTGCTTCCAGCATCTTGTCTCTGCCATGCTTACAAAGTTTATCATTCATGTTGAGATGCTGGTGAGAGTGTTCATGATTGACTCTTAATTACTAGTGAGCTTACACTAGTCAAATTAACTCTGAAGAATAGCATATGTTGTTTATTAATCTGACAGACTTTTAACTAAAGCAAACTGCGGAGGCTTTTGCTTATTGATAAGACGTGTGATAGAGTGCTAAAGGCAAACTATTGAAGAAATATCTCTTCCCTTTTTGTTGTTGTTGTTGTGTTGCTGAGAATTTTTGCTGACTCTGGAATTTCATGAATTTCCTAGATTGTACTCAGTAAGAGTTTCTTATTGCTTCTTGACAATCACAGCCAATTTCTAGGGTATGCAAAGGTATTTTCTGCTGATGCGCTAGGTGCCTTCCCAAAATACACAGAGAATTAGCTTACTTTTGTCAATTTTAACAGTGAATGTTTGGCTTCTCTCCCAGTTATTTTTTTTTATGGCAAACTTTGTTGCTTTTTTGAACCACAGTTCTGTCCCTTCTCCTTTTTTTTTTGGTGCTTTTCTTCTTTTCTTCCCATACATTCTTCCTTTGCATAGCTGTACTGATTGGGTGTGATGGGTTGACCCTGGCTGGACGCCAGGTGCCCACCAAAGCCGTTCTATCATTCCCCCATCCTCAGCTGGACAGGGGAGAGAAAAATATATCAAAAAGCTTGCAGGTTGAGATAAGGACAGGAGAGATCATTCACTAATTACCATCACGGGCAAAACAGACTCAGCTTGGGGAAAATTAGTTCAATTTATTACAAATCAGCCAGAGTAAGGTAATGAGAAATAAAACCAAATCTCAGAACACCTTCCCTCCACCCCTCCCTTCTTCCTGGGCACAATTTCACTCCTGGATTTCTTCACCAAGCCCCCCTAGTGGCACAAGGGGGATGGGGATGGGGTTTACGGTCATCACGCGTTATTTTCTGCCACTAATCCTCCTCAGGGGGAGGGCTTATCACACTCTTCCCCTGCTCCAGCTTGGGGTCCCACCCATGGGAGACAGTCGTCCACGAACTTCTCCAATGTGGGCCATTCCCACGGGCTGCAGTTCTTCATGAACTGCTCCAGCGTGGGTCCTTTCCATGGTGTGCAGTCCTTCAGGAGCACACTGCTCCAGCGTGGGTCCCCAACAGGGTCACAAGTCCTGCCAGAAAACCTACTCCATGGGCTCCTCTCTCCACAGATCTGCAGGTCCTGCCAGGAGCCTGCTCCAGCGTGGGGTTCCCACGGGGTCACAGCCTCCTTTGGGAACCCACCTGCTCCCGCATGGGGTCCTCCATGGTCTGCAGGTGGATATCTGCTCCACCGTGGACCTCCCTGGACTGCAGGGGGACAGCCTGCCTCACCAGGGTCTTCCCCACGGGCTGCAGGGGAATCTTTGCTCCAGCGCCTGGAGCATCTCCTCCCCCTCCTTCTTCACTGACCTTGGTGTCCACAGGGTTGTTTCTCTTGCATGTTCTCAATCCTCTCTCCGGCTGCTGTTTTCCCTCTGTCCTAACTTTTTTTCCTTCTTAAAAATGTTATCCCAGAGGCGTTACCACTATCACTGATGGGCTCGGCCTTGGCCGGCAGCGGGTCCGTCTTAGAGCCGGCTAGTATGGGCTCGCTCTCTCTCGAACACAGGGGAAGCTTCCAGCAGCTTCTTACAGAAGCCACCCCTGAAATCCCCCACTGTTACCAAAACCTTGCCACACAAAACCAATACATTGGGTCATGCCAGTCTTTCTCACAGCTCATTAAGTAGGCTTTTCCCCTTTGTCCATGGATATCTAATGAGTTATAACTTCCAGTCTGAATCACTTGTAGGGCTAAAATGGACTTCTGGAGGACATTGCTCATTGTTCTGTCTTTTTATAGTTGTCTCCACACTAGTATCTTCAAAAATCTTTGTTTTCCATTCTTTTTCTTCTTCCAAATCATTAAGAAGTTTGTCTCTCTTTGCTGTACCTAATCTCCCTTGAATATCCTGTTCATAAGAATCATATTGAGTAATGACATCTGAGTACAGAGTCTCCAACAAACCAAGTGTTTCATGTTTGTCAATTCTCCATTTTTCTGACCCTAGCTTCTTGCAGGGACAGGCAGCTGCATACTGGCTATTCGTAAACCTGGTTCAGTATAGTTCCAGAGAAGAACGGTTATTATTAATTCCATTCTTCCAACACTGCTTACAAGTATCTTAGAAGACAAAATGGCATAGGCACTGGATCCTCCTTCAGTTTCTTCTTTGTATAAAAAGAAGGCTTTGTTTGTTCAATTCCAATCAGTTATCTCTTCATCAAGGTATACTGATTCTTTTTTTCTTTTCATAGCAAGGAGAATGCATTATGTGTATCATGAGTCTCATTTAATTTGCATTACTCATTTCAGGAAAGTGGGGAAAATCCTCCACCTGCATCAGACTGTCAAAGGATTTAGCCCAATTCCCTTCAGCAAAGAACTAAAGGTAGTTGAATGCAGTAAAGATGAGATATAGATGACCACCTAAATCTCTCTATATTTCCCACAGTCATTTGAAAGGATTTGAGATTTTGCCCCAGAAATTATTTGAGTTCAGTTCTATTGTTTAACCCATGATGTTGGCACCATCCTTGTGATTGCTTAAAAAAAAAAAGAAAAAAAAAAAAGAAAATAAAAAAAAAAGAAAAGGCAAAAGATTGGCTCAGTACTGCCAACTTAGCTAGTTAATGTGTAAATGTGCCTGGCAGAAATTTGACATTTAATCATTACATATTAACTGTCTTCATTATTAGCAAGTTCTTGGAACCCCTGTTCAATAAGGAAACAACTCTTGTGTGGCTGAGCTTCCATCATCAATGCATTGTATCCTGCTAAATCTGAACAGGCTGACTGTTTGGAATGATTGTACTTCTGCATGCATTTTCTGGAAGAAGAAAATTCAAACAGAAATGGCATGGAGAAAGTGAAAATGTGGACATAATTATAAGAATAAATTAAAGCATGTGCTTCCATTTTTGATGAAAAAAAATTTCAAGGTGAAAATTTTGCCACAGTGATTTAGGAGTTTAGATCTTTTTTTCCAAAGGAATATTATGCCTTTAACACTGTCAACCACATTTAAAATAGGTTTTGAAAATATTGTCAAAATGTTTTTGACCTTGGGATCTTAAGTCATTTAGGAGTTTTCAAACATACCTGTTATGTTTCTTTCCAAAATATCAACCAAAATCTGAAAAGAAAATCAAAGTTCTTTTACTTCTTAAAACATAGAACTGAATTGTTTAGTTATTAAAGATAGTTTTAAAAGTGCAGCGAACAATAATTCCAAATTTCATGTAATAAAAAAGCTGATGTTATTCAACTATTGCATTTGTAATGCTATTTTCAGATCATTGAGGAAGGTGATTCTGAAGGTTACTCTTACTTGAAAGTTTTACAAATTGCAGTTCATGTTCAGCATCTGTTGGTATGGGATTTTTTGTGTGAGATGTAGTAGGAGATGACTTGTAACTCCTTGAAACAAAGATTGAGGGAAGCAGCCTGAGGGAAGCATGAACAATGGCTAGAGGTGAAACCTTGTAAAGATAAGGGGGGAGGAGGGGGAAGGTCCTCAGAGGGAATCAAATAAATGTTTGTATATGGACCTTGAGAGTTGTCTCACCTTAGTCCACACTGCTGGGGATTTGTGAATCTGAGTCACTCACCCTCCTCTTCTGAGTGGGTCATGACAGATGTCATTGGTCATGTGGGTGTTGGAAAACTGAGAAGACTTTTGTTACAATATTAAAATGCCATGCGGGTTGTTTATCGAGAGGCAGGCACAGGTACAGGCCATCACTGTGAAAACCACATTTATAAATTATGAGACTACTAATCACAGGGAACAGTTACATCCATTAGTAACAAGGAAGGTGAGGGACCTTAATGTAAGGGAGGAAATGCTGAAGACAAAAAGGGAAACAAATTAGGGACTTGGTCCTATATATCTTATTAAATTAAAAACATGTAAACTTAAGCAATGTAGCTCTAGTTTCATCTTAGATTCCTGGTGTCTGCACAAACAGCTTGGGTGTTCTCCATTGTTTATGGTATCATCTGAAATACATGGTCAAATTATAGATTAATAACTGAAATCTGTATTTATTTTCTGTTTGTTTCTCCATCCATTTCAATCAGTGCAATTTCATTAAAATACTGTCAGAGTATTTTAAGTATTATGTTCATGAGTGTTATCTCAGCACAATGGTGGTAATGAAAATGTAAATATTTGTCCCATGGTAAAACGCACCTGCTGTTATAATTTTTAAATTTTGTTCTTTTAGACTGGAGCAGGACCCCATGTTGGTAGGTGCTATAAAATGAGAGATTACGATATAATTTTTTAATCTAATTCTGGCAGTATGATCTATCTTCTTCTATTAACATAAATTCTGCTATTTTCTGACTGTACTCTATCAGGCAGACAGGAGAAATATGGTTTATATTTTTAGAGCTGTGGATAGCAGTAAGATTTGATCCATCTTATGTTCTTGTGAGACCGAGACTTTGTTTGCATATTGCTATCATTATAATTATTATCGATTAAGAAATCTTATGAAAGTATGGGGAATCTGATTCATATTGAATATGAGGTCATCAGAGTCACATTAAGATTAAACTGGGGAATTAAAAGCTCAGTGGCACTTTGGGACATGGTCTTGTTGCCTGCTTAAATCACCGAAGCAGCTCAACAAGTACAAGTCAAACCCAAAATGTAATCATTGCCTTTTTAAGGCATACTCCTGTCCTTCATATCATAGCACTTACCCAGTGCGACTCGTTCTGTACTGTTTAATATCTGGTCCATGTATTTTTAATTTGAATTAACAGAGATGTACTTGTTAGGGCAGAGAAGACATGCTTGTGACTTTAGATCTACAAGCATTTGTTTCCCTGCCATACGGCAGAGTTGCACTACATGTGTATGCAAATAAGGAGAAAAGGAACAGTACTTAGAAGCTTGTTCTTCATCTTTCTAGCAAGCCATTATTTGGTTCACATTTCCCATGTCTTTCCTGTTCTTTGATGGTGGGCTGCACGATTACCCCAACAGATGAATTTTAGACTTCAACCTACAGGTAGGAACAAGCTGGTTAAAGAGGACATTTCCTCTCATAATTCAGGTGTTCATTCCACATGTTTTTTTCAGTCCAGCTGAGTTTGTTTCCCTTGGTGAATCTGCCACTCTTAAAACTTCTTTCCTGGCTCTTGAAGATTACACTTTTCTATGCCATCATCTGCTAGAACTGATTTAACCAAACATATCACTCACAGAGGAAGCTAGTGCCAGTTTGTGTGAAGCTACTGAAATATTGTTCCTGCCATCTTCCATTGATGTTGTTGCTAGGTTTTCTCCTCATGGAATATTCTTAACAAAGACATTGTCCGTCTTATCTTCTCAGAGGCCTTAATAGAGGGAGCTGAGCAGAAGATGTAGTGTGCTGGTCACAGTGCTTGTGGACAGGCCCTGCTTTATTGAGATTCGTAGAGCGACAGGGATGGAAGCCCACCAGGATTAAGAGAAAAGTGGTGTTTTTAAAACTGAAATCTAATTATTTACTGTGTTTTTTCCTGATTTTGTTGCTATTTTAATAGTCTTTTAGAATCTCTTCAGTAAGACAAATTTAATTGGTTTATCTAGTAGTAGGAATATTTAAGATAAAGTCTAGAGATCTATAACAAGTGCTAGGGCTGTATGCTGCTGTATCTTTCAGCAGTCTACTCATCATCTGCTTGTCTCCTCAGGTATCTGTTTTCCTCTAAGGCAACTCAGCTATACTGAATTTTATGTTGCTACTGCTTATACTGCTTCTGTGATCCCACCTAGTTTAATTAAGGTTAACCTTGTAATATACAATGTTGGCAGTGTAGCTAGACAGAACACTTCAAAAGTTATTCTAAAACACAACATGCAAGTTTAGATGATATAAAGCTGACTAAAGTGAAGTAATGAGTAAGCTTTTGAAACTAAAGCTTCTTTTAAAAAAATACACTGAAACTATACTGGAATTGTTCTGGTTATTGAAAATGTAACTTAAAAAGCATATTGCTAGGAAACATCGTAGCCTGAGATGTATTTGAATCCAGCTTCCTGAAGAATTCAGTGTAGCACATTACAATTTAAAAACATTTCAAGTCACAGAATAGTGGGAAAAATATGATTCTATTCATTACATGATTGATTATTCTTGTTAATGTGCTGTGAACTTCATTGTGCCGTGAACATTACAATTAAATACGTTAAACACAGAAGAGCCATAAATGTTCTCACTAAGTAATAATGGTAATAGTATCAGCTCGCTGGTATCCGTTTTTATGAAGTGATAATTTTATTGGAGAACAGTATTCAAGATGCAAACATTTATTGTCCTTTTATAGACAATTGTTTCAATAACTGTTTAGTGAGTACTGGCATCATAGGGAGAAAATTGTGTACCTCAGCTGCTGTCCTGCCTGTGGCTGTAATGAAGTCGCTGTAGTAATCTAATTGTATTGATTTAGCAAAAAAATGGAATTCTAATTGGCAATGTAAAGCCAAGCAAATTGTCAGTAAAGACATGGTGACTTAAGCCTTGGTGACACTGATGTCAAAACTGTTCTTTGTGGCCAAGAAGGAAAAACAGATTCTTCTGAATTACTAAACTTCAAAACACGTAAATTATGTAGTCAGCTGACTTTATGTACAGCTTGATGGTGAAGTTATTTGCTCATTCTTTCCTTTAGATTGTCAGGGATGCAAAGGGGTTTCAAAATGTGTTGCTTAAGAAACATGATTTTGGAGTTTTGAGTACAGTTGCACCTCTGTTTCTGAAAGTGGCCAGGGAAAAAAATCCATGGCTGAACCGAAAAGACATCAGACTCTCAGATTAGAATCTTGAAGTCCCTCGGATTTGGCACCTCTTTCAGGCAGAAGTAGTTGGGTCACTATATAGTCAGTCTGGAAGTAAGTTTTTCAAGTTGGAGACTGAAGACTGAACGAGTGAAGCCTCCCCTGAATGATCTTTCACTGTGATGTGGTACTGACTAGATTGTTGCCTAGCCATAACCAATATAAAATATGAAGCATAAAGTTTTTCAAAATCTTAGTGGTCCCCAGAGCTTGACTGAGGGCCTGCTTAATGCAAGTACTTTCTACTCAGTAATCAGTACCTGAAAAGATTAATTTTAGGATTAAGTGCTTTTTAAAAAGAAGTGGTCTGTGTCTGTAGCCTGACTAGGAGTATTTTTCAGTACAAGATAGGACATGAGCCAGCAACGTACCCTTGCCAAAAAGAAGGCTAACAGTATCCTGGGCTGCATCAGGAGTAGTGTTTCCAGCAGGTTGAGAATGGTGATCCTTCCCCTCTATTCAGCACCAGCGAGGCCACAACTGGAGTACTGTGTCCAGTTCTGAGATCCCCAGTACAAGAGAGACATGCACATACTGGAGAGTCCAGTGAAGGGCCATGAAAATTATTAAGGGACTGGAGCATCTCTCCTATGAGGAAAGACTGAGAGAGCTGGGACTGTTTAACCTGGAGAAAAGAAGATTCAAGGGGGGGAATCTTATCTATGCATACAGATACCTGAAGGGAAGCTGCAAAGAGGATGGAGGCAGAGTCTTTTCAGTGGTGCCTGATGACAGGACAAGAGTCAGTAAGCACAAACTGAAACACAGGAGGTTCTGTCTGAACATCAGAAAACACTTTTTTACTGTGAGTGGGACTGAGCACTAGCACAGGTTGCCCAGCGAGGTTGTGGAGTCTCTATTATTGGAGGTATTAAAAAGCTGTCTGGACATGGTCCTGAGCAACCTACTCTAGGTGGCCCTGCTTGAGTAGGGGGTTGGATTAGATGACCTCTAGAGATGCTTTCCAACTTCAAGCATTCTGTGATTCTGTGACATACCCTAGTGCAGGTCTCAGAAGGACTACACTCTTCAAATGCTTTTGAGTTACTGTAACAGTTTTCATAGTGATTGATCCCAGTTGTACTAAACAGAAAAAAAAATTAAATCTGACAAATGTAAAATGGTCCATCAGGGCAATAAGGATTTACACTGATTTCTGTTGCCAATAATGTACAATAAAGTGATGTGCTTTTATCATATCTGGCCAACAATTTGTAGCCCAATGACCATTTATACCAGGGTCAGTTGCTGACATGCTTTTGGCTGCCTTTAGAAAATCTTGAATGGCTGATACTGTGAAGAGGAGACTTTGCAGGTGTCAGGTGTATCCCAGATAAAGATGTTTTCAGAGGAAGCTGCTCTCTTCCTTCAATATTTAATTCTCTAAGAATGTAGATGTGCTACCTTGTCAGTCTATTCACAGTAGTTAATATGATCCCTACTAACTCAGGAAGATAACATCTTTTCCTATTGTTTTTGGAAGTAAATTGTAGAGTACCAAACCCTTGCAGGAGAGAAGAAACAATTTCGCTCTCAACACATGCTGGAAGTGACAGCAAGAGCTTTGTATATAGCTTTCCAAGAAAATCCATCCTTTTATTCATAAGGCCTTTTCAATAGATACAAGCCACTTGTGTGCCATCTTCGTATTTATTGTTGCAATGAACTCATTGATTTCATCCCAACTCTTGATTTTAGAATTGGGGTTGGGGTGTAATGTACTAAGTATTTGTGTATTTGCTGTATAAGAAATCTTACGGTTCTTATAGCGCTTCCTGCTCCGTGGGATACATTTTTCACTACGTATGGTGAACTTCCAGCTTAAGTCTATAAAGAAAACAGTAAAATAATATTTCAACTGTAAGCTTAATTAATGCCGCATACTGCGTAGAGTGGAAGCAAAATGAATGACCTGCTGTAGTGTTATACAAAAAGAGAGCTGTCCACAGCATGAGCTGCTGGCCAGAGGCCATGTTACTGTCAGGGTGAGTGGAGAGAGCCAGCTGGTTCTGGTAAATCATCTATATGATGACCTGAGCTATGGCTAGTTATGAGCAGACTGCCTTTTTTTTTTTCTTTTTTTTTTTTTTTTTTTTTCTCTAAATGCTGATGTGAAGAATTTTCCCTGCTAGCTATATTTTTGTTTCTATCTCTTCACCTCTACAACTCATCTGATTGTTAACATGTTCCTCACCAACCCAAACCATTATTGGTCTAGATGCTGTCATACTGTATTTTTATATTTTAAAATTTCTTTGTTTTTCATTCTGTCTATGAATTAAGAAAATAACGCACAGAGAATCAATCAGTAATAATAACGTCTAGAAGCAGTGTCATGTGCCGGGCTACAGTTACAATACCTGAGGTGACAAAAATCATATTGGTTTTTGGCTTATCTGTTTCATGATGTGAGTAATAAACAGTTTCAGATTTGTATCTGTCAAATTAGATGTTGATTTCTTATTTTTTGGGAATATAGCTAAGTATTTGCTATGATAATATCTTGTCAGACTTGAAAATTGCTTGTAGCTTTAAATAAACATTTTCCATTTATAATATAACACTTATCAAATCATTCCCAGAGATATATTTCTACAACCATTAAGGTTATTTTCTTACTTAAGTCCTGATATACCTATGTAGGTAATTCTTTTTTATTATGAAATATCATAAAAAAAATTGAAGTCTCAAAAGAATAGTCATGGAAAGAAGTAATGCCTTTATTTTTGTTTCATATATAAATATAGCAAATAAAATAATTGTGTTGAAGTTCTAAATGTTGAATGTTCTAAAAGATGCTGGAAGTTCCTAAAAAAAAAATAAAAAATAAAATAAAAATTAGTTTTTCTGCCACCCCAAGTTATGGGTGAATGTCTGATGACATCCA
The DNA here is from genome assembly GCF_929443795.1 of Astur gentilis. Taxonomy (NCBI): domain Eukaryota; kingdom Metazoa; phylum Chordata; class Aves; order Accipitriformes; family Accipitridae; genus Astur; species Astur gentilis. The sequence continues at coordinate 16,414,629 of NC_064882.1, forward strand.
TCTCCATTTTATTGGGAGTCAGTTCAAATGGATAAATTTCAATGAACTGACATGCTCACAATAAGAGCAGTCTTCACTGAAAATTTCAAATCACTTTTAATCATTGTGTTGATGTTTCATACATACTCAGTCTGTTTTTTCTGTTCTACACCCTTGGGAATGCAGGCAGGCTTTATTAAACACTTTAAAAAAATGTTAATAATATTTTTCTCAAAGATAGGAGTATGAAAGCTTGGTTAATAGCAAGGACTGTCAAGTGAAACCTACTAACTGAAGCTAGCAGAAAATCTGGGTAAGATTCGAGAGCACTGTGGGTCTCTAAGCAATCTGAGTTACAGTATTTGCTGCAGGGATTGTGGAGCTCTTGAGACCTTCAACGTGATATTCTCAGAAAGCTAAAATGAATTTGGGAGAGAACATGAACTAGAAAAACTAACTTTTGACCAGTTCTTATTGTAATGCCCCCAAACTTGTATTGCCTCTAAAACAGTAAAAAACCCTGAAAGCAATGCCAAATGGAAGGCAGTGGAATGAGACTTAAGCGATTCAGTTCTTCAGTTTTTCACTAGCTTGCTCGTTGTCTGTGGAGAAGTTTCTTTCTTTCCCTCCCTGAGCTTCCGTTCTTCATGTATACAATGCTGACACACATGTTTGTTGTAAAGAGCTTTGCTTGCTTGAGACGTAGATTTGGGATAGGAAAACCACTGGAGTCCCAGCATTAATCATAAGAGAAGAATGCTTGGTTTAGATCTGAAAAAAATTGTAGTTATCCTGGCAAATCATTTATGAAGTTTCTTCTGTCCTACCTTCCCTCATCCCCACTGAGATACCAGGTTTTTATTAGAGCACCTGATTTTCAAACATGTAGAAGCCATAGCAACCTGTGTAAAAGACCTCTGATAACTTCTGCTGTTTCTGTTAAGTATAATCATACTTTTCTGTAGTCATCTTCATTTCTTAAAGCATCTTGTGCTTTGATCAAAGGTATTGTGCCCAGTTTAGCCTTCCACCTGTTTTAGCAGCTGGATGCACATGCAAGAGAGGTGATCTTCCTAAGAGCTCCTCAGTGTGTCATGGAGAAGCTACTGCATTAATCTTGCTTTGTATTCAGTCAACTACACAGAATTTTTGAATTGCCTTACTGGGATGGCATTACCGTATGGCACCCCACCCCACCATTTAAGATTATTGCATGTAAATGTATCTTCTACCACTTTTTTTTTTTTTTTTTTGGTCCAGAATGGTAAAAACACTACGCTTTAACACATTTACTTGTGTTTCTAGGTGACTTTTCAAAAAATTTAAGATGGTTGGAATCAGCATAGCTTTAGAGCATATGTAGAGCTGATCCAGAACTAAAAATCCGATTTTGTCTTCAAAATACACAAAACAGTATAATTTTGTTTCAGAAAAATCAGTAAACTGAAAGCCAAATTGCCTGCCCAGATGTTAACAGCAAATATTGGATTGTTTCTTCTGTTTGACTAACCATTTTTAATTAGGAACAATGATCCTTTTATTTTATTCCTTAGTTTTGAATCTGTTTCTTTTGTGGCACTTAGAAAAAAGCCGTTAGCCATTAAGACAAATTTATATTTGTCTAGAGAATGATATGCAAGGCATAATCATGTTCTAAACAGTTTTTGTTAACAGTTATTTAAGTAGATTGTTACCCTAACTTCAGGAATTATACCAAAAATCTCACCCTCTAGACTTAGTTAATTTGCTCTTTCATTTTTCCATTTTGAAAATTTACCTCTGTAAGAGATTTTCCCAAAGCCTAAATTAAACTTTGAAAATGTAAAATGTCTTTGCTCCATTCTTGCATTACTTTCATAAGTCTAAGGTACCTGTTCTGATAGTACATTATAGCCCTAAAATATCAATAGTTTAAAGGTCATTGGCTTGATTGTGATCTAGATTTCATGCTGTGTGCTTACTAGGATTCACCTATCTCTAGTGAATATGCACAATCATATTTTTTATGGTACAGAAAAAAACCCCCAGCATATAGAAGTAACCAAAAATGAAAATTAAAAGTTGCAAAATATTTTCACGTACAGTTGTGACACGACTAAATAGTTTGCAGTGCTATGGTAGTTTCCATTATCTTGTTTATGATACTTGTTCAGGGCAGTGTAAGAACTGATTTAATGTCTTTGTAGTTACTGAATAGTGTATCCCATACTACTTTGATTTTGAATTAGAAATGTCATTAATTATCAGAACACAGGAGTTATTTTTGATTTCTTTAGCATGTGGCTCTGGATTGCTTATGCCTTTTTGTATATATGCATATGTGCACCATGGAGTTTACCAGTTTAAGATGCTAAGATTGAAACCCTTGAATTATTTAACAGAGCACTTCAGTAATTTAATTACTTTTGGTTTGAGACCCTCAAGCATCCTAATGTTAGAAACCCAGGTAAACTTTCAAACCACAGCTCTTGTCTCATCTTGAAATGTTGTCACCAGTCATTTCATATTTACAAGACCTGAATACTGAAATAACATTAAGCTTATACCGCAGTCAGATTTTTTTAAACGTCCATTTAATAATTCCTCATCAATAAGATCTGTCAGTCACCTAGTTTAGAATGTATATTTTTATAATGGATTTTGAAAGTTCAGTAGGATGAAAGAGCAATTCAGTCATCAAAAGTTTGTGTGTATATTTTTATGAATTTCTGACCTACATATATATATATTCATAAATACCTGTCTGTCTGTATTTTTATAAATAAAGTATATGTGCACTTTATCAATCAGAATTCTTGGCAAAAACTTTTTTTTAGGTGTGACCTTTTTTTGAAAGATGTTCTGTTATATTGCGCAGTTTAGCAAAGCTCATGCAAGTGACTTTTAAAAAAATATTTTAATAAATTGTCCTTCTAGTGTTCTGAAATTTCTTTGCCTTTTCATGATTTACAAAAATACAGAGCTCACAGCAGGTCCTACTCAGTTAAAAATACTTATCTGAAGTAGATACGGTCTAGTAACTTTTCAGTTACTGGTGATAAAAACATGATACTAAATGGAGATATTTATCAAACATTTCTGTGTTTTTTATCTTAATAGTTTTAACATCTCCAGGTACTAATTACCAGACCAGCTAGGCTTTGCTTTGGTTTTCAATAGTTTAAAAATCAGTTAATAGTTAATATATTTTTTTTTTACATGTTTATACAAACTGGTAGTGAGAGTGCTGCCAATAACTGTAACTGGCTAGATTAATAACTCTAAAAAATAAAGCCCAAATGATCATAATATTTTTATATTCATAGCAAATGGCAAATTCTTTGGGCTTCCTTATTATGTATATATGTACAGTTCTTAGAAAACTGAGGCCTTGATCCTTGTGGGTGGTTGTGAAGAGTTGATGTTACGTGACTTGGGTCTGACCAACTTGCCTGAGGTCCAAAGGCAGCTGGTGTTGTTTGGTTTTATATTGAGCAGTTTCAGAATTAAAATGTTTATTTTGGTTTTTGAGTGGAAAAATATTCAACAGATTTAAGAAAAAAATTGCTTGTACATGATTGTGGTGGGTTGACCTTGGCTGGCCACCAGATGCCCACCAAGCTGCTCTATCACTCCCCTCCTCAACTGGACAGGAGGAGAGAAAATATGACAAAAGGCTCATGGGTTGAGGTAAGGACAGGGAGATCACTCAGCACTTACCATCATGGGCAAAATAGACTTGACTTGGGGAAATAAATTTAATTTATTGCCAATTAATAAAAGAGTATCATATAATAGAATCATAGAATAGGCAGGTTGGAAGAGACCTCTAAGATCAACCTTTCTTGGCAAAAGCACAGTCTAGGCAAGATGGCCAGCAACCTGTCCAACTGAATCATGAAAGTGTCCAGTGTTGGAGAATACACCATTTCCCTGGGGAGATTATTCCAGTGGCTGATTGTTCTCATTGTGAAAAATTTCCCTCTTGTGTCCCATCAGAATGTCCCCAGGAATAACCTGTACCCATTACCCCTTGTCTTTTCCATGTCACTCCTTGTAAAAAGGGAGTACCCATCTTCTTTGTAGCCACCCTTTTAAGTACTGGAACGTGGTGGTAAGGTCTCCCCTAAGCCTTCTTTTCTCAAGGCTGAACAAGCCCAGTTCTCTCAGCCTTTCCTCATACGGCAGGCTTCCCAGGCCTTTGATCATCTTTGTGGCCCTTCTCCAGCCTGTCCACATCTTTCTTGTATAGCAGGGACCAAAACTGAACAGAGTATTCTAGGTGTGGCCTGACCAGCACTGAGTGGAGTGGGATAATGACTTCTTTATCTCTGCTGGTGATGCTTTTGTTGATGCAAGCCAGCATCCTGTTGGCTTTCTTTACTGAAGCACACAGTTCAGTTATATGGAGCTTGTTGTCCTCCAGGATCCCCAGACCCCTTTCCACAGAGCTGGTCCCCAGCCAGGTAGATGCCAGCCTGTGCTGCACTCCTGGATTATGTTTTCCCAGGTGCAAGACCTTACATTTGTCTTTGTTGAACTTCATAAGGTTCTTGTTAGCCCACTCTTCCAGCCTACCCAGGTCTTCCTGCAGGGTGGCTCTCTCTTCCAAAGTGTCCACTTCCCCACTCAGTTTGGTATCATTTGCAGACTTCATCAGCGTACACTTGACCCCATCATCCAGATCACTTAGGAAGATATTAAGCAGCGCTGGGCCCAATAATGATCCTTGGGGGACCCAGGGGTAAGATGAGGGTAGGAAAATAAGAAATAAGAACAAATCTAGAAACACCTCCCCCGCCACCCCCCCCCCCCCCCCCCCCCCCCCCTTCTTCCGTGTTTTCTCTACCTCCTACTCCTGAGCAGCGCAGGGGGGACAGGGAAGGGGGGTTGTGGTCAGTTCATCATACATTGTCTCTGCTGCTCCTTTCTCCTCATGCTCTTCCCCTGCTCCAGCATGGGGTCCCACCCACGGGAGACAGTCCTTCACAAGCTTTTCCAACGTGGGTCATTTCCACGAGCTGCAGTCCTTTAGGAACAGACTGTTCCAACTTGGGTCCCCTGTGGGGCCACAAGTCCTGCCAGAAAACCTGCTCCTGCAGTGTGGCCTCCTCTCCACAGGGTCACAGGTCCTGCCAGGAGCCTACTCCAGCACGGGCTTCCCACAGGGTCACAGACTCTGGCACATCCACCTGTTCCAGTGTGGGGTCCTCCACAGGCTGCAGGGTGGATATCTGCTCCACTGTGGATGTCCATGGGCTGCAGGGGGAGAACTTGCATCACCAGGCCTCACTCTGTTGAACAGTATACACTGAGGGAACTGACTAATGCCTGCCTGTGGTGATGGAATAAAATAACATTGTATTTAATGATTGTGTTGTAAAGGGTGTATTTCATGGGGCCACGTTAATAGTTTCAGGGGCAGTGCTACTTCTGGCATTCTCACAATCTAGAAGTTGACTTTTCAACTATTTTTAATAGTAATAATTGTCTTATAAGTAATATATAAACTAAAGTCACAAGACAATGGAAATGGTTGAAAAAATACTAATTACCTTAAATCTCAAAATGTAGTCATGCGTTACATTTTTTTTACAATAGCTAGCTAAATAAATATGTAGAAACTCATTATAAGGAGGAAAATGATTAACCCTTTCGTGAATTCAGTTTCTGAATTCTTAAGGAATTCAGACAAAGCTAGGATGCATACTGCCAGGATATGATAAAGGGGTGATCTAAAGTCTTGAAGCCTACTGACACTTTGCTCTGGGAGGACTGAGAAACATCGGTGAGGAAAGTTCTGTTTGTACAGGTTTACTACATAAATAACCTGCTAAATGTTACATTTAATTGAAATTATGGGCAAAGAGAAGCAATTCTGATTGAAAAGAATAAAAATGATGAAATGCCTGTTTACTAGCTTATTTAAAACCTGCTTTATAAATTCATTATTTCTGTTTTGACTTATTCCAGTGATATATGTATTGTTGTAATATGGATGTGTATTCTATGACTTATAGCTGTAATTATTCACAGTGAGTTAATTTATGCCATTAATGTCACATTCACTAACAAGTGCATGGTAAAACCTCAAGAGTTTTGATTTGAATAAATATCTAGCAATAGAGATGTTTACCTAAACACGTTTGAGCTTTATATTTTAAAAATGTTATGAAATCAACATTTGTTTGATCCTTCAAATTGATTTAATCTGGTTTTTATTTATAATTGAATCAACTGGCCCATTTCTGTGCATTTGTTACTTTCTTTTAGTAACAATAAAGGCAGTTTTTAAGTATAAAACTGATCATTCTATCTGGTTTACAAGTTTGTTCATTTGTTTTGTGTATTTCTTTGTTTTGTGTTTGGGTGTTTTTTCTCCTCCTGAGCAGAAAGCCTATTAAACCAATCTTTTTAATGGGTATGTTTCAGGAAGTAGTTTTACATAAACAGAATGAGATTGCTTTAATTTAATTTTTAAGTCATGGAGAAAAGTTAATAGCTTCCAGTCTAAAGGCAATGTGACAGCTGAATATGAATGTAAATATCTGTAAAAGAAAGTTAAGGATATAAAAAATGTTAAATAGTTTCTTATTAGATGACATAAATATTTTTGCTGTAAAGGAGAATTAATGATAACTTCTTTAAGCAGTTTGCAAACAGTTACTGCTTTCTTGCATGCTAGAACTTAAACTGGTTCAGGAAAACAACAGATGATGGCAGTATCCATAACTCCTAAAGGGAAAAATTAAAGATTTGAAGGGTTTTAATGTTTCTTTTTGTGTAAAATATGGTATAAACAATGGCATAATTTGTGTAAAATATGGGTGTATGTCTAATGGCATAAATTATTAATTTAATTTACTAAGTGTAATAAAAGAGTGATAACTTCATTTATGACGTGCATTTTTTAGAAATAATAGATTTTTCTTCTATTTGTATGAAAGAGTGTACTGGTTTTGGCTACAAGCTATTATGAAGAAAATTACCTTTAGCTCAGCCAAAGCCAGTACAAAAAAAAGTTACATGACTTTTTTCTCCAAAACCAAATTTTCCTCATACGAGACAATAAAAGTCTTCAGAAATAGAATATAAGATACATACATGGATTACCTTAATATTTTTTACAGTTTCTTGCTGATAAATTTGAATTGCAAATCCAATTTGAAATATCAAACCAAATGTTTTCTTTAAATTAATAAAACCCACCAAATTCTTACTAAATGCCTAGTAAAAATAACATTAATATGGTTTATGCTGAATGAATGCATGCCTTCTGTACCCATAGAAACTGATTATCTATACATTCTCAGATAATCATCATGTAATAAAATCTATGAAAAACAGACCTCTCATTTGCTTACTTGTACTTACATCTTTCTTTTCCAGATGACACGAGAGCAGTATATATTAGCAACACAACAGAACAGCCTTCCAAGGACTGAAAATCCTCAGTTTTACCCAGTAGGGATTTATGGATGGCGAAAGAGGTGCTTATACTTCTTTGTCCTTCTGCTGTTGGTTACCATGATTGTTAACTTAGCAATGACAGTATGGATTTTGAAGGTTATGAATTTCACAGTGGTAAGTATCACAGTAACTCTATGTAACCTGTTTCTTCAAGTAATAACTTGTAGTTTTAGTTCTCTTTCCTTTACCATGTTATATACAGATATTGTAATTTTAAATTAAACATCGTATATACTTTGAGTATTCCTTCAGGTATTTATACCTTTTGTGTATGTACTGCAGTGAGTGGACCTGTGCCCTATATATTCAGATATTTTTGGATAATCGTATGTGCTGAAAATACATTGGGATCTTAGATTTTTTTTTTTTGTTTGCCCAACCAAAAGCATCATGGTGACTGCCCCAAGTATCTCTTTTTTGCTTGTCACCACTGACAGCAATCAGTAGGAGTTTATTATGCCTGTTGTGTATGGTATCTCTCTTATAAGGAAACTGGGTTAGTTAGGTCAACTTAGGGTGGCTTTTTAAGTTTATGTTGTTCTTAGTATTTTTTTAGAGTTTACTGACCATTTGGACTGTGTTTCACCTAGAACTTAGAGTAGCTGTTTTGACGTTGATAAGAGGGGGTAGGTGGGTGTAAGAGCCATGGGCTTCTATGAGACAGCCTCCATCTAGAATCTTTAATAGCAGCAAAGTGTTACTGAGCCTGTATTTCAGATGTACACCTGAAAGAACATCTGCATTCAGTGAAAACTGTTATCTGCCCAGCTGTTCTCAAAGCTTTGTTTGCATAAAGGTGGTGGAAGTGCTCACTAGTTGACAGTGGAGTAGTGTCTTTCTGTATATAAAAAGAAAAGATAGAAGGCTCCACAGTTTAAAACAGCAGTGCTTCTGCTAGGATCAGTGTAGTCTCTCTCTCTGGATTTTGACCTTCATAAGCCATATTTTGATGTATCTAGTAATACATTTCTAACTCGTAGAGTCATAGCACATTTCTATTCTCCATGAGTTCCTCAGAAATAAAAAAAACCACAAAAAACCCCAGCATTAAACATACGGCTGAGTTTGTCCTATATCTGCTAATGCTCTGTAATGCATAGGGTTATCTGAGATTTTCCTGGTGAGACATAATGGGAAAATATATTGCTACTTTTGAGTTGCCACTAGTGGATGAATATGTTGGATTTATAAATTGACAACTGAAAAGTTTGTTAGAAGTTTGGGGAGGGGGCGTTGCTTGGTTTTTGGGTGGGGGGGTTTTTTGGCTTGTTTTGTTTCTCTCTCTCTCTTTTTTTTTTCTTTTTTTTTTTTTTTTTTTTTTTTTGGCATAATGTGCTTGCAGAACAGGACATCCACATATGCTTTTCTTATTTGTAGTAGAAGCATATTTAGCCATACCTGTTGACTTCAGTAAAATGGTCTGCTCTTACTCCAGAAGAGAATTAAGCATGGAAATTTAAAGAAGTTAAGAAGATGTTTTAAAAAGCATGGAATTTTTCTCTGTGCAGGAGGTTGCATTCCAATACAATATTTGAAACTACTGCTTTCATATCTAGGCAATGTTTGGCCTTCCACACTACAAGCTACTATAGCACTATCCAGTTTAGAACTCTTACAATTTGAACATACAATCTTTTTAAAACAAAAGCAAAAAAAAAAATTCTGAAATATTTTTCTTTCCTGTATGTCAAAGCTTTTTTAGAAAGTTAAAGGTTTATGATGAATCACTAAATCAGTGCAGGAATCTAGTGCAGGAAATCTAGTGCCGGATTCTTTCAGCAGTTCTGTCTACTAGTTAGTGGATTGAAGACCTTGCTTCAATAGCTTGAGAGATGTATGTATCTGAAATAATTATGCAAACACTGGCTTAATAATAGTGTTTGAAATGTTATGCACTTGATTTATAAACTAGTTATTTCATTATTACAATTCCTAAATCACAAAGCTCATGTGCATCTTTAATAATCCTGAATTTGTTATAAATTCAGATAAATGGTATGCCACTGACTAGGGTGAGTTACTTTTTAACCCTTCTGTTACAGAATTAAAACTAATTTTGAATGTTCACATTAACCATAGTTATATATACCAGTAAGTGATTTGGAAAAAAAAAGTGGAACATATCACTCCCCTTTCATATCAAAAGCCCCCCCCAAATATTTCTTATGCTTGAGAACACTATTCATTTTTGAATATCATATACCCCTTAACTACATCAGAAATGAAAGTTCCTACTTACACTTTGTTATGAACAATCTGCAAAAATTACTTTTTCCAAAGGATTTTGTACTTAAAAAGAATAACAGAAGCATTTTATTTAATGATCATACCACCACCAGACCATTCTTACTCAAATTGATATGTAGTACATCCCTGCTGACATAAAATTATTAACCATTATTCTTTCAATGGCAAAATATTTCATGTTTTTTTTAAATGAAATCTACTGCTTCAGGTCTGATTTGCTTTTGTCTTCCAGCTTTTATATAAATTTATGGAATGATCTTTGCTTAAACTGTTGCAGAAAACAGAATCAATAGGCATAAAACTTTGGTTTATGACCTGAAATTGTATTTCTTAAAGTGCACACATTTGTTTTACAAAGACACTGTTAAAACATATAGTAATTAAATGACAGTACAATAGCTTATTTAATATTATAAAGCTACATGTAATAGCTGTAGGTGTATCATATAACTTAAAGCTGAAAGAATGAAAAAAAGTCTGTCAGTAGTTGCTTCTGCTTTTATAAGCACAGTTACTTTGGATCATGTTTGAATCCATTTTGTTAATTATACACTGAAGAACACAAGTTTTCTGGAGATTCATGGAATGGTAGTCTTCTACTTGGACTAGTTAGTATTCACTTTAGAGTCTCCATATAGGTTCAAAAATTCATTGCTAGATGGTTGTCTTTTAAAAGGTTCAGTAAAATCTTCACGCTTATGTCCACACATGCACATTTGAGCACCAGTGGAAAATTTATATCAAGTCTGAAGGAGTCACATTCTTAGCAACAGACATCTGAGAGTAAAATAATTTAGTTTATAAACCTCAACTTCATGTATTTAAAGAATGCAGTAGCTTTGAAATATACATATATTTCTTCCAGGTACACGCATATATGTATAGATAGATAGAAACTAAGAAATTGTATTTGTATATCTGGTAGTGATCGAAAATCAGAAGTGCAGTTCGAAAACTTTTGAAAAGGAAAATACTTGTGCTAAATTGGTTTAAAGAGTATTTGCACAAAAGAGGAATCTAGTCATGATAAAATAATTGTTGATATTGAACTGCTTTGACATGTTGACATTATTGCTGTTTTAGCATAAACCATTGTTGAGCTTTTTATAAAAACAATAGTAATTGCACCACTTCAAGGGGTCGTGAAGAGCCAGGGCATGGGTTTGTCATTGCTGGGTGACAATTGCATCATTGTTAATTTGTATTAGCTGTTGACTTTCTATTTTTAACTGTACAGCTGCAGCCACTGGTCACTTGGCACAATAAAAGCCTTTATGAGTTAAATTTATAGATTCTTCAGTTGAATAAGTTTTCTGTACATACTGGCCTTGCGTGTAAAAGTTGCATTCTGAATCTGAGCTAGTTATCCCATGCTCTTTTTATACACAGAGAAGAGACATAGGGTCTCCTGTAAGGCCATTCATCTCATAGTAGGACAGGTAACTGAAGTGAATTGTCCTTAGGGATTGATTTTGAATAACTCATCAAAGAAGTAATTTAAAAGGAAATACGGTTTATTTGCAATTGTGTAAAAACAGTACAGGCAAGTTGTGTAATTCTCCTTTTATCAGATTAAGTAGTATAGCTGGGAAAGGTAGAGAAACTTTAGGGTATGCAATCTCTTCTTCCAGTCTACAATGTAAGAAACTTGAAAGGTAAAAACAAGCTACAAATAATTGCCCTCATATAAAATGTATCAGATGAACAAAACTGAAGGTAATTAGTATCTGTGTAGCAGAAGGAATATTAATTAGATAGAGGAATCAGAGATGTAGTCATTTTTTGAAAGATATTCCACCACTGCTAGCATAGTGCTACCGTCATTTAATGTCTAGTCGAGATGTTACCTCACTGTTTGATCATCTGTTTAGAAAGATACATGTGAAAGCATGTAAGAACTTCAGGACAAAGTCCCTAAACAATTCCACTGATAGATGCATGTAGCTGTAACACACCATACCATCCTGGGTTTACGTGGACAGTAATCATTCAGGGTTCAGTTACACTAGAGGAAGATCTGACCTTGAACAAATGGTCTGCCAATAACTTAGCCCTGAAATAATTCCCAGGCTAAACTCAGCACTGGAATAAAGCTCTTTGTTGTCTTATGTACATTGAGTGGATCTACTCTATCCTGAGTGGTAAGGATAAAATAATTTGACAACCTCTACAGTATATTGTCCCCTAACGGAACCATCAAAATCTCTGTATCACATGCTTGAACTTCAGAGTTCATCTATTGTATTAAATGCTTTCCTGAAAAGTAAACAACTGTTATCTTCAAGAATGAACTCAACTGTCCTCATGTCTCTTAAGCCTGATCTTCAATGGAGACATGCCTCTTTCCAAAGGATATTGGAAAAATCAAGTTGAGAACTAAAATCCATAGCTTTTGTCAAAATCAAAATAATACTTAGGAGACTTGAGTTTTAGGAAACATTTATAATTTCGTTTACTTGTACTGGCCTTGCCACAGTCCACAGGCTCCCCCATGGAAACATCTGTCTTTCACTTTCCCTCAGGACGTAATTTTCTCTCATTTAGTCTAGGTTATATGTGTCTAATGAAGCTCAAAGCTGTTAGTTACTTTTTTGTGTCTGTACAATTAGCATACTAGGTATTTCAAGAAGGGTGGGACACTCATGTCATAACTTAGTGACATAACCACGGGGTAAAGTATGGATATGTTGTGTATTTATAATATCCTGGTTATTTCACTTATGTGATATATATGAATTTTAAAGGATAGCAAGGAAGGAAATATTTTTTACTGTGCCTGCATTCTTCTTGTCATGTATTTGTATGGTCCATAGCATAAGTAATTAGCTTACTTTTTTCTTTAAAGATTTAATCACTTTATCATTATTCTCTGATATAATTTTGATCATCTTTAAGTTATTCTAACCTCAATAGAACTATAATTTTATAGAATTTATTTTTCATATAGCTGTTAACAAATAAAGTATATTGACAATCTGTTAATCTGATTACTTCTCTGTAAAAGAGATTTATCCTACATTTTTATCACCAAACAAATACCAGTGTAGAAATATGCAACTGAAAGTTTTCTGAGGGTATTTCAAATTACAGTTTTAAAAAAGAAATTGAAAGTATTCCTCTTCCTGCTGTGAAGTGACATAGAACAATCAGCATAGAAACCCAAGTCCCCCTCTTGGTGGGGAGGCGTTTAATATCAGTGCCTTTACACATTTTCTAATACCTACACAACTGGCACTGATACTGGAATTTACTTGATATTACATTATTCTGTTGCTTATTACATTACATTGAAGTTTGTAGTTTACAAAAGATGAAAAAATTGTAATGGTAAGAAAAATACAAATGTGAACCCCTTTAGTTCTTAGGATCTCTTTTGGGTTAGCCTGTGACTCAGCCATGTATCCTACAAAGTATCAGCACTAAATTATAGAATCATAGAATCATTTAGGTCAGAAGAGACCTTCAAGATCATCCAGTCTGACCATCAACGATGCCCACTAAACCATGTTCTGAAGTGCCTCGTCTACGCGCTTTTTGAATACTTCCAGGGATGGTGACTCCACCACTTCCCTGGGCAGCTGTTCCAATACCTGACACCCCTCTCAATAAAGAAATTTTTCCTAATATCCAACCTAAACCTCCCCTGCCACAACTTCAAGTTGTTTCCTCTTTTCCTATCTCCAGCCACCTGACAGAAGAGACCAGCACCCACCTCACTACAACCCCCTTTCAGGTAGTTGTAGAGAGCGATAAGGTCTCCCCTCAGCCTCCTCTTTTCTAACCAGCCCCAGTTCCCTCAGCTGCTCCTCATAAGACTTGTGCTCCAGGCCCCTCACCAACTTGGTTGCCCTTCTCTGGACACGCTCCAGCACCTCAATGTCTTTCCTGTAGTGAGGGGCCCAAAACTGAACACAGGACTCGAGGTGCGGCCTCACCAGTGCCCAGTACAGGGGAACAACCACCTCCCTGCTCCTGCTGGCCACACTATTTCTGATACAGGCCAGGATGCCATTGGCCTTCTTGGCCACCTGGGCACACTGCTGGCTAATATTCAGCCGGCTGTCAACCAGCACACCCAGGTCTTTCTCTGCCGGGCAGCTTTCCAGACACTCTTCCCCAAGCCTGTAGCACTGCATGGGGTTGCTGTGACCGAAGTGCAGGACCTGGCACTTGGCCTTGTTGAACCTCATACAGTTGGCCTCAGCCCATCAATCCAGCCTGTCCACATCCCTCTGTAGAGCCTTCCTTCCCTCAAGCAGATCGACCCTGCCTCCCAACTTGGTGTCATCTGCAAACTTGCTGAGGGTGCACTCAATCCCCTCATCCAGATCATTGATAAAGATATTAAACAGAAATGAGCCCAATACTGAGCCCTGGGGAACACCACTTGTGATCCACCACCAACTGGATTCAACTCCATTCACCACAACCCTCTGGGCTTGTCCATCCATCCAATGAAGAGTACACTTATCCAAGCCACAAGACGCCACCTTCTCAAGGAATATGCCATGAGAGACAGTGTCAAAGGCCTTGCTGAAGTCAAGGAAGATAACATCCACAGCCTTTCCCTCATCCACTAGGCGGGTCACCTGGTCATAGAAGGAGATCAGGTTGGTCAAGCAGGACCTGTCTTTCGTAAACCCATGCTGACTGGGCCTGATCTCCTTCTTATCCTGGACTTGCCATGTGAGTGCTCTCAAGACAAACCGTTCCATAATCTTCCCCGGTACCGAGGTCAGGCTGACAGGCCTGTAGTTCCCTGGATTCTCCCTCTGACCCTTCTTATAAATGGGAGTCACATCGGCAAGCCTCCAGTCCTCTGGGACCTCCCCTGTTGACCAGGATTGCCGATAGATGATGGAGAGTGGCTTGGCAAGCACCTCCACCAGCTCCCTCAGTACTCTTGGATGGACCCCATCTGGTCCCATAGATTTTTGAGTGTCCAGATGGCGTATCAGGTCATTAACTATTTCCTCCTGGATTATGGGAGGTATATTCTGTTCTCCATCCCTGTGTTCCAGTTTGGGGGGCTGAGTACCCTGAGGATAATTGTTTTACTGGTTTTGGTAGTACCTCTGATTTTGTGCATCTCCATATTTTGCTTTCCCCATAGGAATTGATGCATGAAAAGACTTTTTTTGCCTCTTTAAGAATGCAGTCACCCAATTCAGATATTTGTTCTTGCTGTAGTTACTGGCAGTGTTGTAGTCAGTTTTCACTGTTGTCATGGCATGATGTTTTCTGTATTGATACATGTTAAACTCCTCTTGCCTGTAGTACCATGGGAATTACTTTTAAGATCAGGAATGAGATAACTTATCATCTGGGATGAGACAGTTATTTTTCAAGGGAACCTGAACTTCAATTTAGCTTTAAACATAAGCAGAGCATAAACAGCACTTTGATTTCCTGGCTAGAATTCATGCGCTTCATGCTCACAGTTGAACATACTCTGGTTGCTGGCTGCCTAGCTCCAACTTCACGTTGTTTGGACAGCAGGTAGTTTGCAAAATGGTTGAATGTCTGCTGGAAGATGCATGTGCCAGCTAAGCATGATTTCTTTTTATGTGACAGCATATATAACAGTGCAGATATATGCAACTGTTAACTCCTTTCTTTTTCCATCTTTATGGATTGTCCCTATATTCCTTTAGGAGTTTGACTTTTAGAGTTAGAATTTTTCAGATCTGCAAAAAATCTAAATCTGAATGATAATATTTTATTAACACTACTTAAAGAGACCAGTAAACACAAGTATTTTTTCCTGGGTTTTGATTGTCGTGCAAGAATGAGGAAATCTCAAATTTTTAACATTCTGTGGTGTTGGGACACACACACATATGCATGCACACGCTTCTGATCTTAATAACCAATATGGAAAAAATACTTATGATCTCTTTAAAAGTACAATTTGTCCATTAAAACTATAATTTGATACTTAAGGTTTTAGTGGTACAGAACTAAAGCGGCTGCATTCAATGCTTTTATCTAGACTTGTAGCAAACTGTCCTGGCATACTGTAGAATAAGAAAATAATTTATTTGCAAAATTATACTGTAACACTTATTATTAGTTTTTCAACAAGCATGACGGTGATACGAGCTGTCAGCTGTAAGATTCTTTGACCACCTAGATCGCTTTATTTGATGTTTAAAACAGTATTTGTTCTGTTCTGCAGTTGGTTCTGCTGATCTATGCAATGAAGATAGTATTTGTCCATGGCAGCTACACAATTTCAAGTAGAACTAAACCCAAACATTTTTTGTATTTCTTAGCTAATTTTTGTGGAGACATGTCTAATTTGTAGCAGATTGGCATTGGAAATTTATGAAGTTGTGTAATAGCCGTACTTACCTCTACTCAAAAATATTTTGGTTCTTTGGCAAACAGACAACTTCTTTCATTTTACAAAGACAGCAGTTTGTTATTAGGTTTTGAATAAATATTATTATGATTTAATAGTAGTTGCTGGATATTTAATAAATATGTTCTGTCACATCTGCAGATTTCATTTATTTCAATGGCAATAATTTATTGTCAATATTTTATTTTAAACTGTAAATGATCTCATTTTCAAAACTTGTTATCTCTTAACTAGATAGCAAACTATTTCTCTACATCCCTCAATATTTTAAAGAACCTTATGTCCCATTTTGGGATGAATGCAAGAAAGCTTTTGTTTCCTTTTTGTTTGTTTTTTGTAGTGAGAAAGATCCAGTCCAGAGCAGGCAATATCATTAATTATTAATGATTAAAAGACTTAGTCAAGATATCGGAGACCAAGGTTCAAATTCATGCAGTCTCCAATATAGACCATGTCCCAGGTAAGTGTCCTACTCATAGGCTATTAGACCTGATTTCTGATGTTCCTTTTTAATAGATACATGACCTCTATCTTACTATCATTTAGTGTCAAATATTAGATATCATCCTTATAACAAATTTTATTGAAAATTCCTGTGAAACAGCTGTGTATTCCTCAAGAAAATTTTCTGCTCAGATTTATAATTCCTTTGAAAAAAAGTTTAGAAAATCGTCAGCCAGCTAAAATGAATATTAGAAAACCATACACATGGGTGCACGTGCACATGCCTACACATACACTCTCAGGGTCTTATTTATATAATTGGCTATGTTCTCATCTCCTTTTTATGTTGCACTGGAAAATAGAAACTTAAGCTTCTTGAATGAACCTGTCAGCTCCATGCATGATTCAAACACTTGCTCATAGCATGTCAGCTAAAGAATCTTGCTATGAGTTAATTTTACTTGTATTTTTTTATCGCATTTGTTAACATTCGTGTGAAAACACAACTTTATGGAGCTGGAGGGTATTTTATAAAACTTATGTCCCCTTTCATTTGGAGTGCATTCGGTAGGAATTAACTGATTTATTCTTGCTCTCTTTTGAGCACATCACATAGTTGCTGTCCTGAGTACAAAGAAGAACTCATTTTAAGTATTTCTAATACCATTTTTCTAAATCAATTTTTATCTCATTTTGTATATGTACCTCCTTTCCTAGCACTTATGGGGAAAAAAAATCCAAATCAATCTGTCAGTGCAAGTATGGTGTAGGTTTACTTGACTGTATAGTAAATAATGTGCACAATCCTAATTAACTTCTGTAAATCTCTGTTATCTCCTTTTTTTTTTTTTTTTTTTTTTTTTTTTTCTCCAATGAAAGGGAAAAAGTTAAAATCTGTCGTGTCATAGTGGAAAGGCAACTAACCTGGAATCAAATTTGCCATCTCCTATTTGTTACATATATGCACAGCAACAGTTTGCATGAAAAGTCAAGCCACTGTTTCATGTATTTGGTTAGCTATTTTACAGTACTAGGCATCTCATGCAAATGCATCTTCCTGTAAAAAGTAGGAAGGTATTGTTTAAAACAGTGCTATTTAATAGCACTTTTTAGCAAATATGAATTGCCTTGATTTGATGTGCAGTTTGAGTTCTTTATTCTGGGTGGCTGAATGCAGATTTTAAATACTTTATTTTACTCCTGAGATATATATCTGTACATTTTGGTGTTTATTGTTACAAATTATCTCTGATGAGGAAAAATGCAATAAAATTAATTTCTCATTTTTATATTTGTTTTGTCATGCAGACTTAATGGCAGAATACTAGTAAAGTTCCTGACAGAAAAAGGGAATAAATACTGCACTCTACTTAACCTTGAAAAGATGTGATTTAATGCACTGTAGAAAAAAAAAAAATCTATTTATATGATAGTTTAAGCAATTTCAACCTGACCTTGCAGTGCCATTGGAAAATTGTACTGGAGTATCCAGAACCTGAATGCTTAGGGAAAACTGCCTATAAACAATGTTACTTCATAGAGATGCATTGAGAACATATCGGTATTTGCCTCTACAAGGTCACTGCTCATTTGTCTCATTGCTTCAGATTTGTTTCATGAAGTGTCAGGACTGATTTAGAATCAGCTTAAGGGACACAGATTCATAACTTGTATTTTTATCCCATGTCAGCATGCCACAGCACGCCACGTGTTTCAGAAAAAGTGTGGATGGCTATATCTTCTTCCACCATTCACTGCAGTGATTCTGAGGTGCACTAAAGTATGACTCGTGCAACCTCTTGTAAGAGTTTTAATATTCAAAAAGAATGCTGAGTGGGACTACAGAAAGTATAGAAGAGGACAACAACTTCAATTCATGCGATAAGTTAGATGACAATGAATATATATATATTTTCTTTCAGTTTTTGGACATTTACCTTCTATTAAATAATAATAATGTGTTTGAGCTGAGTGAACAATGTTTACTAGACAGCTTATTCTTAATCATTCACTATGTAAATAGGCTGGAACAAGTATCTCAGAAAATTTTTTCAAATATTTGCTTTCATGAAAATTGAATTAACTTGATTTCCATTATTGGCTTTTAGCTGTGCTCCCTTTCCATGTGTATTCTAGCATGACATTAGTGTTTGTGGAAAGTGAGATTTTCAAGAGAATATTATACAAAGATAATTTTGAATTTTTAAAGGTTTATCCAGTAAGCCAGTTCTGACACTTAGATTTGTCCAATTGCATAGCTTGAATAGCAGATATTTGAAGACAGCTGTTGATGTGCAATCATTTTTAATGGGGGGAAAACTTAATTTTGTATATTAGGGTTCAAGAAAATAATCAACAGAAAGTGATTACATGAAAAGAAAAGGCTAATGCATCAGCATGTTTGTCTCCAATAGGGGCAACTAAAGCAGACCAAGTTAATTTTATAGTTCAGGCCAAGCAATAACATTTTGTAATGCCATTTAGCAATAATTAGAAAGATCTCAAACTGCTTGAACAACCTTTAGTTACTTAAAGGCACCAACAATCTGTATGAATAACAAAATGTTTCATGGTTTCTTCCTTCCCTCCTATTATTCAGACGATCTTTGTGGGTATAAAGTACAATAAAAAATTACAGTCTGTGCTTGGAATCCTGCTTTTATTTGTACAAACCTTCCATCTTGAAATCAATACAAGTCTGTGTACAGGAGCACAATGTACTCATGTCAATCTAGCCTAAATTAGACCTAGTACTTCTAGAAATTATAATAAAAAAGAAATAGGAAGATGAGATAGAATACGTAGTGATAGGTATCTTTTGTGGCAGAGTATTTCCCTTTCTTTCATTTAAGTCAGGTTATTAGATGTGTCATTGGAATCCCAGGCAGGATTAAATGATGAAATCAAATGTTTTAAGAAGAAATAATAGAGCAGCAAGAACTTTTTGAAATAAAAAATGTGAATAAGATATTTGTGTGGCCGACGGGATAAGGAGAAAAAATTTTAAGACCTTTCCCCAAAAGTTGCAACACTGATGGTATATCTTGTTTACATCTGACAGTCATATTTTACTATACTGCTAGATACAATTAAGGAATAAAAATCAAGAAATCCAATAAAAGCACAATGTAAATGATGTTTCTAGAGGCAATGTAGAAATAGTGGAACCACCACACAATAGAAGTCAACGTTATTGCACAATCCTAAAGCTCTTGACTGTAATATAAGTTTGGCTGCCTTTTCTGGAAAAGCCTGGTCCAACGGAGCTTATCTAATGATTTGTTATTGCAGGCAACACAGTGCATACCCTTTCTGTCACATCAGTGTCCCTCATGCCAATAACGTATTCAGTCAAGCGTCAACCCTCAGAGACTCAGTGCAAATTTTTTTATTGTGCCATTCAGTTAAATAAAACAATTTGTGGAGAGCCTCCTGTAAAATCTTGAGATTTCAAGCTTATTTATTGCATCTTACAAAAAAAAAAAAAAAAAAAAAAAAAATAAAAGAAAAAATCAGATACATATTTTAACATCTCTAATAATGAAATGTGCATTTTTATGGTGCGCAGAATTGGTTTTAATTATACATCTTCCTTTCCTCTGACCCCCTTGAAATCTGTCTACACAGTAAAACAATACCAAGAAATGGCTTCCCAAGCAAAATTTTCTAGTAACTGTGTTTGCTTTTCATATTATCTTCAAAGCTCAGGTTTGTAAAAGCAAGGATGTGCAAGAGGGTAACAAATTTCTGTCTACTTCAAAAAAGCCTAACTGAAATAAGTATAATAAAAATACAGTATGAATTAATATATATGAATTTTGATTGACTAATCCAACTTTTAAGCAGTCATGTTTCAGTATATTCTGCTGGCACAAGTCAAAAAAGGAAAAGTTCTTTTCATAGAATGAAAATCAGAATTACTATCCTGCTCTGCTCTGCTCAGTACAGATGATATTTTAATACTGAAGGTAGATGCACATGGATATATAGATAGAGAGAAATTTAAAAAAAAAAAAAAAAAGATATACTTGGTCATCTTCAAATCATCCTTTTATGACATTTTTTATAGAGATGGAGGCTCTTCTCATTTCCTTCATTGTCTTCAGGAATATAGAACTCATTTAAGCCATCTTTCTGCGTCTGGGCATGCTACCTAGAAGCGGTAGAGGAGATAAAAATCTGTGTTAACTCTATTGGATGAACATGCAACCCAAAAGATACTTTTGTTTGAAATAATTTTTGTCATGTTATATGTTAAGGCACATGCTTCTAACTTTTTAATTTGTTTACCAAACGATGATAATAACTATTAAAGAACTTGTTCATTTTTACAGTAGTTAATTTAAAAGAAAAATGTATGATGCAAGCAGTTAATACTAAAAAAAAATTTGCCTGTGGATTTGTTCTCAGGGCTCGTTGATATAAGCTTATGTGTATATATAAATATAAACCTTATTTTTTCTCAAGAGGGATGCAAACTGTTTACATTTTAATTTCCTGATGGCTTCATGTTGGTTTTGTCTCTTCCATAATTAAAATGCTAATTATAAAGGGAGAGGGTTGATTTTTATGCTTACTTCTACATTATCTTGCTCTCAGCTTTAAATTTCATAAATGCTTTGCAAAGTGATTTAAATCACTTTATGACTTAAGAAATAGTTTTAGAATTATTTTATTGATTATTATCATTATCTAGAGTGTAGTTTTTACTATGGAGACATTGGAATCTTTAAGGAGAAAAATTTATTAATAAGAGGCATACAATTTTAAAATTAAAAGATGGTATAGAATTACTCAAGCTAGAATATAGTGTGACTTAGCAACCACGTCTTTATGGCACTTCTGAACTTTTAATGGAAAGAACCTGAAAATTACATAACCCTTGCTTTGTTGTTTTCCATTTCAATCACTGGACTCAGAGATCATGTTACTGTTATGTGTTTTGGAAAGATTACTTATGTAAAAATACATTTTAGTGGGTGTTGTCATTATTTCAGTTATGAAGACTATATTGCTACTCCATAAAATTTTAAATTAATTGTTTCCATTTCTGCCATTTTGTAAAACAGTTCTGTTGAAGTGATTAACAGAGGCTAGAGATGGAAAGAATTAAAGCCTAAAAGAAAAGACTGGGGCAGAAATCAAGCTTGCATCCTGAGCCTTTCTTACTGCATTTGGATATAAAGACAATAATACCGTGGAAACATATGGACAATAAAACCCGAGAGTATCTTTTCCTTTTTCCTAGCTATACTGAAAAATCCTAATAAGAGGAAATACAATGATTCTGTAGAGTCACTTAAAAAGGATGAAGTTGGGTCTTTTTGTAGGTGTAGATCTGTTTTCCTTCTTGAGAAATAAGTTATAATAGTCTCTTCTTTTTTTTTTTTTTTTTTATATTGAGCCCATCAGGGAAGACCCTTGCAGGAAAGATCTGAATGGGAGAACTATCCATGTCCAAGTAATCAAGTAATCTCTGATCAGAATTTTTGGGTTTTGCTTGGTTTTGTTTGTTTTTTTGTTTGTTTGGTTTTTTTTTTTTTTTTTGGGGGGGGGGGGGGGGAGGCAGTAGTGGGGCTTGCATTAATGATGTAAGTATGTAAGTAAGGAAATTTGGTTTTTAAGTCAAGCAGATGAAGTAGGTAAGCTATTATAAATTAGGTAAATAAAGTTTATCTCTTTCTATAATTGCCCTCAACTTAAACCATTGCCACAGCTCTTTAAAGTGAAGAGTCTCCCTTTTCTCTAAAAGTTTGATAGCTTTCTCTAAAGAAACCGTATCTACAGGATGCTCCTGGGGAAATCCCTTTGTCATGGTCACAAAAGGATCACGCTGTTTTGTGGTACCTAAACAGGATCGGTTGGACAGCAAAAAAGGGCAAAGAGGATGGCAACACAGAGTCTGTGGCAGATATGAAAGTTTTGGGGAATATGCTTTCTATAAACTCTCAGTTCACTTCTGATTTTTAACAGGAGTGTTCTGATCTAAAGTTCTTAATATGAGCTGTGGAAAAATAAATATCCTGTTATGAACTGTTATCTGAGCTTTGGCCTAACTGTCAAAGGACTGTTATACTCCTCTTTTAAGATTTAATAAAGCTGTAATCTGTAGCTCACTGAAGGTTAACAAAGCATTTACCTTCAAGAAAATAAAATTCAATGGCAGATGAAGGTTTTTATTACTATACAAATTAAAAAATAATTTTTGTAGTCTGAAAGATATTATTTATGGATTTTTGATTCATGGTGTGTGTGAATAAAATTACTTCAGATACCCTAAGGTTCAGGTGAAACCTGAGTCACTTATGTAAAGCAAGACTACAACAAAACACCTGATAAGAACTTTTGATTGAATAAGCTTGTAAAGGGGAAGCTGTTTTAAGAATTTAAAACATTCTTAAACCATTGCTTCAATGCAAATGAAAATAAGTATAGATTATACAATAAGATAGAGATTCTCAAAGGTACAACCTCAGCTGAAATATTCTGGCAGGCTACTAGTGTTCATTGACAGAAGATCCAAGGATTCCATCCGAGTAATCCAGTCATATAAATATTTCACAATACTCTGTCCTACTTAACTGAAATTATTAGAGTATTGCTCAACATTTAACAAGCTCATGATGTACACACAATTTATTGACACAAAAAAGACATCCCGAAATAATAACTTTACATCAAGTAATCTGTCTGTATTACAAAGAATTTTTCCAAAATTCTTGTTTGATAGCTTTGTAGCTTAACAGGTGTTAAAACCTCTCACTACCTGTAGCGTACTTTGTTGAAAGTAATTAGATTATTTCTAGATGCTTTTTCACACTTCTTGGTGTTTTTCTTATACACACAATCTAAAAAAGTCAAGTTTCAGGTTAGCAGTTAATGGCTTAGTTTTCAAAAGTAGTTGTAAGTCAATCTTGATGATATGTATGTTGTTTTAAAAACACCATCCTGCACAGCTTTTTGCCTGTTGCTCTTGTAAAACACTCTTCTGGAGTCATTATATGTGAAATATTTCCTTTTTGAGCGTTAGGATCCTCACAGTATATTTTTGTGTGTAATATGCACAGTATGCTGGGTGGACTCTGGAAAATAACAGATGTAGGATAAACAAATACTATGTTATAAAGGGTGACAAAGAACAGTATGTGATGACTTGTGCAGGCTCTGAAGCCTCGAAGCATGATGCTGAAAGTACTGATTCTCTTGGAGGAATTTCTGTGCCTGGGCAGGACAGTGAAGATCAGTAACTGTACATTAAAGGTAGACGTGAGTGACACAAATCTTCCAGCTTCCTTTTCACTTAGAGACAATGCAACAATTATAGGTACTAATTCCACGCAGAGTCCAGGGAACTAAGGCAGTTAGGAGAAGGTGGAGAAGCAGGTTGAACATCAGCTACAGAGAAGAGACAGCCATTTAGCCCGCACAAGGAGCATGCTGTGGTGGTTAGTCACTTGGCTGGAGAGAAGTTGTGAATAATTGGGGAAAAGAAAAAATGCTACACTGGCAGCATCACCTGTAGTTAATCTGTGGAGCACTTCACCGCATGATGTGGATGCTAAAAATTTATAGACGTTTAAGAATTGACTGGGCAAATACATAGAAGAAAGTATGTACCAAAGGCTATCAAAATTGCTGAAGGGCAAGAGATTTACCAAAAAACTGCCTTTATGCGAATATCCTATTCTTATGTTTGGGTGCCTTCTGTTTGCTGCTGCTGGAAACGAGATATTGGACTAGGCTGACTTTTTGTCTCACCCAGAATGGCCATCCTTATGTTTTTATGAAAATGGTGCTGAGGACGTGGATCTCAGTTTATACATTATATTGATAAACCAACTGTTTGTATTGTGTATTACAGTACATCACAGTGTGCAGTAAAATTAAGAATTTAAGGATCACATTTTGGCAAGAGAAATAAGTGTTTTAGTCTCAATCCCTGGTTCCAGATGAAATTACAAATTATTTAGGATGTTTACTTTCTTCCATAAATAGGAAAGAAAATTAAGTGGTATGCTGAGTAGCAGTGTTGTAGCACAGCAGAACAAAACTAAACTGAGATATCTTGGTAAACTAAATACTGGATTTAGATCCCTAAATTAATGCTCTCTGCCATAAAAGTGTGACTTAATAAACTAAATTATTTCCAGGCAATGCCTGCCTTCATATAATTTTACAAACAGATGAAGATAATATTTCCTTAGTTAGAATTTTGAAGAGTTTTTTTTTGTTTTCCACATTTACAAATGTAATTATGTTTGTATTGGCTGTATAACTTCTGAAAAAAACTTCAAAATCTCTAATGTACTGTCTCAACTAGAAAACATCAGTCAGTTGATTCACAGTTTCTGTCCTTGGCTTCAGATAATACCATAGGCGACACATATTTACACTTGTGTAAATTTGTCAAGCAAAATTTTATAGATGTTCTTTTATAAATAATTTGTTTTCAGTTTACTAAAATGGATTAAATCCACTTTAAATTGCTAAAAAACCCCAAACATATATCTAGATTAATTTCTGTGCTTATTCTCAGCTCACTCTCTCCATCCCTCTGTAAAATCTACAAGGAAGAGGCCACTGTATGGGCAGCTCAGATCACTTTGATTTACCTTTTTTCTTTCTTAATTGCTGCTTATTACAAGTTAGAGACACAAAAGTGTGATTCAGCTACCTCTATCTTTTTAGAATTCATTATGAGTCTGTTACATTCTGGTGTATAACTTGTGTGTGTGTGTGCATGCGTGCCCTTTGTGTTTTCATATGTGTGTATGAAACATACATATGTGTACTTACACAGGTACCCCTGTGAATCATAGGCAGTCTTTCTTATTCCAGCTGCATTTTAATATCAATCTGTTGTTTGCCCTGTGATCTTGATTCAGTCAATGTACAAGCTAGGATTTCCAGAAGCTTGTCCATACATTCAGTTTTGAATATACTTTAAAATTTAGCTGTAGAAACATGATATCATGAGAATTTTAATTGATTTTGCCTATGTGGTTGGAGTTGATTAATCTCCTTGAAATAAAGCATCATTGCATAATACTAGAATATTTTCCATAGTTCATTTTGTAACTACCAATACTTGAAAAAAAAGTCCTTTTTTTTTTTTTTTTTTCATAGAATGGCAGTTTTTATTCAGCTATCAACCAAAGGAAATGACAAATGCAATCACTTTTGATCCAGATACAGTAGGTTGAAGATATGGTGTCAGTATTACTGGGATATGAGGTGGTAATTTTCCAAAACTACCTAGAAAATATATACTCAGTATAAGAGACAAAACAAGCTTTTCAATCTCAAATTGATGTAAAGTGAAAGCAGAAAAGATTTGCATATTTTTATACATTTGTTGGGTTTTTGTTTTGGTTTGTTGTTTTTTTAATTATTATTTGACAAAAAGGTCTTTATATAAAGTGCTCCAACTTTCTTCTGTTATTTATTAGATTAATTTCCTTGGAAAGCAAAACAAATCTATATGCCAGTGTAGCAGCACACTGGTCTATCAAATTCTTAAAAGTACACAAGTCAGCAAAACTTCTTGAATCTTCAAGTAATGACATAATAATATTAACTATTTTTCCTTTTTTTTTCCACTTTTATAAGTATTGACTGTTTTTATATTTTTCCCAGGCCGTGGTGTTAAACAATATGACCCATTGCCATGTGGTTATCAGCATAAAGGACATGTGCTGATATCATTTTTCATGTTACTTGAATGTGTAGTCATACGGTAGTGATGAGCATGAGGACAGAAACTTCAAGGAATAAAATAGTTTAACTACTCTGATTTTATGTGAGTAGATCTATTCATATAGCTAAACTTCAGAATCTGTTGTATACATTTGTGTTCCTACATGCTGCAAAATGAAAGTAAAAGGGTATGTAGGAAAGGCATGCAGAGGGAAGAAGAAATGCAAGATAAAAGAAAGGACTAACATAATGTGGTAAAAATTATGAGATTGAAAAAGAATTGTGAGATTGAAAAAAAGTCATTTATATTTCATATAAAAAAGGTTACTTAGCTAATAGATGTAATAGCTTCAGGCAGCAATATGGTTCAAAATGAAAAACAAGACATACTTTTTAGAGCACTAAAATTAAAAGGGTGACAACCCTAGGAGATATGATATACTGCACAGAAGTATACTAGTCTTCTGAGGAGAGCATTGGACAAGGACTATGAAAATCGGAGTTTGATTTTTAGCACTCTTAGCAGTTGCCTAGCTGTGAATATTAATGATTTATTACTTCAAAACTGAAGTTATTGGAAAACCCACTTGAATATTTAAATACTACATAATGAAATCAACATGATTATATAAGTCACTAGAATTTTACAACCAAAGGAATATATGACCCAATGGATCAATTAAAGTACCTGTGGTTTCTGGCAGCTAGTATATTCCTCTCAGTATTAGAGGGAATAAACGTAAGATGGCTTGATTACAATGTAGTGACGGAGTATGTTTTGATCTGGGGGGTGTTAATTTAATTCTTATGCATGTTATGTCTTTGTCTGCTCTTTCATGCTGTTTGAGTAAAAAGAGAATGTCCTTTGGTGAGGTAGATAAGCATTTTTGTTTATTAAGAAGGTTGATTTTTGAATTTTTAAGTGCTTAACTTGAATACTGGTAACAAGCAGCCTTGGCGGCTTTCAAAAAGTACTTGATTCTTGATTTTATTTCATGGATTTTGTCATGCTCTTTAGTCATACACTGTCTTTAAATAAATGAACACTGTAATTAAAAAAGCTTTTCTGATAGTAATCAACTTAATTATGGAAACAAGTTTTATTTAATATATAGTTTTGGAAAGGAAATGAGAGTCAAGACAAAAATTGTGGGAGAGAAAAAGCAATAGAAAAGTTAAAAAAAAGAGAAAAAAAAGACATTAAAAGCAGGACAAAACCAATAACTGTACTCCTTATTCTTTCAAAGTGTTTAATATAGGACTATGCCAAGTTTTACTAGCACAGAGAGGTACTCTGAAATATACCTAAAACTGGGTTCTTGAAATGGTTCTGGCATTATTCACACAGAACTCTACTGAGTATGCTTTATTATCTTTCATTGGAAATAGGCACTTGGTTCAACTTTCTCTGAAAATCTCTGCTAGAGGAAATACAAGTCTATTCTTATCAGTTATGATTACTTTTCATGTCACTGTAAGACAAATTCTAGCATATTTAGCAATACCAGTACTGTGTTATTTATGTAGGTGTGAGTTTTCACAGTGCTACTATAGATGCCCACATGTGTGTGTTAGCAGAGAAGCATGAAGTACGTGGCACATTCATTTTTATATGATTTATAGGTTTAAATGTATCTTGAAATATTTAAGTATGCTAAAAGTACTTGAAATATCTAGAAGCTATTAAATAGTCATTCCTTTATTACTTTGCCCAATTAATGAAGAGCTATAAATTTTATATTAATTTAGAAATGCATTTGGCCTCTAACCATTATAATCTTTCATGATGTGATGGTGACATAAAATAAACACAATTGCTGGATGCCTGAATGATTTTAGAAATATTATATACTTACGATAAAACTGTTTCTAAACTCTATAATGCTACTGTAAAAATTACAGTATCAGGAGAGAAAGGTCTTTAGTGAGAAGTGGTTTCAGGCTGATGGTAAGGGAGAACAAAAAGGAGGAGAATACAGGCTGAGTCTTGAAAATGAGAGATTTAAAAAGAAGAAAAGGAAGAAAAGACCAACTCTCAATATAAATTAAGTTGACAGTTTCTAGGTGTTAATCTGAGGTTCATTAGCCACATACAGCTAGCTAAACAAGCTCTAAGGAGAATAATTGACGAAACAAAAAAAAGGTAAAGGTTGATGGATTAGCACAGAATTATCAATGCTGACAGCCCCATGTTTTCTGGGGAAACATTATGTGAAGTTAGGAACAGATGCTGAACAATATGGCACATCTGATTTCATGCTGCTCATGCAAGCTGACCCCTGGCATTCTGTGTGAGGTCAAAAGATTTCTGAAATTTCAGTCAGCAGGAACAGTAGATGTGTAGGTTGATGGCTCAGATCAGGTGTGTGTCTTGCCTTTCAGCAAGTGTCTTGATGATTGTGGGTTTAAAATAAAATCTAAAGCTCAGTAGAGAACACCTGAAATGTTAGTAGTTGTGTAATTTTGCTGCTTTTAAGATGTGTTATATAATCTGTAGTAATTTATTCCTCCCTTCATTTGATTATTCAGGGTAGAAACTATTATTGGAAGTTATTCTTACCATTGAGAATTAATTTCAACAAAACAACTTGTAAAGCATGCTTTAGGAAAGGATATACAGAAATAAACTGGTAGAGATAGCTAGAATTGCATTTATTACCTGAAGCACTATACTTTTTTTTTTAATTGGACAGGAAAAATAATGATTCATCCAAATAATAATTATCCAAATAATAAAATAAATAATTTTCATTTAAAACTTAAATAAGTGTTCTCTGTATCGCAATAATTTACATGCTGATTTTTAACATTTGAATACTGTTACTTAACCAACCTCGGTGTGTTTTAAGATCTAGCAGTTAAGAAACATTTGTCTCTAGCTGCTTTCTTACATGCTACAGATCTGGAGAAAGGCTTTTAAGATAGTCAGCAAAAAACTGTTCAAAACCTGTGTTCCTCTATGGCCTTCACTTAAACTAACATTTTTGGGATAAATTACTTGACGTCATATTTATCACATATCAGACCAAAGTTCGGTATCTTATCTCTGACAATAGCAAATACTGCATGTGTAGGAAAGAATGTAGACCAGAGCAAGTGTATAGTAGTGCTTCCTCAGTCCTCTCCCATGTTACAGATTCAAGGTTCAGAGATTTTGAGTGCTAGGTTATAGTGTTGTGTTAAGTGGCAATAGATGGAGGTGGGGAAGAAGGACAAAGGTTTAACACCATCATCCATAGTGGAATAGAAGGCAGACAAAATTGGCTCTAACCCCTTTCTTTACAAACTTTAGCTTTCTTGGATCCTGAAATAAAGGGAAAAATACATGAGGAAAAGGGAAAAATAATATGCCTTGGAAAGTGGTGTAATTTGTGTACTGGCAGACAAATAATACCAAGAGGGTAGACTGTCCTTCAGTGTTTCTCAATCACCCCCACTCCTCCTTCCAGGTAATGCTACAAGTCATTTATAAATAGGATATGAATACCAAAGTTCATGCTTCAGTGAAGGTTTCAGCTGGCTCATAAATATGACTGTGGCTTTCTTCTATAAAGCACCATGCTTTTTGTGATAAGGTACAATATTACAAACAATATCAAAATTAAAATTTGGGTTTTCAAAGAGTCAAATCAAATAATCCAAATCATCAAAGTCCAAATTCTATCTGCATTTATAAAATTACAAATTATGAGATGAAGGCTTTATCCATCTCTGTAGGAATTAGAACTGAACTCAGAATCTGGATCAGAAAACTACTTTTGATATTGAGAATTTAAAGAAAAGAGGAAACAATTGCCTAAGTTGCTGTGTTTCATTTAAATTTTTGTCAAACTGTGACTGAGATCTTCAAGGTAGCGTTGGTCATCCCAGACTACCATACTCATAAAAGGAGACAAAGTGTTCATGGGAAAGATCTGTCGTTTTGGATATTATGTCTTAATATGAACAACATGATTATATTTCATGGCAGTATTCTAGAATAGCATTTTTGCTTTCTATTAGCAATGGTATGCAACAGGTTTTTAATACTCAAGTATATATTATGAGTCCTGTTATTGTTTGATTCTTTTGGCATAAATTCTAGAATGTAGTCACCTTCAATTGATTTAAACAGCTTGCTTTTATTTTCTGAAGGGATAAGCTTTTACATGTAGCTGCCATTATAATGCCATAGAAATATTCACCGCCTGAAAAAGCTAGATAGAAAACATTATTAATTTTCTAATAAGGTCAGGAAAACCTAATAAAGATATAATCTGGAACAACATATCAAATAACACAGGATATAATAAAAACCATAAGCAAATAAAACAATTTTTCTGAACAGTTATTGGCAAAAACAAACCAATGTAACGAACACCTAGTGCAGGATAATTTTATAGAAAATTTCATTAATTATTATTTTTAAAAAGTCTTTCAGAATGTTCTTAGTACTGTCATAGGAAAAACCTGTGTGTGACGGTAGATGATGATAAAACTGGGGAAGGCATTTGCAATGTTGTAGAATGACTGCTTTGATCCTAGCCTTTCCTTACAAAAGTGATTTATTCATACAGTGCTCTGTGGCACTCAAGGACATACAGTATTTATTACGCTATAAAGCAGCACAGAGAGGAAACAGCAGGAGTTGCCTACAAAACTGATTGTTGTTAATATTGTGATATTTCAGTTAACCCCATGAGCTAGGTGAAAAGTTGACCTCTTGGATTGTCAATCTAGTTATCCAGAGCAACAACCTAGGATAGAAGACAGGAGCCGGAAAGCAGGCCACCAGGGGAATGGAAACTCTTGAGAAGTAAAGAAGGTAGTAGATGAAGAGTTCGACCAGTGGTGTTAGCTTTCAATTTTTTTATTTTCCAATTTTAATAACATTTTTTGTTGTTGTTTTTAAATAGAACAACGTTATTGCTGTGGGCAATATTTTGTTCAGACTTTCTGAGCTATTCATTAAGCAAGCAAGGAAAGCCTGTCAAATAGTAAAAGTCTTTAGCCTGTAAAGTGAATGAAATATCTGATGTTTTTCCACATTCAGTGTGTGCTCATTAAGCATGTATTTGCAGTACTGATTCCTATGAAACAAGGATACTGATCATATATTATAGGGAATATATTTCTGTGTTTATAACTGTGGAACTGGTTGGCCAATTCCAAGGAGTATTGACAAAATCCTGTAAGTTTGTAAAGATTGTGTGAAAATAAGGACCTTTACAGATAAAAGAGACCCTATAAATATCTCAAGTAAAGGGAAGGCTTTACCTGACAGACATTACTTTAAGAGATCGGAAAGAATTCACTTTGGAGAGAGTCCTTCTATATGTTTGAACAACATGGTAGAACTCCAGCCACAGCTTGTGCCTCCCTTAATACCAAAATCAATCATTGGTGAGACACAGGCTTCAGGTTACCTGGAATTACTAGTCCAATACTTAAAGAATTATTTGGTTTTATGTCTTCTTCATTAACGTTGCTCCATCATCACTGTGTATAACAGATTTCTTGACTTCCCCTTTCTCTCAGAACCCCTTGTCATTTCTCTGAAGCAGTAATACAGCTGGGACTCATGGCTAAATTCTTTCAAGAACAGGAAAAAAAAAAGGGGGGGGGAGGGCACTGATCCTGCTAGTGTCAGTGAATTCAAATAAATCGGGATACACTGCAGGTTTCCAGAGAGAAGGAGGGGAAGAAAACCAAAATAGCCCCCTTTCCCCATTGTTAACAGCTTCAGAGAAGGAGTTACTTATCTTAATGAACGTTCGTTCTAAAAATCTGTAGCTTGACTGCCCTTCAAATATAATTTGTTTGTGTACATAGAACTCATACAAATGAGGAGACTTCTGACACTTCCATTTCTGAGGTGAAAGATGAAAGGTGAAAGGTTCAGTGCCACAGGTCACCGAAATATAATTTGTAGTCAGATAGGGATTAATTGAACAACTTTCTCCCATAGTTCTTGGTAGACTTTCAGTGGGTTACCCATCTTCTGAAAATTAGGTTCAGGTTCAAATATATGTAGCCTTTGCCATTTTTATTTTGAGTAACCCTCAAGCTAAGATTTTAAGTAGAAAAATACTTTATCTCCAATTTCTTAAGAGACTTTATTTATTGGGATGTTTGTAAATATTTGAGAATCTCTCTCCCAACCCTTAATTGCAATGCAAGTTAACGACATAAACTCAGGGCAAGCCTGAAAAGGAAATCTAGGAATTCATGCCTATTTGGGATGGGGTGTTGGGTTTGGGTTTTTTTTGTTTGTTTGTTTGTTTTCATTTCTATGTTGAAATACTATTACGATGCAGTCTTTATTAAGTAGGGAGAAATGAAGGGTTGCAATATCATAAAGATGCTGAGATACTGCAGATTGGCCAAATTAAATTTGCATTGATCGTTAAACATATGTTGACAGGAAGATATGTCTGAGAGTGAGAGAAAAAGAGACATGCTCAGATATAGGTCCTCCAGACATTTTCCCTAGGAGAGTGATGGAAGTGAAAGTAATCATAGTTATCCGCTCCAGAATCAGAAGGTTAGGTTGGAAAGGTGAGCTGGAATCATGGTTCTATGCCTTGGCCAGGAAGAGATCTGTGGCAGTGCTGCAGGAATTGGAAGATTGTAATTGCTTGATTTGATTTTTCTGAAAAGCAGATTGACAGAATTTCAACATATTTGAGGAAGAAAATTTAGTGAGTGATTTGTCAGATGAGGGTTTTGTTTGTTTGTTTACAACAATACATCATATGCTTCTCCTTTCTCCCATAGCTTTTTTGGCTTTTTGCACTGTCTTACTAAGTATTTTCTTCAAGATAATAGACCCAAATATTTATGAATCTTAAATTGAAATATAAGAGTGGGAAGTAAAACTCTGTTATCTTTCCTGAAGTTGAGTTAATTTTCCCTGAGGTAGTCTGAGAGAAATTGTCAGTCAATACTCACTGAAGTGTTACTACTCTGCATGTTCTACGTTAACTATATTGAACAGTAATCAGTGAGTAGATTATGGTTTCAGTTTCATGTCAGTAAGAACTAACGGGGATTATGAGAAACAGCAGGTGAATTAAACACACTAGAGTGTGGAATATCACAACTGTAGATATAATTTCATGTGGATAAATGTGTAACAAGCATGTACTGACAGCTGCTCAGACTCAGTAATAGGGTTTTTCTTGATTCTTTGAGAAAGAATCTGTTGAACATGTATTACAGTTGAGTCAGTAAACATGTCTGCTGAATGTATTTTCAGTATGAGTAAAATGTACTAAATAATAAAGATAAATAGATTATACAACAGTTTAATGCAATCTGAATAGATCTGACAGAGATTATTTGATCACTTTTCTTGAAACAAGCTATAGGACTGACTGACATGACAGGAGAAAAAAGTTTGTTCTGGACTAGGAAAGCTTGTATTTAGCAAGTGACTGTTACCTTTTGCAAAGGATTCAGTCAGCCTCTCTGTCCCAAGAAGGGTAAAAAACAGATGTAGTGACAAACATTAATTTTTAAACATGTTTATACAGAGATTTATAAATGAAAAAGCTAATTAGGTAATAAAAAAAGGATATGCATACAACAACAAAAATTTTTGTATTTTGTATAAAATCCAAGGTAGTAAATATAATGGAATGACACAAAAAGCTAACTCCTATTTAGTATTAATTTTTTATCATAAATGTCTGATTTTATGCCTGCTGATTTCATTTATGATAATAATTTTAAAAGTATGATGCAGTACAGTGAATATTTGCTGGAAAGGGTAAAACTATTTTCTCTCCATAGCTCTTGAGCTACTGTACTGTATAGTTTCTATTGAAGTCTTTATTTTGCCAAGTAAAGATTACCATGGCATTGCTCTGGTACCTAATTGTGCCAAAATTGTAATTTTATTGCAAAAACAAGGAAAAAGAATCATGAGTAAGGCTTATGTATTTGTAACAACAATATACCTGGGGAGCATTTGAGGTGTTAGGTACCATTTTGCCATTCTAGATTAACCTTGGTGGCCTTTTGTAACTTGGAAGTTGCTTACCGTTCTAGGTTATTGTTGGTGACTTTTTATTTTTTGAAGGTGACACATATCTTGGATATCATCTATCAGTGATGATGTCTTGTATATTCCTGGGCATTTTACATGGTGATAAATGCCTACCCTCAGCACCTTGGGTTTTTTAATTAGTTTTCTGGTTTATGAGTCTTAATATAAGTAGCTTCAAGATCTTTTCTGTAACATTTTTGTATTTTACTGAAAACTGGAGGAATCAAGTGATTCCAGGTGTTGAGGCACTTGGAAGAAAAAGTCCTCATATAGTAGGAGTTTATCGTCATAGGAGCTGGCAGGCCTTGGTTGCTGGCAAAAGATGTATCTGATATATAAACCTGTTATATTGCTACTATCAACATGATAAAGGCAAATTCATTTACATCTTTTATAAAATTGAACAGAAGAGCTGCACACTAAGAAGTTATGGATTCACACAGTCTCATAGCTTTGGAATAATTTAGATTGGAAGCGACCTCGAGGTGTTATTTGATCTGACTCCAGTTCAAAGCTGGGCCAAGTTTTAGAGACTTCTGCAGCCTGGCTGGCGTGTGTTGTGTTCCTCAGGGGGAGATGCATTGCTGCAGCCCTACGGGAGGCTGCACATCTCTCCTCCTTGAATCTCACTAATCCTTTTAGCCTGTGGTACATCCACAGAACATGACCTGATTGATCCCTTCTGCCCTTTATAGACTCTTTCTGCATGTGAGAAGAAGGTAATTGCTGCCTTCAAGGAAACATTGAAATTACTACTAAGTAGTTACAGCCTGGTCTCTTCCTAACCCTGTTCTGCTGTACTTGCCCCTGGGAAGCAGATGGGCAAAACTGATTCTAAATATATAGACAGATTCCTACCTGCAAGAACAAAGTCTGCAATATTCATTTCAACAGACTTCACAATGAACTTAATAGTATGCATCCTCAAGGAAGGACAATAGCCTTTCTCTTTGTGAAGTTTCCAATAGCTTAGGTGAGCTTTTTGTTAACAGTAGTTTGGCACTTTTGACTGTGTACTTTAATGGGACTTTAGTGGGGATGGATGAGCATGGCAATGAAAAATCCTTTCTAGTAATGGGAAAACTGATGCATATCAAGCATGTTACACAGGCTATTTTTCTGATTTTTTGCCTAAATAATTATACCTGGGATTTGAAGACATTGAAAATCAGGTGATTTGAGGCACTCTGTTCTCATAGTGCCCTTTAACACCGTGATCAAATAAATTCTCACTCACTAGAGGTGCGCTAGTATTCTTAGTAAAAAAAAATTAGGTGTACTCAGGTGATTTTAAAATTTACTAGCGCGTGCTCTTGTATAGAATAGTCGTTCTTAGCAATAAAAAAGTGTTAAGACAAAGAAAAGTTATCAATCGGGCAAAACTGTTCTATTCTTATTTCAAATCACTCAGCATTTGCTGTTTATATGCGCCACTTTCTTTAAGTTGAAGTGAGGCAATGACAGGTACTTTTGGTGGCTCAATCTCAAATTCATTTTTTAGACTATGCATTCTGACATATCTTGTCCTTAAACTGTCAGTTGGCTAAAGATACACTGCAAAATATTTGTTAATTTTCCTAATGGAAGAAAGGAAAATTTTCAATAAGGAAAATATATTTTCCCATTGTACAGGGAGAATATGGTATAATTAACGCCGTTCTTACACATGCACTATAGAACGTAAAATACATTGTACAGTTATCACAAGAAAGGTTTATCAAATCAGATCAGATAATCTCCATGTTTCAAAATAAATTCATATAGACAATAAAGAACAGAAAATCTCAGCGAGCAGTGGGAAAATATTTGTCCCAGAATAGTTGTTTCATTTCTGACCTGATTTCTGATCCCCATTTCTAAAGGGAAACTTGCAAAACATCTTCAACAAATTAATCTGGGAACTAAAACTAGCAGCACCAGAAGATACAGCAAGAATTACTCAGTGGAAATACTGGGTTTATGACACATTGTAATTTTCCTCACACCTCTCAGATCACCCTTAATTTTCCATAGGTAATAACTACCTTTGTCTGTCTTGCTGTTCCTCCAAAGCTAATGACTTACTCCCTTGCTAATATCTCTTCCGCTCCATGGGTGCTAACCATACTTGTCTCTCACATTATCTAGCTGATTAACATAATTAAGTTAGAGTCAAAGCAATTGTACTTGATTTGTATTTGCTTCTGTTTCAGTGTGAGTTCAGTTCAGCGTGTGTGTTTAACTGTACTAATTGGGCTAGTAATTGATACTAATTTTTCCTGTATCTTTGCCTTCTGCTTTCCAGTAAGTTACTTCTGATATTTTTTACATGTCATGGGGGAAAGGTGGTAAGAAGATGATCTACACTTGCACGTGATCTACATACATCTTCATTGATCATGCCAAATTATTGGAGTGTAAACACAGCAGTGTGACAAGATAAGAGATTTGGCAGCAATATTGGCTTGTGAAATTCCAGTCCAAAATTTGTAGTAATCACCTTTTTAGCCATTGCAGTTGAATTTTTGTATCACTAGATGACTGAAATAACCCATTAAAAAAAAAAAAAAAAAAAAAAAAAAAGAAAAAGCCTCCTAGCCAGTGATACAGTTTACAGGAGAGCATGGCTGATGTAAGTGAACTGTGGCTGGGGAGTGCAGATGAATAGCCAGGAAAGTTACCACTTCAGGATGCCTGTATTACTTTGAACCTGGTTCTTGCTGAACTGCAACCAACCAGTTGTCCGCTGAGGGTTACTTACAGTAAGAGCTAGGAAAACCAGATTTGTAAAAAGCAGCATCTCTTTTATAAGAACAGATTTATGCTTTGGTTTTCACATCAAGTTGGTCATCAAAGTCCCTCTCTGTCATTACTACTTTGTCTCACTAGATGAAAAAAATCAGTCTTATGTTCCAGCACATAAACAAATGGTATTTAATTCACAGCCTTCTTACAGTAACAATAATTTAGTTAAATGAATAAGTTCGGTTTTATAATTTTCTGGTTTTGTGTATTGTTTTCACACTATACCGTAACTTGACATGTTCTTTTCTGATTCCTTGTGAACAAGACTATACAACTTTATTTACCCCAAGATTAATGAGATTACAGTAAAAGAATGGAAAGTTGAGGCTGTCAGAAGCCCAGAAGAGCATTTAGAAGGTGTCAGCAAGGAATGCAGGAATGAAGATCTATTACATAATCATATTAAACAGAAATCTCACCAAGTTGTGGGCTCATCTCTGCTGCTATGGAAACTGTTTTCTGGGTAGTCATAGAATTAGTGCACTGAAGTGATTACAAGCAGGGAAGCACGTGAAATACAATGTGAAACTTCTTTTTTGAATTACTGATAGATGTCTAGACAGATAAAAATGGGTTTCAATAAATGAGGAATACATAGTAAAATGTTTTGAGATTTTTATAAACTTTTCTTGTTCCTCACTGAAATGAATATAAACTTTTCATTATTTTTAAGAACTATCCAGTAGTCTGGCACTGACAATGCAGTTATGGGATGTAGGAGACAAAGTTCAAAGGAGGTAATATAGCAGCTTGAATGTGTTTGATCATACATTCCAGTATGTCTGAAGAAATCTTTCTAAATTAGAAGTCAGCACAGCTGATACATTTTCTGGTAATCATGGGGAGGTATCTTGTGAATTAGTATTTTCATTGGAAAGGTTTACTACTTGAAAATTTTGCAGTTACCTGAATAATGACAAATAATGTATCTGAGTTAATGGGATGCACTTCTTGGAATTACATCAATGGAACATCTAATTCAATTTCACAATTTTCTTTGTGAGAATTTGTCATTGTTTTCTTTAGTTTCAACCACAGAAAAGCACCCCATAGTGAATCCTCAGCTTTGAAGTGATCTCTGATTTATTTTATTTTGGGTTTTTTTGTTTGTTTTTTTTAAATGAGATATCCTGCATGTAAAATTGCTTACAATCTTTAGTTGCTGCTTTGTGAATTATTGATATGTAGTCTATTCTGGTAGTGGCAATGACTCTCAGTTCATGACCTGGTAATGGCTGTATGCACTCAAACAAAAAGACAGTACCCAAATATATATTAAAAAATGAACCAACCTACCTCTTCTTTCACCATAGCAAACTACAGGCAAGGTTAAAATACTTAGTCTGTTCACTGGGAAGTCATATGCCCAAAATTAAACATTTTTAAGCTGGTATATAGGTGAAGAGAGTGCCTTGATCAAAATTATTTACCCGTCAAGTGTTCACTTAGATATGTGAACAGAGTCCCGCAAAAATGACCACTCCAGCTCTTCTTTCATGTTCTCTTACCAGCGTAATGAATTTGGGCTTGTCATGGCATCTGAGGAGCACTGGTGGTTGGGATGGGGGAGGCAGTGTCAGAACTCCTTTTCAGCTGTCATGGGTTATTATATCAGGTCACTTTTCTCTCAGGACTGGAGCCTGAGGCTGGATGGAGTCATATCTTCTTAGATGCTTGTAAACCTCTGTCATTCTCTTGATTTTAAAACAAGGAATAACGTAGTGTCTGCACTGTACCCCAGTGCCAGGACAGGAAATATTCAGCAGCAATACCATTTTCACATATTCTCTCCTCTCTCCCTACACATTTCTGTCCCTTCAACATAATAGACTAGCTGTGCAGTTCTTCTGATGTCAGTATTTTGGGGTTATTTTTTGCATTGGGGCACAGAATCAGGAACTATAAGGAACTGTAAGGAAAATTAAATATTTTTATTTTTGTATGTGTATAATGTTATATAAATATATAATTTTTTTTTTTTTTTCTTCTGCCAGTTCATTTTCCCTATGGTAAAGGGCTGGGAGAGAAAAATAGAAGGAACTGGAACAGCAGGTGCTGCTGCTGCAGATTTCATGTTGTGAGACCACATCTTGGGCCAGTGTAAGTCAGTGCTGTATGCAGCTATGATTGCCCAGGCTGTCTGCTACTACGGGTGTCTCCTGGCTCTCATGCATTCCTCTGCCACTCTCTTTCATTTGATATTGTAGAGCCTAACAGAAACTTTGATGGGTGATTTTTGTGCTCCCTTGATTCAAGTAATGATACGGAATTGTGGCTAGATGACAGGGTTTTTCTGAGGCTGTCACACCTACGTGAAAAGATCTCATGATTACAATCAGTGCTTATATGGTAGGTGATTTATGCCTTTGTTCAGAGTACATATATTTTAAAAGTTAGGGGTAAAATAAGCTATTACAGACTTAATAGAAGCTTTACAGAAAGGCCTCAGACTCAGCTTTTATTCATGCCTTCTGTCAATTTTACAAAACCCGGAACCTTCATTTTGGCAAGATCGAATAGCCAGTTCACATCTCCTGTAATTGGTATTAAGTAAGTTATATCATTTGCAAGTTAATAAGGATAGAGTGCACTTTTAGGACAGAATTTAGCACCATGTATTTCATTAGGCATCTTGCCTTCCCTACGGTGTGTTAAGATGTTCTCATTTAAACGAAATTCCCACAAGAGTCTGCCACAGGAACCTTTGGCAACACAGTTGTGAACTCAGGAACACTTGCCAAAGAAGCAATAACTTTACTGTAGACAAATAAGGGAAAAATTAAATGCACCAACTCTCCAATTATGTCACTTCTGGGTATGAGAAGACCTTAATAAAATAGTGGGTTTATTATCTGCTTTAGAACTGCAGTAGTAGAGATTGCAACAAATCTTGAGATAACTGCATAGGAGTTGGAACTAGACAGGACAGGCCTACTGCAATGAATTCTAAGATATTTTGAAAAACAGTGATATATTATTAGATCTATTTGATACTAGCATATGAGAAGATAATTGCAAATGATGAAAAATACCAGTAACACAAACTATTACTGAGATACAGTATGGTTGTTTGAGTGGTGGATCGATAAAAAAAAATTCTGAAACAAAGTCAGTTCTAATTGTGCCAAAACCTTCAGCAGTTAAATAGGTATCATATAGGTAGTATATAACTTAGTTTTGCCAAATACTATTTCTGTAAAAGCACATATGAATTATGCTGCTTGAAAAAGAAATGCGTTTAATGTATGGACTGAACATTCATGTCACTTAACACACAGGTTCTAAAAATGAAATAGAGTACTTTCTGATGTGTTGAATTCTTAACTGCTTGTGCCACAGCTACTTGGTAGGTAAAAAAACATTGGGAAAAACAAATAGCTTGTTCTCTGCTAGCAGTAAGGTTTCAAAGTCACCATGTTACTACACTGCAGTTTCCTTTTTTCATTCTACTGTGTGAAATTAAACTGCTCGTTTGCAACTCTGAAAACTGTTTTGGGACACTAATTCTGCTTTAGAAGAAGCAATATTCTCTTTTATGGGGTTTAGTATGAAGAATCCTCTTCAAAGGATTCTGCTCTATCTGCACCCTTCCATCCACCCAGGCCTGCTCATTCACTTGAAATTAACCCTTAATGAAAAGATAAAGGGTGCTCTGTTTCCCTACAAACAGCAAGGGCTTTTGTGTCTGCAAAGGGAGTAAGTGGGGTGGCTCTGTGTGTCTCTTTAAATGCCTTCAGAGCAAAGGGAGTGGGGTGGGTATGGGTCTCTCCTCAGAGGCCTGCCTTCAGTTTGGTGCTACCCTGAAATGGAATCTCTAAAGTGGGATCCGTGACTTCATATAAAAGAACATGCTTCTATTCAAAAGTCTGTATAGGTTCAGTAGAATAAGAAACAGGAATCTGTGCAAAGCAATGGAACGCATTTTTCAGTCAATAATTGATAGAGACAGAACACAATCAGGAAATTGCTTCAGAAGCTAAAAACAATTCAATGATGTAGCATGGGTTGAAAATTATTTACTTCAGATTTTTTCATATAATATTGCATTTCCATACGCCTAAAGAAACGTTTCCCCACAGACATTTGTAATGTTATCTTGAATAACAGATTAGTGACTTCTTTATATATGGTGGTAATAGGATCTATTTCTTTGACTGCTGCAATGTTACCTTCGTGTTGATTTACGGAACTGTGCTTTTGTGCCTTCTGGAAGCTCTGCAAAAATCTATGCTGAATTAAAGAAAGTATTCTGAAACTTTCTGTAGTATTTGTAATTTACTACAATGTCTTTCATGGAATTTTTTAGCTTTTGTAATATTAGAATTCAGTACTGTAACTAAGCTCTAAATGTAAGTGAAGCTGTAATATCAAAAGGAAGGGACTTTAGCCTAAATGTTTCAGTTGAAATTCTTTTATCAAGTCCAGTGGGAACTTTGTTTCCTTCAGTAAACAGGTTGTTAAGATCTGATCCTACATTTTTTTGAATACCTGGATATAAGGAAACAGGATATATCTGAGGATACCCTAAGATTCAAGAGTTTCATTTTTTTAAATGATTTTGCTGTAACAGCATATGCAATTTATGCAGCAATTATCTAATAATGTTGGAGAATTAACTCCTAATTAAACAGTCATAAATAGCGATGCAAGACATGGTAGAATAATAAGTGTCTTACAGAGAAGTAATACCATCCTTTTTTTCAGTGCTGTGTGGTCACTTGTTTTGATGCAGAAATATCTGACATTTTCAGTGCTTTTTGACAGTTTGACAGGCTGTGTCCATGTCCACTTAGAAGTGTTTACTGTGATTCATTGAAAACTCTGTACCTAAAATCCCTAAAACTTAACACCTTATATGAATGAAAAGAATTTGTAATTAGAGTTGTATGATGTGCCTAACCAGCAGCTGATTCAGAAATGTTGTTAGATGTTAGATTTGCTCCGTGACTATATGCTGTGTATTTGAGTATTACTCAATTGAGGATCATTTTTCTTTATTCTGGTTGAACCTTTCTCTGCTTACATTTAAATCATAACATGAAAGTAAGGATTAAATTTAAGAAGTAGGAAATGTTTGCTGTAACTTACAGGCCACTGCAATTTTTCAAGTGTATTAACCTCTGTGTGAGCTCTTTGCAGACTTCCTTCGTCAACATCCTTGATGACCTATTGATTACTTTTTCTGAACATTCACAAAGTGCTCAAGAATATTAATAAAAATTTAGCAGGATGTAAAATCCAACTGCATAAGATGGCCTGTTTTATCCCATTAAAATCCAACTATTATTTTTATTTTGCTGTACATTTGAAAAAGTTCTTGTTTGTCAGTGACAATTTTCATTTGTATTTTCATTTCAGGACTAAATTTCCACTAAATAGATTAAAAATTATGTACAGGTCCTTGTATATGCTACTACTTTATATACTC
Organism: Astur gentilis; assembly: GCF_929443795.1. NCBI lineage: Eukaryota > Metazoa > Chordata > Aves > Accipitriformes > Accipitridae > Astur > Astur gentilis. The sequence continues at coordinate 16,457,049 of NC_064882.1, forward strand.
TCAAACACTTATTTACATAGGTCTAAACTAATAAAGTTGAAGGCTTGATTATACTGTCCAAATTAATAGTCACCCTGAACAACTCCAAAGGTACATTAGCACAGTCTAGACCTAAGGAAAGAGCAAGTACAGAACCTCCTCACATGTCTGTTCAGGCAATGTTTATTATGGGAATCCGATACATCATTCTTTTTACGTGAATAAAAGAAGAATATGAGATTTTGAGTGTAATGGCTACTAGACAAAAAGTTTGGGATTGGTTGATTTTAATCCCATGTGAAGCAATGTGCAACTGAGTCATATGGTGTTGCTTATCAGTGTTGCTCTGTTGCTCCTCCTGTTTTCCCCTTGATTGTTCCTGAGCTACTGATGGTTTGGCCAATTTTCCGCCAATTTTACAATTCACTCATCCAGTCCACATGTCCTTTGTTTGGCTACCAGGATACAGGGGGAGACTGTATCCAAAAGCTTTGCTAAGATCAAGATAAATTATATCAGCTGCTCTCCCTTCCATCTACAGAACCAGTCATTTGATTATAGAAACAGTTACTTTAATCAGGTGAGATTTGCTAAAAATCACCTTTTTGTCCTCTTTGTCCTTTAGTTGGAATATTAAATAATGTCAGCTACAAATGAGTTTAACACACTATATTTAGAATGTTATGACACAAATTTAATATTAAATCTTTCAACAGAGAAAACATTCTTTGCTCTGCAATGGAATAAATTGTGCTTACTGTTAGCTTTTGTCAGTTTAACAAGTTACATTTAAATTTCCCCTCCACAGGAGCTGGGATTGGAGGAATAGATTACAAATAAATGAGAAGTAAAGTAATATCTTAATTATTAATGCCTCTGTGTTGCTTAGTAATTGTTAGATTAATAAAGTAACCTCACAGAAGCCCTTGATTATTAAGATTTAAACTCAGTTTGGGGAGAATAACTGAGTGGACCATGAATATCTGCACTTGAATTGAAATTAATTACCAGAAATACAGAAGATGAACAGACAAATAGTCCTATATTTTTTCTAATTAGTTTTTAGGCAATAGGTACAAAAAACTTCAGATCAATTGATATATTACATGATATAGTCCATATACTAGGAAAGTATTTAGGAAGTCAAAGCATTCATATCTTGTATTCAAAATACAAAAATGAAGAATGAACAGGAAGAATCAACTACAGTCTAAAAATGTTCTAACTCTGGAAACCCTTCAGCAATAATTTTTACAGCACTTTGGATACATTAAAGGTTAGTCAACCATTCACAAAAAACCTTAAACAAATGACGGGTCATTGTCTTTTTACTTTGGAAGTATCATCATTAATGGTTACACTGAGAGACAGAAGTCTACCAAGAGGTCATTCTAGTAAAAAAAAAAAGGGATCCTTATCTGCTTGCCTTTTTTTTTTTTTTTTTTTTTTTTTTTTTACAATAGCCATATATTCGATGTTAACGGCAAAGGAAAATTCTTTTCAACTCTGGTCATAAAGATTTCCACCACCAATATGAAAAAAAACATGTATTTTCTTTAAACTTAATTGAATACATTTAGATGCAAAAAGAACATAAAACTTACATAAAACAAATTTGGGAGAACAACTGTTTTATGGGCAGAAGGTCAAAAAAAGGACAGTAAATGCAACTGATATACTGTTCGTATTTATTATGAGTTGAAATTGAAGCCTGTGGTCACTTATTTTGATAATATCTTAGTGTGAAATTTAGCCCTAAAAGATACATGACATTAGTTATGATTAGATCATAGAAGAAAGCATACCACATGAAATAACTATATATCTTAAGACTACTAGTCTCTGTAAGTGCCTTAGCTATCTAAGAGTCCTGCAGTGGGCAACTTAACTGTCTGTGCCTTGTTTCTGTAACTATTTCTTTGCAGATGATTTTAATTTCAGACAAAGGGTTTTTTTCATGGAATGTTAACTGTGTTGGTTTATTGCTAGTGTTTTAATAACGTACATCATAAAACCAAAATTAGAAAAGGTCTTTCTTGTTTTAAAAGGAGTCTCCTATACTTAACTGCTTGTGCAGCACAAAAGCTTGATGATGTAAACCAAAGTTGTCTCATATGAAGCTGCAAACATATTTTAAAATTTGATCATTATCTGTTGAGATATTAACATACTTTAAAAATACTGTAGCAGATAACAATCCTGTTTCAGGATACTCTTACAGTGATGCAGAACTCTTACTAGAGATGCAGTGACCTGGTAAGATAGTGGCACATTCAATAACACTTCTAGAGATACCAATTTATATTTCATGGGCCAAATTTAAAAAACTCATAGCATAAACTTTGTGTTATTTAAGTGTCATATTAGCTGTATAGCTTCATGGTTTATGTAGCAATCATTAACTTTACAGAATACGGTGTATGGGATAGTAGTAACACAGAGGTGAATTCACGGGGAGAAGGGATAACTAAAGCTCTAATAACTTTGCCAGATGTAGTGCACACTTTCAGAGTTACATGACTGGGAGCTCTGCCGTGCTGCTGCATGCTGCTTCTCCACTCTCATTCCCAATGGCAGCTGTGTCTGCCACAGATTATTTTCAGACTAGTCTACACTTGTGCATGTCTTGTGTTGTTCATTAGAAGCATCTCAAAAATACAATGTAAGTGGTGATAGAATAATTTAGAACAGTTTGGGGGGAGGGAGGAAACAGCAGAATGGATTCATCCCTAGGAGAGATGAGGAAAGTTCACAGAAAGATTTGGAAGAGATTCCCGTCATGCTCCAAACTGTAAATCATACCCTTATGGAAAATCATTATGGTGGTGTTTTCTTATAAATAGAAAAAAATTCTGTTAATCGGCATGGTGTGTTTATCATCAAAGTAAATCATCTCTTTCTTCCACTTTCCCTTACGTCTCCTGCTGCTGGGGTGTGGAAGGGATGCTTGAGTGTCCGTATCTGTGTCTTTCCGGGAGATCTAACTTTGCTGTAACCTCTTTCACATGATGGCAGCAAGGGCAACTTGTCCTAGATCTTCAGTCAGTCTTAGGGACAACCTACCTCTCTCCTTGTCTCTCCAGGACTTTGTCCTTCTTGGAATGAGTAACTTATCTCTTTCCCCTCCATATTTGAGGGAAACAGTCTGAGAGGAACAAGACAGACTACAAGGAGAGAGGACAAAGTGTAACTGCTAAGCAGGAGAGCAAAGGCATCTTTGAAGACAGAATTCTCTCGTCACCCCCCAAAATCCCCACTAGACCTCACAGTTCCTGTGTTCCCACAGACTCTATTTCTTCTCCATTGGTTTCACCACCCTGGAGTAACTCATATATCCTCTTTTCTCTGATAACAACTGCATTTCAAAGCCATGAAACTGATACTGCTTTAGTCCTTACTATATTTTCTAACAGGAATTGTTATTGAGGTTTATAATAAGTATTTTAAAGGTTATTAAAATGTTAAAATAAGTCTTCCTCTTACGTTTTATGCCACAGAAGTTTATTATAATGGAACAGTCTTTTCCCCTGTTTTCAGAGCAATAAGTTCATTATTTTCTGACTTTAAAGAAAAATACCTCATATTTGGTAACGTGTACAAAGCCACCAAGACCACAAATATCTATAAGTATTTGGACCTTGAAAAGAGAAGTGACCATAGTCTTTGTCAGCGAGTTGTGGAAAATATCACTGACTGTTTTAATCATGACCTAAATAAATAAATAAATAATGTATCACGCTAGTGAGATTGAAACTTAATCGTACCAAAAAGTAAAAATGAAAGACTGTGATCTGAGAAGGCTAAGTATATTATAATCAATTATATCAGTAAAATTCTAGTATGTATCTTCCTTTTCCAGCTAGAATTGGAAAAGGAAGTAACATTTCCAGCTAGTATTGTTAAAAGAAAAAACATGAGTCTGTAAAGGTATATTAAAAGAAAAAAAAAATATTGAAGGCTAGAAATGAATGATATTTCCAGGCTTGATTGTTCCTTATTGTTATAGAAATATAAAAAAGCCATCCTGTTCCTTCTTTATCTTGGCAAATGCTATACTGGCACACAATTCTAGTGCAAATGCTAGGTGGGGAAAAAAAGAAAAAAAAAAAAAGACACTTGCAGACTGTCTGGAAGTATCAAATCCTGCCCTAATAAGAAGCTTTTCTCTACCCTAGGTTTCTATGTTGCTAATCCCAACAGTGAAACTCATTAGTTTAAACTGCAGTGCTATTTTAATGCCAAGTCAATTGTGCGGTAAGTCCTAGTCACCCTGACCAGAAGACAGAAAGCGTGATCCACCACTAGAAACCAACTTAACATTTAATCCATCTATTATAGAAGTTTTATGATAGTTACTCAGATGACATCAGTACAAGCAGGTTAAATGGGAATTGCAGGGTTATAAACCAGTGGTTTAGCTGTAGTAGTGTAGATTATTGTCATCCAGATTAACAGTCAAAGAACTGAGTAGAGATTTTGCAATAAGTCCATGAGCAATAAGAAAATGTTCGTATTGTTAAAGTTGCTTTAGCATGAAACAGATGGCCCAGGTTTTTATCAGCTCTGCAATTTTGATCATTAGTTTAACTGCAGTAATACCATGCTGTCTTTGCAATGTCAGTGGAATTCACCTCATTACTCCTGGATAAGCCACTCTTGTTAAAATCATGAAAAAACTAATGTTTGTGTGTGGTTTTTTATATGGCAGACTATATTTGTGGCTAATGCAATTACCACATCAAGCACCTGAGAGAAATATTAAAAACAAATTGCAGGAAAATATCTGGTTTGGATTTTAGGCAGAACAGAAGCAGCTTTTGCTCAGACCAGAGGAGAACAAATGAACAGAAAAAATACTCAGTCTTGAATGAATGACCCTAACTTATTATTATTTTTTTTTGCCACCAAACAAATGTTGAATACAGTAAACAATTTGCAGTATCCCCCTACAGATTCATGTGGCTACTAAAGGTTCATAAAAGATAAGGCAAAGTATTTGGTACCTGTATAATATAAGTCATTGAACTGAACAAATCCAGCAAGGTAACAGCACATACAAGTTATGACACAAACTAGGTTCTGTGGTGTCTTATAGAAATGAATGGAAGCAATATAAATATTTCAGTCTCTACGTGTACTTGCACTGCACTAAAGATTGATGTAGGAGGAATGTTTGCTATATCATTACAAAAGAAATATATCTTAAATTAGATAGTTTTAGATATTAAAGTCATGCAAATGTATTAATTAGAAATTCTCTTTAAATGCTGACTATTCAGTATTCTTAATGGAGAATATACATTGTCGTGTTGCTTTAAGCAGAAATTTTCTATAATATTTCAAGGCAACACTGGTGTTATTTGACTGATTGAAAATTTCTAAATTATACCTTCTCAGAATTTTAATTTTCTCTATCATCTAGATTAAAAAAAAAAAATTTTATGTGTGTGTGAAAATTTTTTTTGAAGAAATGCATGAATTCTGACAATTTCATCATGTTAAGGGTTGAATTTCTAAATTCTAAATTTCCAAACTAGATGGAATCAAATGATCTTAAGTGCCCATTAAAGCAGCTACCAGAGAACTCACCTGGGATGTTCTAGACAATAGTTCTAATGCTTTCTTATGTGGGATGTGGGGCATAGATCTATGTGGCCCACCACTAGCCTTGGTACCATGGTATACAGCTAAAGAGCAGTGTGCAGAGATTCCTAATTATGTTGGTGCCATGCAGATGGTGCAGCTCAATAGTTTTTACTGAATGCCTGGAAAAACTATGTATCTTTGACCTGTATTTCACCTGAGTCTGTAACAAATTTGGTTGTTGCTTGTGAATCACTATTTTCAATGTTGAATAAAAAAGGTTTCTAAAAGTTAGGTTTCCATTTAGGCTGATTCACAACACTTGGAGATCATTCAATTTTATTCTCATATAGAAAGTTTACACAACCTGTTTTCTGGTAGTTTATTACATACTGAGCTGGAAATAAAATTAATTTGGTGGAAGTCTTTCATATTTGGTCATTTTAATATTGTGAATTGGAAATGTGCTGCATGCTGGAATTATTTATGACTAGTATTATATTTCTCATCAAAACTGATGCCATAGAGCCATATAAATCCTAGGAAGAAAGATATATTTAACCTAGTCTATAAATTGCAAGGATAAGATTACACTGGAAGAATTAATACAAAATTGTTCTTGCATTTGTCATTAACATTTTCTTTACACTGTACAGTCAGATTTGGTATTCTAAATAAGTGACTAAAAATCTTACCCTATTAAGCCTTGGCTATTATCTTTAAAGGGGACATACGTTCAAGGTAACTTGAAATTATTTCAGGTAATGTCTGGGGAGGGGAAGGTAATAGAAAAAAACCCTCAAAGACAGTTTTCTACACCTATAATTAGATCCTCAGTTTAGCAGATTTCATTGCTTGGATTCCCCCCTTCCCCCCCCCCCCCCCCCCTTTTTTTTTTTCTTTTCTTTTCTGGCACTAATCAGTTCACAGTATAACTGACTGATTTTAATGACGTTTAGTTTCTTTCCTTTTCTGTAGTTGTTGAAGAATTTGGAAGCTTACTGGACTTAGTATTTTAAATTAATTTTTGAATTCCTGATGTTTGCAGTGACATTATTAAAATATAGGAACACAAGAAAAAAAGGAAAAATATGGCCAGTTCCTTTCAAATAATTTTGTATGACCTGTACACATTTCTGAGACTTCCACTTCCTTTTACGGGAGTTCCCTCACTGCAGGAAAAAATCCTTTGCTTTGAACTTCATTGTGTGAGAGAAAGAAGATCTATTAAGAGTTTATGAAACGTGACATAGGATGGAGTTCCAACCAAAAGAATAGGTTGCACAGAGCTACCACTGGCAGGGCAATTGCATTTTCATACTTTAGAGCTTCCTTTGGCTGTCAGATTATGTTTTACTCTGTTGTTAAATCCCAACAGTAAAACAATGCTGAACCAATGAAAAATGTGGATCTTGAATTATATTCCTGAAAAAGATACAGGTAAGAGATTAGTAACAAAATAAACAGTGGACAAAATAAAATGGGCTAGCATATTTATAAATATTGTTTTCCTAGATGTCTTAAAGATATCATTGTCAACTATAACACAGCAGAACTCTAGATCTGACTGATCAATTGTTTCATCTCCGAGTGTAGTAGAGAAGGAAAAAGGAGACTGATAATCTGTCTCCCTAGAGACTGATAATCTGTCTCCCTAGAGACTCTATCTTCATACGATAGGTAGAAATATCCATCAATCATGACAAAAGGAAGGACTGACTGAAAGAGCTAAGGTTGGGTTTTTTTGTTGGTTTCAAATGCAAAGGCATCACACTTTTAATTAAGTGCAAAGAAGTTTTCAAAGCTGCAATTTTTCTTCCATTTCCAAAAATTGCTTGAATTCTCAAAAAATTGAATTTTTGAAACAAAGTCAGAATATTTCAGAAGGGAAATGTAAAGTTCATTTCTACTGACCTCGATGATACTTCTGTTTTCTGTTTCTATAAAATATCACAGCAGTATTATCTGGGAGAAGAATTTGGGGTATGACAAAATTTGAGACACGTTAAGCAGAGATTTCATCACTTGTTTTAAGTTTACATGAAGGAATTGTGTTTTCTCAGATTTTGCATGTATGTCCTAGACAAGAAAGAAAAATTGCTGCACATAATTAATGGAATCATGCAAAAGATTGCAGAGCAAATAACCAAGTTTAGAGATAGATTTGTTGCGTTCAGTTTAGAATCTAAAACATATTTATTCCTGAACAATGCCTTACCTGCTTTACTAAGCGGATACATAGGAGCATGGAAACCAAAATCCTGTAGTCATGCTTCAGTCGGTTACATTAAGATCATCTTATTTCAAACAGTTCAATCTTACCTTGCTTTTCTTCCTTATGTGGAAATGAAGACCAAGAAAGCCAGCTCTGTCAGTGCTAAAAGAATACACGACTATCTCCTCAAATCACACAGTACAGAGCAAGAAAATATGAAGTATGACTCGGTAACCCATAGGTGGGATTTGAATCCCAAATGTTTAAACTCAGTGCTGCTCTCCCTGTTGTTTCCTGCCACACCGCTGTCATCCAAGCATGGAGAGCATTCAGCACAGGTTAGATAAACATTTCTTCTGTGAAATCCTCCCTTGTATTTCTTAGATCATCTGCCTATTCATTTTGGTATTATCTATGGGCTAAGTATTTTCCAGAATATTTTTCAGGAATGTGTGTGTCATGAGATTACTTTAGGATTAATTTTCCTGATGTTGATAGTACTAACACATATCAACATGAATTCATTTGATATTCCTCTGATTAACACTGTTTACAAAGGGATGGAATTTTAATTCAGCAGCAGGAAGTAGATGTTACATGTTAGTATGTTTTTGATATCCGGTACCTTTACAGTTCCTTCCTAATTCTTAATCATTGTGAATAGCTTTGAAATTCCATGGGTTTACAGAAGAATTAATGTAATTCAGACATGTAACTAAAGCAAGTATGTTTATTTATAACTATCTTATTTGTTTTGCTTTGCTTTAATTAATCCTTTGTTGTTGTTTTCCCAATTTCTCATTTCTTTTTCTCTAGCCCCTGATATTGAATGGTTAGAAACTGTGTGTTCTGTTACTTTTAAAAATATAGATAACTTAAGGTATACATGTGTGAGTGGTTTCTGTACTTGCTGTGATTATGGAAATTGTTTGCATATGTATTTGCTGAACTTAGAATTAAAAAAATATATGAATATAGAAGGGTAGGAAAGAAAGATGAGTATAATTTTAAAATAGTTTGTGTTTTTAAAAAGTAAAAGTCTTGGCATTTACTCCAGTAAAGGATATAATAAATTATAAGTTCATATAATATTATTTCATGAATACTTTTCCTGGATCATTTTAACATATATTTGAAAAAATAAAAAATTCACATATTGCACAGAGATTATTGAAGAAAAATAAAGAAAGCATGCAGTGTATGAGGGATTTTCATTAACATTCGTAGTTCATTCTGTTCTATTTAACTCTAAATAGGTTCTTGATCCTGCTGATCAGCATTGAAGATGTACAGTGTAAAACTGCTATGATAATGCACTTGTTAATGTCAGTATTTCTGCGTCATATTTCTCAGTTTGGTCACCTAGGATCTTTGCATGCCATGGTGCACTGTGTCCATGGGAATAGGAAGAGTATGACTAAAAGAAATATAATCAAATCTTCCAAGGGTTATTTAAGTAACAGTTCTTGTTCACTTCCCAATTGGACCTTAATTTAACTTCTTTTCAGCCTTCCATTTTGTAGAAGAAAATGAAATCTAAGAAATTTAGTCACATGGACCTAATTTATATTTGTGCCTGAGGTATTCATGACGGAATTAAGTGTAGGTTTAAGAAAATCGTCTGTTTCCATACATGGATTGCTGATATTAGAGAAAATTTCTGTAACTTAAAGTCTCAATAACCATCAACAAATTTACCTGAGTCAGGAAGTCCCAATCTGGGAAGTTCAGTAATCACCTCTCAACAAGGGAATGATTAAGTTGGGACATAGTATTTTGAAAATGTGATAAAACCTATTAGTGCCATGCCTTCTGTGACACAGCAAGGACTTCATGAATAGATGCACAGTATCTTAATACAAGTGATTGCAGAAGTCTATCATACAAGCCATCTCTGAAACATTTCAGTATCAAAGGCAACAAATACCTTTATGTATCTCAAAATAACTTCGCTCAGGTTTTGCTGCCACACAGTTCCTTGCTGAAACAAAATCTCAAACATAATGGATTGCCAAATGACGCAGTCTGCATATGGAAATGAAGTTGCCTCATATACTCTTGGTCCAACAGCTGCTTGGTCATGGCTCTGTTCTTACACTTCCTGGTATGAAAGCTCCTGAAACATCTGGATTTACTAACATTCCCCTAAGAGAAGTCTGAACACCACACTTCCAAGCTGTTGTCTTGAGCCGTTATCTGTCCATTGTGGTTTTTTGTCTCCAAGACATTTTTTTTTTTATTTTTTCTTTATTTGTCCTGAATGGCCTGTCAGTGTCTTGGTGAATTTATAGCTTATAATATACACTTCAAGCTGTTTCATAGGGACAGAATTATGCTGTGTTCTATCTCACTTTCCTCCATAAGGGAATCCCAGAAGTCCACCTGAATCAGTCAATGAATCTACTGTCTTTCAAATTATACATGACAGGATACATATGAAGAATGGATATGATCAGTCCTATTCTGTTACTGTAATGAAATGGATGTTGATCAGGTTCTATGGCTGGGCTTAATATAATGATCTCAGGGGTCCCAAAATACTTATATTAGCTGAATGTGAATCTTTAATGTGAACTCACCTCCATACACTATGGCATAGATCCTGCTCCCTACTCCTACCAGGCCATTCCTTAATTTTATCCAAAGAAGAAAGCCAAATCTAGTGTGTATGCCTGCCTATGGCCATATGTGGCCCTTCAGAAAGGGGCCTATTTAATAACAAAGAATCTATAATTAACTGAGCAGTCTATTTGTTTTAAATGTCTATTACTTGCCCCCAAATTTCTAAGCTTATTGCAACAGAATGCAGGCAACATCTTCTGCCCCTTTTAATAACAGGCTGATAACTCAGTCTGCAAGGCAGCAGTGTGTCCAATAATATGTCTTGGCTCTGTGGTTAAATCAGATCTTTCCACCTGACTACTGATCTGAAACCTGCCTCCCACCAAGAATATTTCTCAGCTGTCACCTAAATGGGAATTAACAATGACATATCAGGAAAAAAAGTAGATATCCTGCAAGACATAATTTCTGAGTATCTTAAAGCCTATGACTCATTTTCTGAATTCTTCCTCTTCCAAATCCTCACCATCTATGTGCTTATAACTGTGAAGCCATGAAGGCTAAAAAACTTTTTATGCCTTCTTGTAGAGTGCTCACACAACCCCAGCAAATTCTGGTATTCAGTGAATTCAGCATGGATTCACAAATACAGCTAGGCTTTCCTATATTTTCTTTCTAAAAGTCACATCAGTAGAAAACAGCCTAAACAATGACCTATCAAAAAATCAATTTTTTCCCCAACTTGCAGCATACACATGTGTTGTGATGAGCTCTGTAGCGTTCATTAGATCTTTTCATGAAGGGATACAATGAAGTTTCCTACAGCTAGGTAGAAATCTGTTTGGATGAAGTAAAGCTCTCATTTTTACATTCTTTGAAATGAATAATGATGCTTATTTTAAGAGGTCTGGAAAATGGCACAAAACTTTCTCAGGTTCTAGTCTAATAACCTTAGTACAATGCTGTGTTCTTTCTTTCCTGAATGGCACTGGTGATTGACACAGTCATACAAGAAAGAAAACTACACTCCATCCTTCCTAGCACATACAAACTGTATCAAGGAGCTTAATGAGCTTTAACTTCATAGCTTTATTTGCAACAAAGCAATGACAAACCCCAGCTCTATTGTTATTGAGATAAAGCAGCACGTTCAAATCATTGCAGGTTAATCTAGTGTAAAGCTATCTTAGACAAAAAGGTAGTGCATGTGAATATCCTAAGTCTATTTTGAAAATGATGTTATGATAGTAGAGTATGAAATACACATTTTCATTTAATGTGGGAGTACAGAAAGCCTTAGAAAATGTTGATTATGTTTTCTAAATTCACTATGGCAAGTTTTGCATAATATATTAATTCTCTAGTAGGTTACACCAGTAACAGTATCTTACCAAGTTTTTCTCAGTTGAAGCATGCTCTAGGGTCACTGCTGATGGTGCTGACCTCTCCTCCTCTGATGATACTTCAAAGCATAAATAACATTCTGAATTATGTGTAGAGTGATGATAAATATCCACACTGAATTAAAAAAAAAAAAAAAAAATCTTAACCTGAAATAAAAAGCTTTGCTCAGATTCCAAATACAAGAAATAGATGTTGATGTTATTTTTCATTAATGTATAGCTGATGAATTTTTTTGGACTTTAAGAAGTTTTGGAAACTTTTCAAACCTATCCCCTGCCTTCCTCTCCTTCAAGCATTTTAGGTGAAAAAGACAGTTATTTGTGGGGGTTTTTTTAGACAGAAGTTTCTTTCCATTTCTTTTTCTTTAAATTACGGAGATTTATATTTCTTTGCTGGATAAGATTAATACTGCTACAACTTAGAGGGAAATATTTTCTTAAAAATATTCTACAACCTACTATGCTCTACCACTAATGATCCACAGAGAGAATACACCAAGAAGGTTCAGTGAAGCACTGTAACTGGGACCTACTTAAAGGATAAACCTCATCAGCTATTTTAGATCAGATATAGATAGATATATATAGTTATATATATATATCTCAGAAAAGGAGAGAGGGAAAGTTGCAGAGCTTTAGCTGAAGGATGATCTCAACCTTCAAGAAATGTTAGAAACCACATTCAAATATCACAATGAAGGAAATGTGATGAACTTCTTATCAATGAAAACCACCATTATTTTTAGAATGGCAAAATAATATTGGTAGCCAGAACCATGGATTATCATTCTGGAAGTTATACTTCAGAAGTTATTCCAGTATTACATAAAATAACACACCAACAATATTTGAAGTGACTTAGTAGTGGTAATACTAATATATTAAATTAAGATTTAAATACAGCCTTTGAGCGCCTTATATTCAGATCATTATTTTCATCAGTGAAATAAGTGGTTCTGAATTACTTGTGAAATGAATACAGCCCAGATTATATATTCAAGTACTGTGGAACTCAAAATTATGTATGTAGAAATAAAAGACTACTGGCAGCATCAAAAGGAGAGGAAACTTGGAAACCTAGCAAGAAGTTGCCATACATAAGCTCCTTTTGCTGTGCTTTTGTAGATAAAGCCAGTACATTGTGAGGTGCCATGTAAAAATAAAACTTATAGTTCTGGGCTGTGGTCTTTGCTATGCAAGCTATCAGAACTAGATGTGATCATGTAAGTCTGATACAGGCTTAGGATATATAAAATGCAGGAAATGTGTTTTGACCCTGTTAGTGGCACATTTCCCAGCTAACACCACCACCACCTTAATTTTCAGAACTTGTACAGAAGAACGAATCATATCTGAAAATGAAAAGTTAAAGAGAACATTGCTATTTTGGGGGTAGTTGGTGTTGTGATGAATTAAATGGTTCTGTAGTCTAGCAAGTAAAAAACAATTTGAAATCCAAATAACTTTTGGTGATAGAGGTGTAGTTAATTTATATCACTCTTTCAGTGTGTATTCTGGACTGCTACGGTTTTTTGTGGACATATTTAACTGCATTCACACTTCGAAATCCACTACAGAAAAAAACTATTTAAATGCATTAACCATATCTATCACACCAATACACAGACCTGCACTGTCTGAAACACTTTGATGTTTAGCTAGGGCTTAACTACAAATCATCTTACATGACGAGGTAATACAGGAATCTGAGGCTGGAGACTCATAAGATTATCTGTATCTGTTTCTTTCATGTGATCAGACAGGAATGGGGGTAGAAGGTGAGTGGAGTCCTGGAATTCACCCAGTGATACTGTCAGACAAGGCATGGTGATGCAACCGGGAAGCGTCCAGGACCAGCAGAACCTGGACCAACTGCTGTGTATGAATAAGTTGTGCCTATTCCATCCCATAACCTGTTCATTGCAGTGTAAGATTACACTGGAGAAGTAATCTTGATTCTTAATAGAAACTAACAATCAATTAGTGTCTAAATCAAAGTCTGTCTGCCCTTGGAAGGAGTAAACACACACTGCCCCTTATGACAAGAGTGTAGTCATTTACAATTTAGAAAAATAATAACTCTTTTCTGCTGCCAAGAACACTATTTATTTCTTTACTTACTTGCTAGCTGCACTCTAGTGTAGATATGATTTTCCATATTGCCTTTCCATCAATATACCCACAGCATGTGTGTGAATATTCATGATGCTACGCTTTTCTGGCTGTTCTCTGATAAACCAGTGTCTGGCATTGGAAGGACGATAAAATCAGAGACCTTATTGAGTGAATAATGACACTGTTCAGTGAAAGTCAAGGGATTGGACTTTATGAGTAGGGATATCTCTTCTAATCATATAACCCTGTTTTAAGTCACAGCTCGTGTTCATGCCTCAGCAAGTTAAAAAGTATTCAGTTTAAGATAAATAAAATAGGATTGAAACAGAATCCTACTGTTTGCACATGCCTCTCCTCAGATAATGTTTTAAGGGTTAAAAATCAGGCTTTTACAGTCCTGTCTGATTGTGGCATCTAATTTATTTTCATAACGATTATGTGTGAGAAATTTAAGATTTTTATGAGTATGATCTTTAGCTTAGTAGAATTACAACTAATGGAATAGTCTGATGACTGCATGAGTTATTTTAGTTGCTTTTGATGATTGACTCAATTCATACAGATTAGTGCTCATGTAAACTAGAAATAGAGCAGCAAAAGAGAACAGAATATAGACACTGTGGTATAATTTGCCTGTGGTTTTTTTGTTTCTATCCCTTTATAGCCTAAAACATTAGCATCTGGTATGTGACCACATACCAAAGCTGTGAATTGATAATGTAAATAGGTCATACTTGAAAAGAAAATAAAAAATACAAAGCAACACCAATAAAAATATTCCATCATTCACCCAAGTATTATTGTTGCATTTTTTTAAAAAACTTAGCCCAAACTTTAGAGCATAGGCTGCACTTTTGTATATGGAAAGCTCTTTTCTAACTGACTTCTCCAGATTGGATTGACACATGATAATTTCAGTTAGTCTTTCTTGCTGGTACTAGAGAAGTGGCTTTGTATAATTCTTTGCCATCTTAGGTAATGTGCCTCAGCAATGGATTCAGTACCATTGACTACTTGAGATGTGCTTGGCAGCAGTAGACTCCAGATGGTGAACTAAAAATTCTGCTTTTCTGCAGCAGCAGTAGCATCTGGGTATGTGGCTGCCTTTCTTGTGGATTTCTGCTCAACCTACTGGGCTCATTTTCTTGTTTTATATCATCATAGATATACTGCTCATGAGAAAGGCTCCTTTTAGGATGCATTTTCTTGTTAATGAAAAGTGATTAACTCTTTTGATCTGCTTCATAACGTTAAAAGTTTTGGACTGGAAGTAGTAAAATATGAAGCATGTTTTTATTGCCATGAATTGGATTTCCCATGGACTGAATACCCATTAGTGGTTACAGCACATTAGTAGTTTTGCTAGAAAAGACTCTGGTTTTCATGTGCTTTGAGAATTAAGCAGCATAAATAGGAATGATCTGGAGATAATCTTCAGCAGATTCACACCTGAACTAAAACTATAAATTTGAATTAATCCCCAGAGTTGTTCCCAAGGCTTATGCAGGCCTGCAAGAAGTTTAGAAAATTAGTACCAAGCTAGGTAAGGAATATAAAGCACAACTGTTTTGCAGTGAAATTTGAAGTGCGGGTATTTAAGATGAAGAACACTTACCAAATATGCCCTGCTGTATCAAGAGCTTGATCTAGATGAAAACAAATCATCTTTTTCTGTGATAATAAAATGAAGCTGTGCAACTAGTCATCTTTCCACATCAGAGTGAAAACTAGATCTGTCATTACTTTTTTTTTTCTGTAGGGAAAAAACACAGACTCTATTTGTTGGTGTTTGACAGTGTCAAAAATGATGGAAAACCAATAATGGTCAGTACTTGAACTTTGGGAAAGACACTTCAAAGATGCTAAGGGAATCTACACTAGCAATCCAAGCAGAGGCTGCCTACAGTTGTCTGTATGCACCACATCAGATCTCTTTGAAGATAAATCATGTAACTGATGCTGTTTAGATATAACTGTAGGGTGAGAACAGGTGGGATAAAGCCTGACAGGTGGGTCATACAGCATGTAGATGTGTATACAAACCTGTGGAAAGAAGCAATGAAGATCTGTATCTTCCATTTCTGAACACTTTCATTGGTAGGTTGGATTTGTTCACACTTTAAGAAAACATTGTCACAGGCAAAAGAGATGATGTGCATTCAGGAAATCCAAACTTCTTTGTTTCTTTATTAAAGCAACCTTGATATCTTATTATCAAGTTAAGCAATAATCTGCTCTTGAGCTTTGGGGATGAAATTCTTAAATCATAGAATCATAGAATGAGATGAGAGTCTTGCTATTAGCCTTACTGGAACCACAATTTTACTTATGATTTTTTCTGACTATTAAAAATCCCCAAAGGAACTTGACAAATTAAGGTACTCAAATCCCAATTTTAGAAGTCCCAAGTTAAAGCCAAAATTCAACTTCAAAGTAGGATTTGTCATGTCTCCGTTTCACAGAAAGCACTGTTTGGTTGAAATAGGTAGTTGGCCTGCTACTCTATAATAGCTCATGGAAAAAGTCCAAGCATAAATGTCATTATCTGTAATACTTACAAAATGATAGCAACTTTTACAGATTAATTTTTCAGGTAAAATCTTATACTTCTTATGTGTGTTTGGTTTGAAAATCCTGTCTTTGATAATAGCTCTCTGAAAAACTGCAAACCTTTTCTATTAATAAACATGCTAGATTGCCTTGGTCTTATCCAAATGTTTGCTTATTGTAAGTTTATGTAATTGTACATCTCAGAAGCAATACAAAAATAATTCATGTAAGTATTTGACTTCACAGGAAATTTCTCTGTCTCTCATTTACGCAGTGTGTGGCACTGGTTCAGATGTTTCTTTTTTCAAAAAAGTTTGGGTTTTTATTTTTCTGTGAGTTTATATGTTACACTCTAAAGTAGAGGACCAGGAGTTTCCCAAATGTATTGAAAATTAATACTTATAGCTTACATAAATTGATACTGAAATACTACTAAATGTTTCAAAGGCTCTGAAACCCAGAATATAATTAGTTATTTAAAAATAAACAAGGTTGTGCTTTATGGCTACTAGTAATTGAAAATATTCGCTTGCATTAAAGAACTGTTTATATAGTAATAACTTCATGGTTTTGAATAATGAAGGCAAGATTATTTAAGATATTGTTCTCCTCCATGTGACCATGTTTATACTAACACATTCGCACCATGTAACATGGATGGCACTCTATGCTGTCATTATGTTTTTCTTAATGTTTTTCAATTGTTTTCTTAAATTCTTCATTGTTTCATTAATTAATTGCTTCTTAATTTAATTCTTAAGTTCTTAAATTATTTCTTAATGTTTTTTCAATACTTAGTGGGGGCATATAAGAAAGCTGGCAAGAGGCTTTTTACCAGTGCCTGTAGTGATAGGACAAGGAGCAATGGTTTTAAAATAAAAGAGTGTAGATTTAGATTGAGTATGAGGAAGAAATTCTTTGCTATGAGGTTGATGAGACAGTGGAAGAGGTAGCCCAGAGAAGTTGTGGATGCCCCATCATTGGAAGTGTTCAAAGTCAGGTTGGACAGGGCATTAAGCAATCTGATCTAGTGAAATATGTCCCTGCCCATGGCAGGAGGTTGGACTTAGATGATTTTTAAAGGTTCCTTCCAACCCAAACCGTTCTATGTTTCTGTGATTATTCTTCAGCATTTCTTCAGTGTAAAAGGGAATAATGCACAATTTGCATACTTGTTCTATTGGATAATGATGCTAGAAACTACAAAAAAGGTAAAACAGAAAATTAATAGTGTTGCAATATTCTGTTTATAGTGGGACATGACCTTCAAGAAATTTACGTATCTCCCATATGTACTGATATAAAGGGGATAAGTCCTGCTATTCTAATCAGACAAAACAAATTGGCAACAATAAAATAGCCCAATTTAGGACTGGAAAATGGGAGTCTAATAAAGAAACAGAAGTGATGTGTATGCATTTCAAGCTTGTTTATGGATTTCCATACTGGGGCTGCAGAGAAGATAGGAAAGACTGGGGCGCTAAGAGGAGAGTATGTGTCTGTATCTGTATGCCTTCATTTGTTTTGCCCTTACAGGATTTTTCAGTGTAACACAGATGAACGTACTTATTGTAAATAAACATTAGCATGTTTAGCACAAAAATACTGTGTAGAAATGCCTTGTTATCCCTTCAACAGAAAAAAAACCAACAACAAACAAACAAACAAAAAAACCTGGGGTGATTATAAACAAGGACAGGATGACTTTTGGTATAATATGTATAATGAAATACAAGCTGTGTGTTTTCAGTTGCTGTTACTGTTGTGTAGAGAAGGCCCCCACTTCTCTCCGGAGAGCTAGACTTCCTTCTCAAAAAAACTATCTGGTTCCTAACCGAAAAAAAAAAAGATGATGGGGGAAATACAAAATGATTATCCTCATTTTACATATGAAATGAGGGACAAGAAGATCTTGATCTACTCAATCTCACAGTGGCAGCCTGAGGCATAGCTGGGAAAAGCAGTTTGAGACTTTGTCCTATGTTATTCATTTGCCTCATCAGCTAAAACCTCAGGGTTCCCCAAAGGGAACCTGAAATTATCCGTAGCACCATGAAACCTCTATGAATAATTCTGAGATACATGCAAGCCAATTGGCAGTATTAACTCAGTTAAAGTCATTTTCTACTTGATAATTTTCCCCGATATAATATACAAGCTATCTGTGTGTACTTGATTGCACCAATTAATGCTAGTGCATACTTTTTTATTGCACGGCTGAAACCTATCAAACTATGTAATATGTACAGACCTCTTGAAACTCCTAGCTCAGTGTTCACACAGAAAGAATGTTTTACCTTCAACCAGGATAGTTCTCAAGTCTAGCTAAGAGCAGCACAATCTTTGAAAGTGCTAAAGTTGGCACAGCAAAGAGGCCAGATACGCTTGGCCAACAGCAAGGGTGAACAGGTGCCCCAGAACTAGCACCGGCCTACGCTTAAATTGGCTTCAGCTGGTTTTATTTCAACTCAGTTTCACAAAAGGAGAAAGAAATAGCAACAGCAAGTGAAATATCAAGAATGGAAATAAAATGCTCATTTTAACCCTCCATCCAAAGGAAGCAGGGGCCTCTTGTATCACTTGTAAGAAAAAAGGAGATAGAC
Source organism: Astur gentilis (assembly GCF_929443795.1). Lineage (NCBI taxonomy): Eukaryota > Metazoa > Chordata > Aves > Accipitriformes > Accipitridae > Astur > Astur gentilis. Next base: position 16,476,059 of record NC_064882.1, read on the forward strand.
TTCCACTTCAGCTCTGATACCATTCATATCCCATTCCTTTAATGCAGCAGGTACTTGTCATTGTTCTGGCCTTGAAGGAATTGGGGTTAAACTGAGGAGATCAGAACTGCACCCAAATATGCTCATTTACTCAGAGGGTTTGACAAGCAATAAGGAGCAGACGAACTCTATCGGCTGTAGAATGCAAGAACTAGCAGTCTATGACTCTGCAATCCTTGACCTTCCACCCCTGCTTTAGGAAGGCTCTTCTTCACAAATAAAGTTGTTTTCTCTCATTTCATCCCTATTGATTTGGTTTGCTTAATGCTTCCTTGTACAGCTTTTGTAAACTGATCATTCAATTTGCATTCCAATTGTCCAGTTTAACTGTGGTAAGGGGAGCTTTGGCAAAAAGCACTGAGCAGTGCAACAACTCAATTAGTCATGAGGTTGGTCTTAGTGCTTCATTTTTCTGGATAATGAGTAGATTATCATAAGTACCATGTTACTATTGATTTTGTTTTTCAATTGATGTGTGTAGGGGTTTTTAAATTAATTTTTTTGGATAGTTGAATAGTGCATATCTAAACAGAGCTCCACTGTTTAAAATTCTTGGATGTTCACTGAATCAATTTAAAAGGAGTAGCCACATCCACTGGTACTTAAAAATCCCTTTCAATGGACTTGTCTTTGTTAACTATAATAGGATTCATCTAGTACTGCTTAAATTAAATTCGAGTGCAATAAGCTGTCATACTGGTTTCTGAAAACATAGACTTTTCTCTTAGGAACGTCAGCTGCCTTGTTTGTGGGGGGATACTGTATTTGCAATTATTGGATCAGAGTATCTCATGTTTTAAACAATATCAGTGATTTGCAAAAGTGTCACATGTAAAATAATGAAAACATATTAGCATATGTATATTGGATGGATATTTTGAACTTGTATTTTATGAGTTTAGGTGCTGCTTGTTAAAGAGGCCCTGAACTTAGGGGAAAGTAAATCTACCTATTTCCTAAAGCCACACTAAAACTTTCATTCTGTTTGCAGATACTGTTTTGCATCTCTAATACACGTTGTCAGAGAACATTTTTTGTTGTCTGGGGAAAGTAAAGGAAAAAGAACTGCTGTCATAACTTCATATTGTCCATGATTGTTCATGGCTGGGGGATGGGGTTTTTTTTATATTTTTTTGTTTGTTTGGTTGGTGGTTTGGGGTTTTTTGGGGGGTGGTGGTTTTTTTTTTTAATGACAGAGACCACCAGAAAACTATGCTAATTGAACCTGATTTTGTGTATTGAGAGGGAGTCAAACACCCGTGACTATGCCTTGGCAGAAATAATCATAAAATAAGGTGATGGTGGCCTTGAGACACTTTTCCCAGAGCAACATTACTAAAGAAATTATGTTCACTGAATAAATGTGCAGATCAAGGAGGTTCAGCTTAAGCTGTAAGTGTAGGGAAGGAGTTACGTGTATTCTTTATAAGTGACAGAATGAAGTTATATTTTGCCATTGTTTCAAGGCATTAGTGATGGATTGGTGTCTTGAAATTATACAAATAATAAAACATTATTTTTTTGCCTGAACATCTTACTATTACAACTTATAGTAATAAGCGTTACTACTATTCTGTCATTGTTGGCTATGTGTTTATTGCTATATTAAAGAGGATTGAAGAATGACCGCTGCCCTAGAGGCCAAGTAGCGTAGATTAGGATACTACCTAGAATTTGGCTTGTCTCTCCATGTGGTGCTTTCTTGTTCAAAAAGGCAATTACTATTTTTAGGTTTCAGTTTATGTTGTCTAAAATAATGTATGCACTTTTTGTGTAGTATGAAAGTGAGGCAGTTGCATACACTAAAACACAATGCAGTCATTTTGAGTTTGAGGGTGCAGAGTTTCCTTGACTGCTGAAGCTCAGTGCATAACAGGAGGATGCAAATCTCATTCAGGCTTGTACATGCTACCTGCAGCAGTGGTCCACGGGTTGGATGTGTGCTCTCCCCAGTCACCCTGCTTGTGTGCTTGAGTGGAAAATTTGGGCAAAAACTGTGCCAGGAGGTGTGCTAACAGTCACTCAATGTGGAGAATTGGTGGTCCAGCTCTTGAGCTAACTCCCTAGCCCTATTTAGCACTACAGATGTAGACATTTCCCCATTTTTTTTCTTTAATAGTGTATCTGTCTTTACATTTCACAGTTTTACTGCAACTACCAGGTGCACCTGAGATACTCATTAAAGACCTTTTGGTTCAAGGTTTTAGTTCAGGATACAGTTAAAAGTTTTTAAATGTTACTTTTTCATATATAAAATATGTATATGGGTGGGGTCCATCTAATCTGGAATCTAAACTTTTGTGAGTTACATAGATTTGTTGGTTTTAATTAGAAATCTGTATTTTATAGTACAAACATCTTATTGTCCTCCTATTTCTTCCTTTATGTATTGTGATCAATCTCTAAACCCAACAAGTGATTAAAGAATTACTCAGTAATTCTTTAAGGTAAGCTAAGCATGAGCATTCTGGATTGATTTTAGTTAAGCAGTTTGTAGGCTATTCATTGGTTTAGCATCATATAGATCAGAAAGTAGTGTCAAACAATGTATTTAATATGCATGTATTTTTTATGTACAGAGCAGATGTAGGTCTTGTTTGTCAAATTGCACCCAGTCAATAATATTCTTTGCAATTTGTTGCCAGGTGTCCTGGGTTCAGCTGGGATAGAGTTAATTTTTACAGGAACCTGGGAGGTGGGGGCATGGCCGGGGCAGCTGACCTGGACTAGCCAAGGAGCTATTCCATACCATGTGCCATCATGCTCAGTATATAGATGGGGAGCGGGCCGGGGGGTGGTCTCTGTTTTCGGTGGGGGAAGTGGCGGAGCGTCAGGTCCCGGGTGGCGAGCAGTTGCACTGTGCGTCACTCTTTTTGTATACCTTTTTTCATTAGTGCCGTTGTTGCTGTTGTAATCTCTTTGTGTTTGTCCCAGTAAACTGCCTTTATCTCAACCCTCGAGGTTCCAGTTTCTTTTCCTTTTCTCTCCTCCGTCTCCTCCCCATCCCACCGGAGGCGGGCGGAGGAGTGAGCGAGCGGCTGCCTGGTCCTTTGGTACCGGCCGGGCTGAAACCACGACACCAGGAAACCACACTTTTGTTCTCACTGTATTTCTTTTACAATGTCTTATCTGTGTTCTGCATGCTAAATTCTGACCACATAAAGCTTCCATTTTGGTCAGCAAGATCCAATCAACAGTGTCTCTTTTGTTGACCTACTCTTCAACATATCCTTCAGAGAGGTTTAGTTATACACTATATTCTGTGAATTTGGCTACTTTATAGCAGTCTCTCCACAAATGAACCTACACAAAAATGGGGTTATTGCGTAGAAAGGTATGTTTGTTCTCAGCTCCCTGAAGTGGCCATCAGCCAAGATATCTCTGTTTGACTGGTCAGTAAAGAGGTATTTCACTGCTGTGTCTTTGTAATCTTTTTTTTCCTGTTGTGTTAATTTGCAAACATCAAAAATAGTGTTGCTTTGTATGTATGCGTAACAACTATCATAACCACTGTAATGTGATTCGCTTCTCTAAGTAGTGTAATTTAAAAAAAAAAAAAAAGAAGACAGGAAGAAGGGGAATTAATTCATCACACAGCTGGTAAAAGATCTACTGTGGTCATTTAGTCTAACTTCCTAAGTAATACATAGCAAGAAAGTACATCTTTATTGTACCTTGCTTTTATATTTAGTTCCTAGGTACTGGAACATCATTATAGAACTTTTCTTCCACATAATAAGTGTTTTCTTTCAGATTGTACCCCCTTAACTTTGACTTCTATCTGTAACTTTAAAGGTGGAGCTCCTTGAATCTTTCAAAATAAAGTATAAGGTTTTACAATATTTTTCCTAGTCCTTTAATAGTTTGTCACTTCTCTAAACTTTCTCTTCAATTTATCAATGTCTGTCTTCTTGATTTTCTGTTGACCTTTACACCTGAATTTCATATAAAGAAGAGTGAGCCAATATTTTAGCTCCCAAAACTGGGCAGGTGCCTATCTCTCTGTTCCACCATGAAGATTCATTCAGAAGAAAGTTTTCACTTTTGACATGAATATTTTGCAGAAACTGGTTTCCCATCTTAAAGTATTTTTACTTCTGTATTGCTTTTGTGTGGCAAGGTTTTGGTAGCAGGGGGGTTACAGAGGTGACTTCTGTAGGAAGCTGCTGGAAACTTCCCCTATGTCCAACAGAGGCAATATCAGCCAGCTCTAAGACAGACCTGCTGCTAGCCAAGGCTGAGCCAAGTGGCAACAGTGGTAGTGCCCCTGGGATAACAGATTTAAGAAGGGAAAAACGTTGCAGTTGGCACAGAAACTGCAGCTGGAGAGAGGAGTGAGAACATGTATGAGAAACAGCCCTGCAGACCCCCTGGTCAGTGCAGAAGGAGGGGGAGGAGATGGTCCAGGCGCCGGAGCAGAGATTCCCCTGCAGCCCGTGGTGGTGAAGACCCTGGTGAGGCAGGCTGTCCCCCTGCAGCCCAGGGAGGTCCACGGTGGAGCAGATCTCCACCTGCAGCCCGTGGAGGACCCCACGCCAGAGCAGGTGGGTGCCCAAAGGAGGCTGTGACCCCGTGGGAACCCTGCGCTGGAGCAGGTTCCTGGCAGGACCTGTGGCCCTGTGGAGAGAGGAGCCCACGTTGGAGCAGGTCTTGTGGCAGGACTTGTGACCCCGTGGGGGACCCACGCTGGAGCAGTGTGCTCCCGAAGGACTGTACCTTGTAGAAAGGACCCACACTGGAGCCGTTCATGATGAACTGCAGCTCCCAGGAAGGACTCATGTTAGAGAAGATCATGGAGGACTGTCTCCCTTGGGAGGGACCCCACACTGGAGCAGGGGAAGAGCGTGAGGAGTTCTCCCCCGAGGAGGATGGAGCAGCAAAGACAACATGTGATGAAGTGACTGTAATCCCCATTCCCCATCCCCCTGTGCCACCAGGTGGGGAGGAGGTAGAGAAAATCAGGAGTAAAGTTAAGCCTGGGAAGAAGGGAGGGGTGGGCTGAAGGTGGTTTTAAGATCTGGTTTTATTTCTCATTACCCTACTCTGGCTGATTTGTAATAAATTAAGTTAATTTTTCCGAAGTCGAGTCTGTTTTGCCTATGATAGTAATTGTTGAGTGATCTCCCTGTCCTTATCTCGACCGATGAGCCTTTTGTTATATTTTCTCTCCCCTTTCCAGTTAGGAGGGGAGTGATAGAGTGGTTCTGCCGGGCACCTGGCATCCAGGGTCAAGCCACAACAGCTTCGCTATAAAGACATGTTTTGTTAGCAACAATACCAATTATGAATAATTCTCTAATTTAATTTCTTTCCCTAACAATGCCTCAGTAGTGAAATATTATCAATTTGAAACCTGTGGTCAAATATTTGAGTCTAAAAAGTGCTTGTGTAATCAAAATAGTGAAAGCTTAACATGCAGTGACTTATTTTGAGAAATTAATTTTTTCACTTCTAATGAAACAAGAAATGGTAGATTTGTTATCAGCTGTGTTACCAAACTTTACAAAAGTCACAAACTAAATGGTCTAAGATCATACCTACTCTTCTTGTGGTTGCATTTGGTGTCACAGAAAAATAAAAACTTAAAAATAAAGTAGTTTAGTTAGGTTATTTGTTCACCTGCTGCTGTAGGGAAATAATTTTGTCAAACAGCTTCTGGGTAAGGGCTTACAAAAATTATGTCTGTCATTGATTTATTTATTTACTTCTTGGCCTCTTATTTCATGCAGGAGAATAATGTGCCTAATTCACCTGAGCTTTTTAAAGGGGAATGGTTGTAATTAAAGGTGGATACAGCGCGTAGGTGGCCATCTGATAGTGTACATATTTTGTGTAAAGTATACATATTTTTACAAAGTGAAGCTAGGAGAATTATTTCCAGAAAAATACTTGACTTTATAATCTTAGCTCTTTTTTATTTCACTATTTATGAATGGATAAATTCTCAGAAGTATTTTAATTCTGTATCATTCATCTTGTATTATGCTTATTTAATGTTCAAGGTGTTGTAATGACTATAGAAATGTATACCTAGTATACAGATGCAGTTGTTCAAAAGAATGCGTTCTGCGGTTAAGGATGTGAACAAAAAAGATTCCTTATGTATTTCCTGTGTTTATAAGCTACTAATTGAAATATTTACATTTTACATTAAAACTTAATTTGTTAGTACCGACCAACCAACCAGAAAGGCCACATAAGACATTTCTGCTCACTGAGTGAATGGTTCCTGCAGTTAATGTAGGTAAAGCTTGGAGGAGTACAATAGAGTATCATTCATAACAACAAAAATGGAAAGGAAGAGTACTATACAGCAATGTTCATATATGACCCGTAGAAGTGTACAACAACTTCTATACAAAAGACTGCAATAAATACCTTTTGATTATTTTAATCCTTTTTTTTTGTAACAACAAAGTGTAATATTCCACAGTTTTATGGGGGTTTTTTAAGAGTTATACAGAAGGAAAAAGAACTTTGTTAATTTTTCAGCTCCTCAGTAGGAGGCTTAGAAGACTAATGTTGTTTCATCATAGCTGAATTCAACATGATTAAACTTTTCATTGGGTAATTTATTCATGGGGTAGCTACTGTAAGAAAACACATGAAAGACATTAATTTGAAATAATTAGTGTTCTAGGTGAGTATGTACACGTAAAGGCACACATGTATATATCCTCATACAAATTATAGACACAGAATTTCAGAAGGTGTCCAGCTTTAAGACCGGATCAGATTAATTTTATCTCAGTAAAATGTCTTGAAAGCCCATCTTTATTGCCTCTTCCAAGTCATTGATAAAGATACTAAACACAAGAGGCCCCTGTGGTATTCGACTTGTCACCAGTCTCCAGAGAGGGGATGACAATTAACCACTACCCTGTGAGTCTAATTATCCAGCCCACTTTTACTCATGTAGTTATCCACCCATCCACATCCTTGGATTGTCCTTTTGGCCTCTTTTGAAGATGGGTGCAACATTTGTCTTTCTCCAGTTGTTGGGGACCTTCCCTGATCTACATGACTTTTCAAAGATGATGGATAGGGGCCTTGCAGGTACATCAGCCAGTTTTCTCAGCACCCTCAGATTCAGCCCATGGGGTCCCATTGACTTGTATGAGTTGAGTTCTCTCAATTAGTCCTTGATCAGTCCTCATCCACTGCTGGTAGCTCTCCTCTTTGAACTGTTTCTCTAAGCAGAGAGGCCTGGGAGACCTAGCTGGTGAGGATCAGGTCCCCACTTTGTATAACAGTTACTGGATGTTTACAAGGACTATGCAACATCACGTTATATGTAGCAATTATTATCTCATATGTAACATTTAATATATCTTTATGGTTTTAGGTAAAATGAATTGTCTCCTGTGATTTTTTTTTCCTGCTTTTTTTCCCCCTCTGTCTCTGTATTATCAGTATTTGTAAAACAACATAAATCTGTTGCTTAAAATTTAACATTTACTGTTAAAATTCAGCATTTTTCAGCTATGAGAAATCTGATTTGATGGCTGGGTTCTTTGAATTTTTCATGTAACTGACTGACAGAATAACTTGCCTAGTAGGACCTAAGCTAAATTGGAATTCATTACCATTGTTTGTAGGATTAGGCTTAGAGAAATAAAAGAAGAAAACAGATTTCTGGTTTTTGATTGTTTTGTTTTTTGGGTTTTTTTGGTTTGGGTTTTTTTCTGCTTTAAAAAAGTAAATCCTCATCAGAACCCTGCTGTTAGTGATTGCCAATTACCTGCAACTGCAGAACTAGTAAAGCATAGCCTTAATTAGGGAGGCCTAAAAATGCCTTTGGGAACTCAGCAAGCATAAATGTAGCTGAAAGCTTTGTTTCTCTTTGACAGGCATCAAATTTTGTGCAGAGACCACTGATAGGCGTTCTTGGAAACATCTTCACTGAGCTGCTATGAATGTACTGTTATTAAAATTAGGTAAATTCACCATCTTGATCTTAAGATTATTTTTTTTTTATGGTACTTTCTTAAAATACTGTTTTTGTAATCATAGGCAGATATGCAATGCTCCTTCATTCAGAATTATTTGCTATAATGTGTTTTCTAACTTTCATAAATGAGCAAAGGCTCACCTGATACATAGTAAAAGAGAAAAGCAAGAACACTCAACTTCAAGTTTAAAAGAATGAAACTACTTTGGGCAGTATACAAAACTGAAACTACTAGCATTGTAGATATAGCTGGTTTTAATGTCCACATTTCACTGCTTTTTACTTCTCCTTCTTTATGCAATGGTTGAGCTTTGAGTGTGAAGTTACCATTGCATATGACTTCCGATCAAGTCTTTTTTTGATGTTATGTTTGCAATATTATAATTGTGTTGCAAAATTAGCATTAAGGAAGGTTTTAGCATAGTTGCATTTATAGACAGGAAACCTTGTTTGTTCTAGTTTATCCAGGGATTGAATTATGAAACTTGTTTGTTTCCCAAATTGAAAACAGCGTTTAAATGCACCTTTTATTGTACTGCAAGATATACAGTGAAGGCCCATTTAATAGTGTTGATAAAAGATACTGTCTGATGCTTTGATGGGCATTTACAATAGTAATTCATTTAGCTGCTCCTCAGTTATTCTTTAAACTTACTTATTTTCTGGCTGATAGAATATTTATACTAGGATGTTTCTTGCAATCAGGATGTAAAATGTATCCTCCTATACTCTCCATTATATTATACAGCCCTGCTTGCTGTTCTTCCCTTGGTAGAACAGTGGTTAAGGCATAGATGGCTTAAGAGCAACAAGAGTTTGGGATTTTATTTTTTTTTTTTTCCCCACTTGGTTTGGTTTTGATTTCTTGTTTGTTTGGTGGGTTTTTTTGCTTATTTTTCTTAACTTTCAAGACTTTATTTTCATTCAAAACTCCATCAAGTGTTCACAAAGTAGAAAAGATTATCTTTTCAATATACAGATATCTGGATACTGTGCAGTGTTCAGGCAGAAATTTTTAATTTGTGACAAAATAATTTTGGAAATGATGTTTGTTTCTACATGTGTAAGCATCCTGTGGCTCTAGGAGGAGTGGAGTGACTTGGATTTGGAGGAAGGGTGGTGAAGGTGGAGGATGTCAGCCTGATTCTAGAGAAAGCAATTCCCTACTTGCTGGGTCCTAAAATATAAATGTCTTTGACTCTAAAGCCAGAACCTAAAAAAGGTGTCCAAGAAAAGAATCATCAGACAAGAAATATCTGCACAAATTCCATTTCATTACAACAGCACATATTGTCATAATCTCATTGGTTTAGAATTAACTCTAACAAAAAAGCTACCTGGGTCCTTTCCCCAATACTTCTGTGGCTTTTCTGTACGAGCTGTGATAAATAACTACAGACCAGATTACTCCTGCAGCTTTTCAAGGAGGAAGGAAGAATTACATGCTTTTTTTTCTGTCACACAGTACAATATAGGTTAATTTTATATTGGTAAGTCATCTGAGCAACCAGGGTTTAACTCTTGTACTAGTCATATCTGAAAAAAAGAAATACAGATAAGAACAGCAGTGTCTGGATGCTTTGTCTTTGTTTCCAGTGGAGACAAGGAGTATTTTCCTTGTAAGGATTTCTTAATTCATAGTTCTAGATTTTTTTTTCTTTTGAAATTAATTTGTAAGTAGACATTCCTTATTGAAATAATGACTTTTTTTTTTTTAATGTCAGCTGAATGACAGAAAAGCAATTTTATTTAGAAGTGAGGAAACCAGGGACTATTTCCAGAATAAAAATTTTGAACTGGCTGTTTTGATGAAGTTTCACATTTAAACAAACCTTTTAATATCAGTAATAGTTGTATATTTTTACTGTTTGTAAACTGTATGACTTTTTTTTAACCCTTATTTTTGGTCTTGCTTACCTTGTATGAATCTAAAACTTTCTTGAAGTTGAGTACTATGATGAAAAAATAATAGACCCAAGAGCTTTCTAGTCTTTATTTTTCTTGGGTTTAAGACTTTTTTTCCTCTACAGTATCCTTTCATTAATCAAAGCATCTTAACTGCTGATTTGACGTGGATGTTGTTGTGAAAAATTCACTAGGGCAGTATCCCTGAATTTCAAATGTTCTTGCTTTCTGAAGAAGAAAACGGATTTTACTATGCTTCTTGGAAAAAGAAGAGGGAAACTAAATTCTTGAATTCCGGATTTAGTGGTAATTTTATGGCTTCATGGCCACTATTAGCAGCGATGCCGTGAAGGGATAGAAAAATCAATGTATGGCTTGTTTGGGTTCTTTTTCTTTATATGAATTAAATTCCATGGAGTATTGATTTATGCACTAATCTGTGCTTTGCAATTAGCTGAGGAGTGACAGAGTGGTGACCCTCTGAATAAGAGGGAAATTTGCTAGTGATCCTCCTAAGGCTCACTGATTTTGGAGGACAGTGTGTTCTCATGTGCAGCCATTGTTCTCCCTTATTTGTTATTTTATTCCACAAAAGGATTGCATTTGAATATTCAAAGTATCAGAATTATGAAAAATAGTAAACTCTTTATAAAAACAAACTTTGGAAAGTGAAGCTAGGATGAAACAAAGCTATAAAAGAGACGACTGCTGGTACAAATTGCTCAAGTGAAGAATATGTGTATGGGCTTGGCATTAGTTTTGCATAATGCAGTTGAATGTAATCAGGAAATGTTCACACTGAGTATTTAATTAGAGTCTAGGTGATCAATCTTGGTAGGGACTTTGCTAATTATCAAGTGGCTGAGTCACTGAGAAAGTCAAAGTAACGTTTCAGAGAACTGTACTTCGCTGAGGAGTTTGGATATGTGAGAAGTGTTTGAGATGATAAATGTTAAAGAAGGTGGATAGAATAGTAAAATGTTTAATAAATTGTTTAAATGTAATAATCCCTGGTAGCAGGAATAACGGATGGAGGTACAGATGTATGAGAGACTGGAGCTGTAGCCTACAGTAATCTGTATAAACTATAATTGATCATCTAACTGTGAGGGCAAGTATGCAGAGGTTAAAAATAAATATACAACTTAATACAAGAGGGGCTTGCAGTGACCAGAAATAGTTAAGAGAAAAGCCTTACCTCTCCTGAAGAGGCTATGTTAGCTCTGAATAACAATGGTAGGAATAATTCTGTTTTTCTCTTGCTCTTCCTTCCTTTCTTCTCCTCTTGTGCACATCTCCCTGATACATTAAGACTGAATTTTATAGACCTACATATACTCATGCAGAGCAAGCAAAGTGCGTGTAGACTTTCTCACAAAACGAGATAACAGTTCCACTGACTTCAAGAAGGGGTGGAAGAAAGGCTGCAAAATCAGCATACCTGTGCGTCATCTGTTTCCCTCTCTATCCAAAGATTTGTGACATTCCTTTAAATTATGCTCTATTTCTATATGGCTTCTGTTAATGCCTTGCATTTCCCCACTATTCCAGCATTTTCTGGAATTCATTATCTATAGCATCTAAAACACGCATAAAATGCTGAATCGGGCCACATCTCATTTTTCAAACACTGGAGCCACATGTCATGTGACTCTACCAAAATACTTCACATCCATTGAAATCGGATCCATCTTGTAAAGGGAGTTACTGTGCCTGGCTGTGAACCTAGAAATAGTGGTAACTTGATTTCAGTAGCAGTGACATTAGCTTTAAGGTAATTAATTAGGAGTTTCTTTGGCACATAATCACATTTTAAATGAAGTTGTGTATGAATTACTGCCAGTTTTTCAGCAGCTAACAACAGTCTATGTGTTTTCTGCCCCCTCTGTGGGACTCTTCCTGCAAGTACACTGTCCTGCAGTTCAGTAGTAAAGCCCTTACCCTGTGGTAGGGCCTGCTTTCTGCTACAGTGCATAGAAAACAACTGGCTGATGCTGAATAATGTAGAAATCGTTCAATAATGTAGACACTTCAGGGACTGGTGTTTGAGTATGCTTAGTAATTAAGTTTATTTGAATATATTTAAATTAATGTACTTAAACCATCTATGTATGAAAAATTCTTCTGTATATGTAAATTCAAGTTCTTACTAATGCTTCCGTATTTTTCTATTACTCGTTTCTTACCATCGCATTCATTATTCAATGCCTATGATTTATTAGATTATGAGCTTCATGTTATAGATAGCAGTTGTTTTTATTTTCTCTTTGTACAACACTAAGCACAGTTGGATTTTTACCAGGTAAACTGTTAGACAACATTACAACACAAGTAATAAATTAAATGTCATATATTAATGCAGTCATGGAAGAAGTAAAATTAATTTTGAAGCATTTATGCAGATAACCTGTTTTTAACTGTCCGTGTTTAGACATACATTCTTCTACCCTCAGAATACTATTATTCAAAGTATTTTAATAGGTATTTAAAGACATATATATGTATTTATTTTTAAAGGCACAAATACTAAACATTTGCTTGAGAAATAAAGACATCAATTTCAGCAAGATCAGCAAAATCTAATGCAATGATAGTTTACGTGGAATGTGTAGTTTAACTTCAGTGGCTCCTTTCAGAAGATGGGGTCCACACTTCTAGGTCTACTCAGAATAGACAGTTAGGTACTCTGCAGGGCGAAAATAAATCAGGGTGTTCATAATCCATAGGCATGATGAACCTATACTGTCTACTTTGTGTTCGAAATAAAAATATTTTCATAAAGCTACAAGTGGGATGCTAGTTTTTAAAAAGTTTTTCTTTCTTTGAATGATTTCTGCATGATTTAATCTCCTTACGGTCTTGCCTCATCAGTTATTATTTTACAAGGATTAGTCTAATCCTTAGTTGCATTAGTAGTCAGAGTGCAATAGAGAAAACACCCCCAGGAATGTTTTACTGAGAGTTATAAAGATCTGGTGGCGATAGACTTCACAATTCCCAATCCAAGAACTGCCTATGAGTGGAGTGTGGTGCATTTTAGCCAACAACATAGACAGATAGCTTCTGTGGCTTTAGTTTCGTGGTCAGGATTTTTTGGGGTTAATTTGTTTTTTTGGTATTTGTTTGGGTTTGGGTTTTGGTCTTCTCTTTTTTTTTTTTTTACTTTGAAATAACTTGGGTATGTGAGACAGATTTGAAAAAACTACGAGAATTTCATAGAAGAAAACTCTGTCAAGGGTCATTAAACAGAACAATATCTTCTGTAGCTCAGAAAGCACCATTATCTGGTTTTCTGCTGTTTCACTTTCTGCCATCCTAACCACTCTAGTGCTCAGCCAAATTATTCTCCTAGTTGGGTGTATTTTTTGTTTGTTTGTTTTCTGTGAAGGTAATGTGAAATAGTTGCTAAGCGTCATTTGGTCAAAGCTCCAATCATGTTTTCTGGTGTTGTGTTGGATAATGAGAAAGAAATGGATAATGAGGCAAAGGTAGCAGTCACTATGTCCAACTGACTTGTCTCTATCTGTGACATCCAGGGCTTCAAGGATATTAGGTGGTAGTCACCTATTTTGGGGGGATAATTTCCTCTCTCTATTGAAAATTATAAGTAGTAATAGATCAGCTAAACAATACAACTCAATTTTAAATAACGAGAAAGTAGAGGTAACTTATTTTAAGTGTTACCATCAGTCAATAGTATACAGCCACCTTTCAAAGTCATACTTTATTTCATTTTTTTTTATATACTTACATATACAACGCACAGTTCTCCTGAAAAAAAAAAGGAATTTATGCATCTCCTCTGATCAGACCCTTACCCTGAACATTTAAGTAACCTCAACTTCTGTCTTGGACACAGAGCTTAGGGGTTGTTTGCAGAGTGTAAGTGCCTCCTCTTGGATAAGTAGCAGTACAGGCACACAGAATATTTGCTTCGCAAACATTTTGCTTGTCACTAATATTTAGTGTTCCAGCAGTCTGGATCACTCTTCTCTCCCAGTAATGTTTAAGGTTTGGGAGGGGAAAAAACCACCCAAACAAGCAGAAAGCAGATGGTAAGTTTTCAATTAAATATGTGTGAAGTTGCTTGTTCTGTGGCAATACTTTTCAAGCTTTCACTGGTCTTCCCAGCCCAGGAGTCGGTGCTCACTGGAAACAGGTGAGTGTGTTACACAGAGGGAGTGCAAAGCCTGTTGCAGTGGGAGACAGAACTTAAAATGTCCCAGAAAAGGAGTGCATATATAGCAGAAATTTTCTAACTGTTGCAGAAAAACAGAATCTGTGGGGCAAAGTAGTTTGAAATGTAACCAATATAAAACAAACTAATAATTAAAATGGATTTCCCACATGAAAATCATTGAGACTGTAGTGATGAAAACTTATTTGCAAAGGTTTGCAAAGCAAAATGTTTCCAATAATCTTTGTGATGTGCAACTTGCATATTTGCTGCGAGAACTTGATTTTCCCAGGCATTGAAGGATTGTGTTAGGAAATCTTGTGCGGAACTGTGACCTCGTCTGTCCTTGAGGGTTCTGTGTGTTGGGTAATACTCGATCTGTTTGGGCTGGAACAGGCATTGCAGATGGTCCATGAAAACTAATAGGGGGCCGCTTTTCTAAAGGAATATAGGTAACTTTAACAATGTTTTGGTTTCTTTTTTTCTGAAAATGTGCACATGCTTGTAACAAGCTATATTCATAATCGTCTTTCATTTAGATCTAGAATGTTAAAACAAAATATGCCATGATTTTTTAAATGAATGCAGTAGGTTTTAATTTAGTTGTCTATAAGCTTCTACAGACTTAATGTAGCATTATATATGGCTACTGTAAAAAGAAAAAGTTCAGTACTAACATGCATTTGCTTCTCGGTGTCTCTTTTTCCTTCTTCCCTTCTTGATGTCCTGGGTAATTCATTCCCTCTGAATTTTGGAATGGCTGCAAAATCTAATTTTATAAAGTTTTAATTATGAAAAAGCTAAGCATTGAGATTATTTTCCTAGCTCTTCCAGTTTCATAGTGACTAATGTTTTCCTGAAGGTTGTCAGGTGGACTCAGGAATAGAAAATATTTTCCCTTTGAAGTATTTTACTACATGAGTATCATTCTTTGTCACTGTCTGCAAAAACAATTTAGCTGTAGTCTGCAGATATCTGTCCCCTGCTAAGGACAGTGTAGTTTTTAATTATATTTAATAAGTTAGTTCATGAGAAATTTAAACAGAGTAGGATGAATTTGTTTTGTAATTGTAAGCACACTTATTGAGGTGACATTTATTTTAATTCCTTGACTAATTTAACTTTTTTCCTGTTTTTATGAAGTGTCCTTGATGTCATGAACTCTTATATTTGAAAGCTAAACACAGTATTCATGGGATAAGAATGTTTATTTACAGGACAGAGGATATTATATAGGTACACTTAAAGCTTCAAACCTGTATATGCCCCTTCGTTGTGTAAGGAGCAAGTTACCTTGCTGAACTCTTCAACATCAGATAAAGGAAAAAAGATTCCCAAGCTCCACATGTGTGGAAAAACAAGGAAGATATATGAGTCCTTCAGAGCCTTAAATGTTTCTGTACTATATGAAGGAGGTGGAAAAGATCCAAAGGCGTCTTTACGTCTCCTAAAGTTTTGCATTACCTAACTGCAAAAATTAACAGTAATTCATAAAATAATGCTCCAGACACTACTTCCATTATCTGAGTAAAGTTATTCTTGTTAAGAAAAAACCCCACAGTTTTCTCCTATGATGGAAGGTCTTTAGTTTTCCACTCACTGTTATTTTGGTGAAGGTAGTATTCTTCAAGTAGACTATCTATATTTATAGATAGTTACATGTTTAGAACCTCTGAACACTTGAGGCCAGTGCTTAGTCAGACAAGAAACGATGGGTTTGCAATTTATCAGGAAAGTCCTGAAAACCTGGAGACTGCTATTATCCTACTCCATCCATCTGTACCCAAATTCCTACTGCAAATATGCCATGAAGCTCTTCTTATTGCATCTTAAGAATGAAATACTGGAGAAATGGATCACAGCATAGAAGAGCTTCCTTATGAAGAATGCCTCTCAAATGGGGAAGAGATAAAGAGCTATAAAATTAGGAGTGAAAATATTAAATGTATTACTTCAAATTATTTTTAATCACATTTGAACTGTGAAGATCACAGCTGGGCAAATGTATAAGTAGATTAAAGAATATCTAGACCAACTAATAAAAGATATATCCATCAAAGATCATTAAACACAGTGATCAAGGTCTCACCTCAGAATCTTTAGAACTGGGAAAGTGTCATTCTGTACTGGTCCTATTTTAGTCTTTTCCTAATCAAATGCTACTGACAGCTGGCAGGACAGGGTATGTGTTGTGGTTTAACCCCAGCCAGCAACTAAGCACCACGCAGCCACTCACTCACTCCCCCCCCACCCAGTGGGATGG
Organism: Astur gentilis; assembly: GCF_929443795.1. Lineage (NCBI taxonomy): Eukaryota > Metazoa > Chordata > Aves > Accipitriformes > Accipitridae > Astur > Astur gentilis. The sequence continues at coordinate 16,492,394 of NC_064882.1, forward strand.
GGGAGAAAATCGGGAAAACAAGCAAAACCCGCCAATTGAGATAACGATTTAATAGAACAGAAAAGAAGAAACTAATAATGATAATAACACTAATAAAATGACAATATCAATAATAAAAGGATTGGAATGCACAAATGATGCACAGGGCACTTGCTCACCACCTGCCGACCGTCACCCCGCCAGTCTCTGAGCGGCGATTCCCACCCCGACTCCCCAGTTCCTATACTAGATGTGACGTCCCATGGTATGGAATACCCCGTTGGCCAGTTTGGGTCAGCTGCCCTGGCTGTGTCCCCTCCCAACTTCTTGTGCCCCTCCAGCTTTCTCACGGGCTGGGCATGAGAAGCCGAAAAATCCTTGACTTTAGACTAAACACTACTGAGCAACAACTTAAAATATCAGTGTGTTATCAACATTCTTCTCGTATTGAATCCAAAACACAGCACCGTACCAGCTACTAGGAAGACAATTAACTCTATCCAGCTGAAACCAGGACAGTATGCTTCTGGACAGACCTTGGGTCTGACCCAGTACAGCAGTTCTAGTGTTCCTAAAACTTCTTAGAAGAATATTAGAATGTTAATCCTATCATTCTGATTGGATTTTTCAGAATAGTTTCAGAACTTTTAGAGGTTTTTTTTTACTTTGTTTTGATAACTCTGTATTTTTAAACAAACCGCTTTTGCACCCATAACTGAATGTGTCAGGTTTGATGTCATTATTCAGAAATGTTTCAGGCTTTTGGGTTGTGTGTACATTTGTTTTACTTTTTCTGATTGAAGCTTTCTGACTCTATGGCATACTGAGTTGATCACAGCAATACATCCAGCTTGCAATGCTTACTAGTGACCGCCTTCTTCATGGGCATTTCAGAAGGAAGTGGTGAGCTGAACAAATTACTCTGGTCACATTATTCCACTCCTAACATGCACGTTTTCTGGGGATTGCCAGAAAACAGTGTCCAAGCAATTTCTACAACTTGCACCTCTCTGTGTCTCTATGGGAAGGATTGGCTCTCCTGTTCATTTTGAATCCACTGTACTGTGTATGTACAGTAGTCCTATGATGTGAGCAGACGAGTCCTTGTGTTCAGCCCTTCTCTGTACTTGTAACAAGCTGTATGGGCTATTCAGGTGGAAGTATTGGAGATCACTGGACCACACAGAGATTTCAACTTTAGCTTAGCTGTTATAACACATTATTTTTATGTATTGGGGTGTGAGATAATGTCAGAACAGGATTCTACCCTCCAGGGTATCTCACATCACACATTACTGACAAGCCCTCCACCTACAGAAATATCAGCTACTTGAGAGTGATGTGATCTTCCACTTTAGTCCCTGGTATGAGAAAGTAAAACTAATGTTTATAATAAGTGCTAAAAGTGTTGGCAGGGACATTTAAAAGCTCCTAAATTTTTTTTTTCATAAAAGGGAACATTCCAAAATGTCACCTTTCCATTAGGTAGGGATGCCTAGTTTCCATCCATCTTTTTTATATATATTAATTTATGTGTTTATATATCTATCATACTGTTGTTCGCAGGTTTTGCTTCTTCATTTTTCTTCATAATTCTTCATGAATTAACATCGACATTTAACATAAAGAAGAAAACATTGGAAACTGCTAAGTGATCAGTGCTCATGTTTTCCATGTTTCAGACAAGTTACAGTGTAATAATACAAACAGAACACAATGTAATTGCTTTCCAGCTTAAAAATAATTCATCTACCATTTTGCACTATAAAATTTTCCTCAAAGTACTGGAAGAACACTGCAAAATTTTTATCTGAAAATTTCCTGTAATGAAAATTTTACAAAATATTATTGAACTTTTTTTTTCTTCTTTTGAGAAGACAGAATAAAAGTAGAAATACTGTTAGTCTCTTAAAGTAGCTTCAGTACAGAAAGAGAGACTTTTATTTTGATTTTACGTGAGAGTTATACTATGCGCATACTCAGATATGTGTTAGAAAGTTGATGCTCTCTTCTCTCTTGTTTGGGTCACCCTAATTATCCCTGCACTCAGTCAAGCACAGGATCTTCTCCATGTTCATGGTGGGTCTGGTGCTGTAAGGAAAACCCAAAAGAGGCTTGACAAAAGCATTACTGCAGTTATTCTCTGGCCAGGCATTTAGCATTTATAACGGAGACTATGTAAATGCTAGGGCTCTACCTCTGCATGCCTGAACACGTACGTTTCTGCAAAAGAATACTCTTTAAAGCTTTATGTTGCATCTTTGCTGCATCCACAGACCTAAGGTACCTTCTGCCCATAGGTTCTAAGAACATTGTCTCTCTATTGGAATTAGTATTTAAGACAAAATTTTACCTACACGTGGATGCGTTTTACAGCATTTAACAATTAGATTACATACTCTTTGATAAAGTAGTAGTGATGATCAATGCTTTTTAAGGCTTTTGACATAATTTTATATTACCCTTTCTTATTCAAGATAAAATGAAATAGTAAGAGATGCATTTACAAGTTTAAAAACTGGCTTGTAAGTCTAGGAGCATAAATGGATGTCATAATCTCTCAGGTGTTTTCACAATCAGTATTTTGTCAGTGACCCGGAGTTGATGCAGGAGATTATTATTGAAAGGTTATAGCTGCACGTAGGGCATAACATAAACATTGGATGTATGACAATTATTGAGGATGACAAATTGCTAACAGTACATTATAACTCGATATAGATCAAACATTCATATAAATGCCATGTTAAAACAAACAAACAAAATCCCCAAACCAAACCAACCTTAAATGAAAGTTATTTAGCTAGGGACAAAAGCCATTGACTGTGCAAAAGGTTGAGGGATGTTATCTTGAAGGAAAGTCTTTAGAAAAGAGTTGAAAGTCATAATGAATAACCTGATGTAGCGGGTCAAGAGACTTGGTGCTACCATGGAACATACTTAAAAGCAAGCAAACAAACAAAAACCCAAACCAAACCACAAAACCCCCCAAACACTCTAACTCTCAAAACCCAACAGCAACAAAAAAAACCAACAAGACAAACAAAAAACCTTACCCCTCATACACACACACACACACCTGACTTTGAGTTTAATTTGGGGTTGATGCCCCCAGAGGAATACTGGGGCATTTCTTGTATTTTTGCTCCCAAAAGAAGGAAAATAAACTGAAAAGTACTTTAAGGCACAACTGTGCACATGTGCAGTGGTTTGAAAATGAGTTTTAAAATTAAATACTTAAGAAGCTCAATTTATTCCTCATATTAAGGGGGACACTTATTTGTTCTTTAGATGTCCTGTCTCACTTATTGAAGGCTCTGAGATAACTCTTCATCTCATCAAGAAAGTGAATGCCATTAGAGGTCTTTATGCAAGTGTGGTGAGTTCTTTTGGCAAGGAAAAAAACTACCTAAACTTCTGTAAATATACTGACTATGCCATCCCTGAATTTTTTACTTTTTCATTGAGAAATTAACAATTTGAATTCCCTGAGCTCTCAATACTGTGTTGAAATCCTTTACAGTGAAAACTTTTATTGTCTTTAATTGTTTTTTATTGCATCAATATTTTCATAACCATGGCCCCATTAAAAAAATCTGTAGTGCCAGTTTGGGAAAATTTTGTCCCTTCCTTCAGGTAGAAAGGAGTAAATTTCTCCAAATCCCAACTGCTGATGCCACTCTTCAGCTGAAATCATAGCTACAAACTCCTTACATTGCTGTTGTCATCTGCTTTGCATAACATGACTCCTTAAAATGCCTAATACTGAAGAATCAGACATGTCACATGAAGAGAATGTGCAGCCATCATGTTGTAATGACTGTACAACTGGAGTCCCACACTACTCTTTCTGCCTCCAACTAAATCTCTGAAATGACATTCTTTTCCTATTAAGATAGTTCATGATCAACTTGTTTCCTGATTTCTTTCCCCCTTCCCGTGAAACCTGCTGGGTTATATTATGCAGTGCTACCATTAGATTTTATAGGATGCTTGGGTGTATTTATTCACCCCTGATTCAGGGTCTGTTTGCATATTTTTGGCTCCATAGTTATTTCCAACCAGGAAATAAAAGGGCATTCAGAAGCTAATTTTAGAAAAAAGATGAACATATATTGCTTACAGAAGTATAATGTAATAATATATATTTTATATTTATATAAGATAATAATGTAATAATTTTAATACTCTTTGAATAAATTTGGGTTCCTTATTTTCCCTAGGATTTCTTGTTTTAAAAATATGATATTCCAGATTATAATTGATGCGAAAGATAAATGTTAATTACTAGATAGTATTTTTTTGCCTCATTATACTTCTGCTTATTTAAAGAGAAGAACATCCTCTAGAATTATTTAAACTTTAACCTGACACCTGACCTAATGTACCAGCCAGACTGATTTTCATTTTTTTTGCAGTCTTTATCTATCATGGTTTGGAATGTCAAATACTTTATTAAACCAATCAATTTTAATTAAAGCAATGTCATTCCTATATCTACGAAAAGAATTTTGATGCCTTGTCATCTTGATAGAAAACACTTTTTTTTTTTCTTTGACTATACTTGCAAGCATAGTGTGCTGTTCACTGCAAAAGCTTCCACCACAGTTGGTGGTTATTATTAGCTGCAAAGTGAACACCAAAACTAGGTTTATAATGTTGCTTATAGAAGATGTTCTCTGTAAATTTCAAATGTCTAATCTTGATGCAAAGCATGTTGAATTACCTAGTGAACAGGTGGCTTACTTAAACTGAACAGCACAAAGCATTTCTGATAAGTTCATATAATTTGATGGGTTTAAACTGGAAAGATACTCAACTGGAAGATTTATGACACTTTTCAATTTCAAAGGATATCCATCAAAGGAGACTTTGTGTCCTTATTTTGCATTTTAAGAGTTGAGTTGGCTTTGCCCTATAAATAATTAATACCACTAAGAATTTAACATCCGAAATGATAAATAGCACTTGGCAGTAATAATGTATTGTTTTGGAGCTGAGCGCATAATTCTAATAGCTGGATTTCAAAAGGCATAGTAGAATAAATTGTATCGCCACTTGATTTATTATTGTGGAAAAAATGAAAGCTCAGACACCAGGGTCTCGTTACATAGGTACTTCAGTGCTGTCAACCTTTTAAAAGGTAGAAGCTGCTTCAAACCTATCTTTTGTGTGTGTGAGCATTTCTACTGTTCAAAGCCTTCTCCAGGTCCACCAGTGAACTGTCTTGCCCTACATACTGGCAGTGGCCAGTACTGGTCACAGTAAGTATTTCAAAAGTCTGTTAGTGAATGCTCAGTTACTGAAATCCTAACTGGTGTCATCCCCCCCTGTCCCGTCCCGTCCCCCCAAATTTCTATTACTTAATGATGGATTTACATTTTGAATCACAGGGATTTAATGTTGAATTGTGTCATGGAGTTATACAATTTAGTTGTGTAGATAGATTTTTTTTTTTCCCAAGTTTTAATTTTACTTTTGCTGCTCTCTTTCATTTTCATACAAGACAGCACTCGCGCTTTTTTCTGCTCTACTTCTAGCTGTGTTTTATCTTTCTGCCATGTTCCACCTTATTCATACCATCTCTAAATTAAATAATTTCCTTTTTTCAGTCTTGTTTTTTATATGTAAGGCTTTCATTTCTTTAGTCAGTTTTTGTTCCATTTCTGCATTATTTTATCTTACAGGAAGCAACAGTTTTCAAAAGCTTATACCTCTTCTGTAGTAGTAAAAATGTACAGATACTTCCAATGGATTTTTTTTAGTTGAGACGACTCACAGGAATATTGATAGAAGGGACCTCTGGAGGTCCTCTAGCCCAGCCTCCTCTGTGGAGTGTCACAAACATCAGAGCAGGTTCAGCTGGCATCCTGATATCTTCCAAGGATGGAGCTTCTACAGTGTTTCTCAGCATCATGCTCACACACTGTCCTCCTCTCCTAGGAAAACAGATTTTCCTAATGTTCAGCCTGAGGCTCGCAGGCTGCAATTTGTGGTGATGAATCTTTGTTATATTGCTATTACTGAGGTTCCACATCTTTGTAACTGCTTCCCACATAGTTAAAATCTGTGTTATATCTCCCCTCAGCCACATCTTCACCAGACTAAACAGCTCTAGCTCCCTCGATATCATCTTGTAAATTCTGTGCTGTGGGATGCTGACCATCTTAGCAGCCTTGCACAGGACTTTCTTTGGTTTTAAACATCACTCTCGAGCTGGGGTGGGGCTGATGAAGAACTGGCCATGTATTCCAGATGTGGCTTCATCAGGACCAAGTAGAGGGAGCTAGAAATTTCCTTGAGTCTGGTGGTGCACCTCTGCCTATTACTGCACCATGTGCAACTTACTTTAGTCTCACTGAGAGCATGCTGTTGTCTTGTATTCAAGTGGCATCTGCTGTAACCCGCAGATGCTTTTCAGCAGGGTTGATAATCAGCTAGTTGTTCACCAGCCTGTACACATGCATGATGTCATTCTCTCCAAATGCATAACTGTGCATGTCTCAGTATAAACTGAGATTTTTGTTGCCCCTGTCCTCACGTCCTTCAGGACTGAAGCTCTGCTGTTCAGCATTATCAGCTCCTCACTTATTCTTCCCACTTAGCATCATCTGCACATTTGCAGATTTCTGGGTGTGTTCTGTCTCCTCCCCCAGGTCTTGAAAAAAATTTTAAATACTGTAGGACTTGCTGTAGAATCATAGTACAGTTTGGGTTGCAAGGGACCTTTAAAGGTCATCTAGTCCAACCCCCTGCAATGAGCAGGGACATCTTCAACTAGATAAGGTTGCTCAAAACCCCATCCAGCCTGACCTTGAATGTTTCCAGGGATGGGGTATCTACCACTTTTCTGGGCAACCAGTTCCGGTGCCTCACCACCCTCATCAAAAAATTTCTTCCTTATGTCTAACCATTACCCCTTGTCCTATCGCTACCCTCTTTTAGTTTAATGCCATTACCCCTTGTCCTATCACTATAGGTCCTACTAAAAAGTCTCTCCCCGTCTTTCTTATAAGCCCCCTTTAAGTACTGAAAGGCCACAATAAGGTCTCCCTGGAGCCTTCTCTTCTCCAGGCTGAACAACCCCAACTCTCTCAGCCTGTCTTCATAGAAGAGGTGTTCCAGCCCTCTGATCATCTTCGTGACCCTCCTCTGGACTCAATCCAACACATCCCTGTCCTCCTTATGCTGGGGACCCCAGAGCTGAATGCAGTAATCCAGGTGGGTACTCATGAGAGGAGAGAGAGAGAATCACCTCCCTTGACCTGCTGGCCACTCTTCTTTTGATGCAGCCCAGGGTATGGTTGGCTTTCTGGGCTGCGAGCGCAGATTGCTGGCTCATGTCCAGCTTTTCGCCCACCAGTACCCCCAAGTCCTCAGCAGGGCTGCTCTCAATTCCTTCATCTCCCAGCCTGCATTAATATTGGGGGCTGCCCTGAACTCGGTGCAAAACCTTGTATTTGGCCTTGTTGAACTTCATGAGATTCATATAGGCCCACTTCTTGAGCTTGTGCAGGTCCTGCTGAATGGCATCCCGCCCCTCAGGCACGTCAACCACACCACTCAGCATGGTGTTATCTGCAAGCTTGCTGAGTGTGTGTGTTCGATCCCACTGTCTGTGTCATTGATGAAGATATTACACAGTACTGGTCCCCCTGAGGGACACCACTCGTCACTGACCTCCATCTGGACATTGAGCTGTTGACCACTGCTCTTTGGATGTGACCATCCAGCCAGTTCCTTATCCACCAAATAGTCCATCCATCAAATCCATATCTCTCCAATTTAGAGAGGACATTGTGGGGGACCATGTCAAAGGCCTTACAGAATTCCAGATAGATGACACCTGTAGCTCTTCCCTTGTCCACTGATGTAGTCGTTCCATCATAGAAGGCCACCAGGTTGGTCAGGCAAGACTCGCCCTTGGTGAAGCCAAGCTGGCTGTCTCAAATCACTTCCCTGACCTCTAAGTGCCTTAACATAGCTTCTAGGAAGATCTGTTCCATGATCATCCCAGGCACAGAGGTGAGGCTGACACGTTGGTAGTTTTCAGGGTCCTCCTTTTTTCTCTTTTTAAAAATGGGTGCAATGTTTCCCTTTTTCCAGTCACTAGGTACTTCACCCAACTGCCATGACTTTTCCAATATCATGGAGAGTGGCTTGGCAACTACACCAGCCAACTCCCTCAGAACTCTGCGATGCATCTCATCAGGTCCCATAGACTTTTGTATGTTCAAGTTCCTCGGGTAGTCACAAACCTGGTCTTCTCTTACAGTAGGAGGGACTTTGCTCCCCCAGTCCCTGTCTTGCAGTTTATCCCCTCAAAAGGTGTGGGAAGAGAGGTTGCCAGTGAAGACTGAGGCAAAAAAGTCATTGAGTACCTCAGACTTCTTGTCTGTTGTTACCAATTTGTCAGTTGTGTTAATCGGAGGGTATGCTTTTTGACCTTCCTTTTCTGTTTGACGTACCTATAGAAGCCCTTCTTATTACTCTTTGCATCCCTTGCCAAGTTCAGCTCCAGCTGCGCCTTGGCCTTCCTGGCCCCATCTCTACACAACCGGGCAGCGTTCTTATACTCTTCCCAGGATACCTGTCCCTGCTTCCACTGCCTCTCCATTTCCTTCTTGCCCTTTAGTTTGACCAGCAGGTCTGCTCCCTTGTTCTGCTCCCTTGTCCCTGAGGGCAGTTTCCCAGGGGGTCCTATTGACTAACTTATGCCCGGGGCTCTCTGCTTGGAACTGGCTACCATCTGTATAGCCTTTGACTACTGCCCTATGTATCTAGTGGCCCAGCCTTTTTCTACCCATCTAGCAGTTTGTTCTTACAGTTCATGCTTGCTCAGGTTCCACAGGAGATCATAGTGGGACGTAGTGTCAAAAACCTTTTCTAAAGTAATGTTTGTCATTGTCTGCATACATACGCATTTCCATACAGAAGTCTTTTGCTGACTATGTAGAGTGTAGGGACTTTTTACATGCAGGCTGTTGAATGCACTAAGCCGTTTCTTCTAGCGTATGTGACTCAGAAGTATTATTAGGCATGCTGAAATTATCTTTTGCTCTTACTGTCTGCATAAAGTGACTTAAGTGTTTTCCTAAGGAGACTGGAAATTGAATATAGCTCAGTGATCATGTTAATTGTTATAGAATGCTCTATGAGTTATATAATTGTTATACAGTGCTCTATATTTTAAGCTGCTATTAAACATCAATCAAAAATAATATACTTCTAACAAGATTTTCAAAACATGCAATAATATAGAAGAAAACATTATGATGGAGTTAATAGAGAACTACTGTGAAATGTGTAGGGGGGTTAATTATTATTTTTGAAGGGAACATAACATGACTCTCATTTCTGGTACAGGTAGAAATAAAGGCTATTTCACAACAAAAAAACCCCATGCATTGCTTATCTCCAAACATAGTAAGGAGAAGCAAGAGTACAAATCTTTATTGAGACCCTTACATGTAAGAGGCCTTGAATATAGCCAGAGTCAATCCACTCGGAGTTTCTGAAACCAGTAAGTTTAATTTTTATCAAGGTCATTGTTAAATAAGAATGAAGAATGACAAGCAGGTCAGCTATGCAGTGACAAGTAACAAACAATGGGTCTCCTAAGTTACAAATCAATGCAAAGAGAGTCAGAGGAATGAAATTACAGGATTGAGCAGGCATGCACTAGCAGCAGAGGATCACGCAGAGGTAAATAAGGGTGAGAAATGGAGACTTAATGCATCAAAATCCATCTTTTATAGTAGTTTTTCAGATCTAAGTTCTGTGGGTTTTGGGGGGTTTTTGTTTTGTTTTGTTTTGTTTTGTTTTTTTGTATCAGCCATTTCGTAATCACATCTATTATAGGGCTGTGGAGAAATATTTTATTTCAGTTGATGAAACTAAGTATCATGACTATATGACATTAAATATTTATATATAAGTAAAATATATATTACTCATTTTAGGAGTAATAAAAAACCTCTTCCCAGAGGTTTGGGAAAACACCTTTTAATCCCATTGCTCTAACTATCTGTAAGAATACCATCTTTTTTTCCCCTATCTCGATACATTTTCAATCAAATTAGATTTTTTTTTTAACTTCTTATGCAAATGTCTTAAGGATTTTCCCTTTTTTATGCAGTATTTTAAAAACAAAATATAAGAAAATATTTTTACCTTTTTTAAAAATTCTTTTTAACTCATATTCTTTGTTTTTTTGAAATTGGGGTCAGTGCAGGGGAATGTAATGTGCTTCTGTCTTGCTTTTCAGTTAGAATTTAGCGAAGAGTGTCCCAAGTTAAAAAACTTGGATTGGGATGAAAATTGTTTTGTGTGTGTTTTATGTTTGTAGATATAATACCATAGTGATGTGGTATTCACTTTTTTTTTTTAAGCTTTTGTCTCATTTTCAGTGAAATATATTTTGAGAACAATGGGGTTATGCAGAATACTTACAGAGTTGACAAAATATAAGCAAATATTATTTCTGCACTTTACTGTTCTCCTTTTATTCCCAGGATGGAAGCAAAGGGGAGACAAAGCTAGTTTCAATTTATTTTTTTTAATTTTTTGTGTGTGTGTGTGTCAGTTTTATGTGTAGTAATATTTAAAAATTGTCATATTAATCATTTCTAAGGCCATGCCTTCACCCTTTCTCAGTATTTCTAGTTAATCATTAGCATGTACTGTCATTAAAAACCCATTAATTTTGACGTATACTGATGCCAATACACAATTAAATTAATCTAATAAAACAACATATAATCTATTTCAGACCTATGTGATAAATTTAACCTGTGCCAGGGCGAATAATAAAACAGATGGACCTGCCAACAATTTTTAGTTAGTTAAAGCTGGAAGCTGTATGATATACCAACGTAGAAGAAAAAAATGTTTGACCTATAATACATACCTATTAAAATTCTTTTTTATTACTGTTGTTTTGATATGATTTCTTACACATGTAAACATAGACTCTAATCGCAGAATGATAATTCATATGCTTTGTCTCAGAATCTGTAGACATAAGACAACACCAGATTCTTTGGAGAAATGTGGTAAAACAGAGTGCATGTTAGAGATTAAAAGGCAAAAGAGCAGTCAGGATTCTGGTAGTTTGATGCTTGTTTTAATGTAATCTTCTTTACTACATGTTAATATTTGTTTTATTGGCTAGTTTGGATATTTTTTTTTTCTGCTTCTAATATGGCTCAGTGGCAGCATTAATTCGGCACATAATTGTTAAATACATTCTTGAAATACACTGTGCATTCCTAGATAACAAGAAAACTTTCTGTAATGTACAACACTCCAGCTGACACAGTCTGTCTTCCTAGAGCGGGTACTGTATTATAGTGCAGATACTTGGCATTCTGTGCCTGTATCTGTCAGAATTATGCTAATGAGACTAGCTAATGAAAAATGCAATTAAAATCTGAAAATACATTCTGGCAATGGTGAATGGGATTTGCCTTTCTAAAACTGTCGAATTTTTTGATATAACAGAGTTCTTTAAGCTCTTTAAGGCATTGAAAATCAGGAGCTTGGAGATAGAGTACTTTGGTGGTTAGATTTGGGGTTGATATCTTTTTCTTCCTCCTTCTCTCATTATTGCATAAGTTGTTTATGCTGAAGATAGGGACTAACACGGTTCTGAATTTTTGCAAACTTTGGATTTATAAAGATAGGGTTAGGAATGTAGGGTTAGGATGCTTTTAAGTCTGCATATAGTATTTATCAGACCAGTTAAGAAATACTATGTACCAACTTTGCATAGATAATTTTAGAAAAGAAGAGTGCATGATGCAGTGGAAGATATTGCCAACAGAAATGATGACTTATCTATTTCTTGGTGTCATGGCATCAACAGTCAATACCTATCTGGAAGAAAAACTTCAAATGAAGTTTCAGACAAACTCAGTGTAAGGATAACTAAATAAAATTGAATTGCTGAAGGAATCAGATCAGGTGCTTTATGGTCTCCATTTCTAGGTGAGAATTATAACTGCTGGGCTTCTATTATATCGATATGAAATTTGAAACTTATTTCTAATTTGACTAGGTTGTCATTATATGGTTAATATTCACTGGGGGGGGGGCAGGGAGGGAGGAGGGCAAAGCACTAGATCTCATCCTTTGCCATGTTTATTCACCTGTATTGTAAAACAATACATTTATTAGGATATTAAAACTCAGATATTGAAAATTATATTGCATATGTATGCTGAAATACTGACTAGAATAAAATTGGTGGCAGAAATCTCAGTGCCTTCACCTGACCCAAGATTTCCCTCACTGTAGGTACTAGGATCCTCTCCACTTCTCTGTATGCGCTTCATGTTAGTTCTGTATATTCCAGGTTTGAGTCTGAGTCCTTGACAATATGTTCTGTTTTCTTACTGTTTTTCTAACATAACAAATTGAGACAAACACCTTAGCTTTTAAACTTACATAAAGCACACCTAAAACCCCTGTTTTTCCTGTAAGATTGATCAGGCACAGAAAGATGTTGCGAAGGAGGTTGTGGAGTCCCCATCCTTGGAGGCAGTCAAAGCCTGACTGGACAGCATCTCAAGTAAACTTCTCTAGCTGATGCTCCTCTTAGCCCCTTGGTGACTGGACTAGGCAAAGCCCAGAGGTGCCATCCAACTGCAATAATTCTGTGTTTCTATTGCTTTCTTAGAAGAATTATATGCATCACTACTGATACTGCATGAAAATGTGTTCTGTAATCCAAGATATACTTCTAAGTTTCTATGTTTTCTAGACCTAGTTTTCAAGTGTATATGAGATTAGTTGATATGTATGCATACCAGGCAGATCAAATGTTATACACTATGTCTTTGAAAGCTTGGTGCCCTTTCCTGTGTTTGAGTAATTCTTGTTGTTACTTGACAGCTGCATTATGTCTGACTATGGCATAATCTTAATACAATTTCATCACACTTTTATTTCCACCTGACATCGGGTAAAGTCATCTTATAAAGAGGTTGAGCTGGAGACCCAGCTGGCAAACTTAAGAAATGCTGTTCTTCCAGGGGTTTAAAAAAACCTGTTGCTCAGGTTTGTCTAGATACAGTTTTTTGCCTGCTCAAGATCATTTTATAAGCCTAAGCATGAAGTGTGTACTAAGTACGACTTTCCTCAGGTGATAGAGGGATCTAGGTTGGAGCATTGCACTATGATTAATGGGATGAAATTTAACAAGTCCAAATGCCAGATCGTGCACCTAGGATGGAGTAACGCCAGGCACAAGTATAAATTGGGAGAGGAGTGGCTGGAGAGCAGCCCTGCAGAAAGGGACCTGGGGTGCTGGTTGACAGCAGGCTCAACAGAAGTCAGCAGCGTGCCCTGGCAGCCCAGAGGGCAACCTGCATCTTGGGGTGCGTTAAACACAGCACAACCAGCTGGTCAAAAGAGGTCATTATCCCGCTGTGTTCAGTGTTGGTGAGGCCTCACCTTGAGTACTGTGGGCAGTTCTGGACCCCACAATTTAAGAAGGATGTGAAGGTCCTTCAGTGCATCCAGAGGAAGGCAACAAAGCTGGTGAAAGGCCTGGAAGGCATGTCCTGTGAGGAGCAGCTAAGGACTTTGGGCTTGTCTAGCTTGGAGAAAAGGCAGCTGAGGGGCAACCTCATTGCTCTCCACAGCATCTCGAGGAGAGGAGTGGAGAGGGAGGTGCTGATCTCTTCTCCCTGGGATCCAGTGACATGATGCGTGGGAATGGTTCAAAGCTGTGCCAGGGGAGGTTTGGGCATTAAGAAACATTTCTTTACCGAGAGGGTGGCCAAACACTGGAACAGGCTTCCTAGAGAGGTCATTGATGCCCCAAGACTGTCAGTGTTTAAGAGGCATTTGGGCAATGCCCTTAGCTACATGTCTTAACTTTTGGTGAGCCCCAAATTGGTCAGGCAGTTGGACTAGATGATCATTGTAAGTCCCTTCCAACTGAAATAGTCTATTCTATTCTGCTTAGCAAGAATGGAATGAATGAGGGAACTACAAAGAAAAGTGTTGCCTAATGTATACTTTTAGACTACATCTGTAGACCGTACTTAAAAATGTAAGTTAATTTTCTTCTTTAGAAGAGTGTATGTTTCTTAGGATTGCCTGAATGACCAGTGCTATCTGAGATTTGTCTGGAGTAAAAATTCTGGCTAGCTGATCCATTGCTAGAAATTAAGAAAGTCTGAATCGGTGAAGAATATAATCTTTTCTGTCAAATTGACCAACTAAATCATGAGGGTTTTTCTTACGTATGAACAAAGCAATAGATATAAGACAATGTTGCTCAGTTAAATTACACTCACCAAACTTAGAGCAGAAATGCAGTTTTCCAGTTCTTCAGAGGTAACCTTTGTGTAACCCGATTCTGCTCTCCAGGTAACATGGATGAGTATTCTGCTGATGTATAAAAGCATTAGCCATAATCCCACTCATCTCACTTTGTCAGTTGTGAAACAGTGCAATCATATAAACTGTCACAAATTATAAAAATGGCCAGCTTTATAAGAAGGAGTATTGTTTTTAATAAAACAAATACCTGGAAAACCAGAAGAACTTCAGAAATTGAAGTTCTTCACACCTAAACCAGAAACAACAAATTTCAAAAAAACACAGCTGTAAATTATAAAAGCAGTTTAAAGACTGATTTAAAAATGCTGCCTGAGGTATAGTAGAAGTGTACTGATTTAGGCAGTTAGCATGCTCTATCAAGAAAATGATGGTTTGGGGTTTTTTTATCAGTTTTATGTAAATAAAATTTGAGGTAACAACTGGAAAAACACTTAGCGTCAAGGAAAACACTGCTTATATATACTATAAATGCCATATTAGCATTTAATTAAGTTCTGCTTTGTAGGTATAAATTAGTCATTTTTTTTAGATATTGATGGATTGACTGGTAATTGTGCAATTTTATGTGTTTTTCCACCACTATTTTGAAGTATTGGCAGTAAACATGTTTTGAAAACATTTGAAGGCAGAAGAGACAGCTTAAACTGAGTACTGCATTTGAAAGTGATTGTAGTACATGAGTTGTCCAGCATTCTGCAGAAGTATCTTTTGTCCATGACAAGGCCATTTATTTGAACATCTGGGCTGTTACCTGAAGTGTTGTAATGTCACCAACAGTGGGTTTTTTTGTTATGAACATCTTGGTTCTGATTTATATGGAATCATATTTGTTATGTGGCTTAAGTTCCCAGATTGCCCTATTTGGATACAATTTTCAAGGTGGATTTCAAACAAATAAGGTAGAGTTAGACTAAAAATAAGATTTAATATTTAGAGTTTAAATAAAAGTGATGCTTTAAAAAAAATTTGATCTCTTTTGATCTAAATTGGACCTCAGTTAAAAGTTCATAACTTCTAGTTTAGGTTAGACTTGTTCTGCAGGAATATTTTTACTATTTTAATAATGACTCTCATGATATCCACTGTGTCACAATAGTGCACGGGAGAGTTATTTTATCACTGGTGAAGATTCAAACCACTGGCTCTGTTTTTCAAAACACCAGGTAGGGAAAATAAGAAAACAGAGGGAAGTAGAAATACCCAATAGATTGTCTATACTGCTTACAAGACGGCAGTAGAGATCCTAAATTTCTATACTTGCGCTATGCTCTTTTTTACTTTTGGAAAAAAAATGAATTTTTTGCTGTAGTCAAACACGCAACTTTTGATATAAAACACATAACATGCAGTTAGGGCAGAATGGTGTTTGCTTGCAGATGACTCACATGACTCCCCCCCCTTTCTACTGACTCTTAATTTTGAGAAAGTGTTTATTACTCATTATTTAATGTTCCTGGAAAATTGATTCTTTCTAAATGAACTTAATTTGGAAGTAGTGCTACCAAAAGAGAATGCCTGTATTAAAATTTACTTCTTTTTTTTGGCCTCCCTTTTCTTCCTTTTTCCTTTTCCATCATCATGTTGCTGATGACCTATTATGGAAGAGTACTTTCATATGCATTGCAAATGCATCAGTCCAAAAACTTGCATGTCCCAACAGATGGATTGTTTCATCTTCACTGAAAACTGAAATTTTTGATCCTCTGCGTACTTGCAAATAGCTTCTGAACTATTAATATAATCAAAAGAATGATTCCAATTGACTTCATAAGACATCAGATACAATTCCTGCTTCTGATGTGTGTTTGGAGATAATTTATGATTTGTTCTCTTAAGCACATGATGAAGTTAAGAACCTCTTCTTTTAGTATTTTTAATCTACTATTTTATTTGTTTTTCCTATACTGCATCTTCCTTAGTTTTGGGTCCCTCGCTACAGGAAAGACACTGAGGTGCTAGAGTATGTCCAGAGAAGGGCAACAAAGCTGGTGAAGGGCCTGGAGCACAAGTCTTATGAGGAGCAGCTGAGGGAACTGGAGTTATTTAGTCCAGAGAAAAGGAGTCTGAGGGGAGACCTTATCACTCTCTACAACTACCTGAAAGGAGGTGGTAGCAAGGTGGGTGCTGGTCTCTTCTACCAAGTAACTAGTGATAGGATGAGAGGAAATGGTCTCAAGTTGCGGCAGGGGAGATTTAGATTGGATATTAGAAAAAATTTCTTTGCTGAAAGGGTTGTCAGACATTGGAACAGGCTGCCCAAGGAAGAGGTTGAGTCACCATCCCTGGAGGTGTTCAAAAAAGCTGTGTAGACATGGCACTTCAGGACATGGTTTATTGGGCATGGTGGTGTTGGGTTGATGGTTGGACTCGATGATCTTAGAGGTCTTTTCCAAACTTAATGAACTGATTTTGATTCCTTCATTACCAAAAATACAGTCAAAATTGCATTACCAAAATGAGGCTATTAAATCTCAGATGAGTCTCTCTTACTGGTGGTCATACAGAAAGCTACTAGTAGTGAACTTCAGCAATTTCATGACACTTGTAAGTGAAAGGAAACAACCCAATGAATTAATAATTTTTTTAACATTTCAAAGCTGTAAAGATTGTAAGCTCTTAAGGATCTTTTCTTTCTGGTTAAGTCTGTGCACATTATACTGAAGAAGTATAATGTCTACCCTAGACTTCTCTTTCTTCGTTCCTAAGGCGGTCTCAGCATATGGAATAAGATACCTGTCTCTTAAGGTGAAGAGAGAAATACCTCTGCTGTTTTCCTTCTTCAGATGCTATAGCATGTCCTGTCTGCTAGCAGGAGTGTTTTACCTGTAAAATCTCCTCCTTTAAATCTCTTCTGTTTTCTTTGATGTCTCTAAGGGTCTGTGCTCATAGACATATTTCTGCACCTTTCTTTTTTTCATTATAGAAGCCAATTTTCTTGCTAAAACTGACACTTATCCTGAATCCACATTCTCTGGATAAGCTGTGCTGCATCTGCTGAACTGAATTCATCAGTCAAAGCATGTCACTACTGTCTGGAGAGTCGCCACGTCCCAATTCATCTTTACTGTGTTCAGTCTGTTGTCAGCCTAGTTTTCAGGACCTTCTTTCCTTTATCTTCCATCCTGTATTGAAACAAGGGCCCTGCTCACCCTCCTTCTGTGAGTGATAAGGTATATGAGTACATGAATGTATGAAAATGTTGATGTGAATAATTTAGTGCATGCTTAATTGTACTACAGAACACCTTATGTAGGTATTCTCAAAACTGCCTTAGTGTCTTCACAATAAGAAATTATG
The DNA here is from genome assembly GCF_929443795.1 of Astur gentilis. Lineage (NCBI taxonomy): Eukaryota > Metazoa > Chordata > Aves > Accipitriformes > Accipitridae > Astur > Astur gentilis. Next base: position 16,510,022 of record NC_064882.1, read on the forward strand.
CTTGTTCCATTTCTCTACTACTTCTGCCACAAAAAACATCCCCCCCCCCCCCCCCCCCCCCCCCGGATTATGTTAGTTAAGTCTGTTTTCTTGGAATCCAATAAAACTTTGTCAGTATTTACTGCTGATCAAGACAGTAGTTTTCTCATAATCCTGAAACAGTCAAAGCAAAATACTTGCATAGGCCATAAACCAACTAAGTGTATATACATTTTGCTGATTAATGAAATCAGCAATAAGTGTTGAAATTGAGATCATACATGAAATATAATGATTCTGTTTGGATTCAAGGGCAATGTTAGGACAAACTGTGATGCTTACAACAGCTAAAAGGGCAATCACTGAAAATTTCAGTTATACTTAATTCTTCATCCCTTAAAATCTTTCTTCCTTCATATTATTTTTAATTTTATCTTGTAGTTTTGATTAAAAGCTCTCTGGGAAAATAGGCAGATATGCTGCATTTGCACTTCTGGACTTGCACTTTTCTTTGAAAACAGCATTCTTATTTCCATTTGTCTAGAAATATATTCAGTAAAATGCAGTAAATACTGTAAACATGGGAAAAAATGTGTTTTGTGAAAAATAATAAGAGTATAAATTCCAAGGTATTCTACTGTGTCTTTGGATTTTTTTCTTTAATTGTGTGGCTTAGGTATTTGCAGTGTTATAAAGTAGGCTTAAAAGAGCTTTAAATTTATTTTGTACAAGGACTTCTTCAACAAAGGCGAGGCAAAAATCCAATTCTGCACCTTGTGAAGACACATACTGTGTTTAATAGTCTCTGCATGGAGCTAAAAATAATTATAGGCAGAATGACAGGAAAAGATTTCCAAAAACCACCTCTTCCACCCTCTGCCAAAACATAGCTTAAACTGTACATCATTCTTGAGACATGTATGTCCAAAAAGTTCTTAAAAATCTTTACAGGTGGATATTGCACAACCAGGTAAAGTCTTTCTGGTCCAGTTCTTAGAGTCAAAATGTTCTACTAATACCTACTTGATTATCAGTTTCTTCATTTTAAGTTCACTGTATATTGTTTAATCATCAGTGGGCACGATGACAGTCTTTTCATACTCTAAGATTATTATTGTGTGCCTCCTTAATATTTCTTCTCTAGTCTGAACAATGTCATCAAGTTTAGCCCTTCCTTGTAGGTGTCTTTTTTAAAAATTATTATTTAATGCTTATTTGCATTGCCCATTGTTTCATTCTTATGCTGTTATTGGCTTTTTCATTGCTTTGCATCTCATTGATCTCGTGGGCATCTTCCAACTTCCTTCAAACAGCTTGTTTGATTATCTATTCTGGTATAGATCTCATTGTATTTTTGAAAGAGTTCAAGGTAAGTTGATCTTTACTGCCACTGTTTTGCCTTTTAAAAGATAAATACCAATTCTGCCTCTCTAGTCTTCATCTTTACAGTTTGCTCTCATCCATCCATTATGGGCTCTTACAGACTTTGTGCTCATAGGCTGTGTAATTGTGAACCACACAGCAAAAACTAATGTGCTGCAATATGAATGGGTCAGTAGACAAAAGCAATTTGTACCAAGAACCCAAAAGTTAGACTATAGGCATGCATATTTATTTGCTTTATGATTAATCTGGTCCCCTGGACCAAACATCCCTGTTACACATGTTGCTCAAAGATAGCCAAAAGAAAACTATCCTACAAAATCTTGCTTTCAGGTGTGTAGGCTTCTCAGTGTTGCTTCGGCAAGTGGCAGAGCATCCTTTCGTCCATTTAGTGGAGATGACAGAAGCACACAGGTGTTCTCATGCCCTTTTTCATGGAAGCAAGTCTTATTTTTATTCTTGTTCACTTAGATGTAACACACAGTGCCTGCTGCTTCCTGACTCTGAATTTGGGTATTGGCCAGATAGCAGCTCAGAATGGAAGAAACAGTGTCCTAAATCTTGTGGCAGGAGCAAATGATCAAGTGGACACCATGACAGTAATGACTTCCACCCTCTCAGTTGTTCATTTGTATGAGGAAAGACAGGGTAAATGATAGAGGATATGCAGAGTTCGGGGTTTGGACAGATGGAAGTGCAAAGTCCAGGGGATTACTGGCAGTAGATGCAGAACTTAATGATGCAAGGGGGCATAGCTGAGACCCTTGACCATGACCTGGCACTATGACTGCAATATATTGAATCTTCTATGAGACCAATGAAGTTGATTGGGAAGGAAGGATGGAAAAGGGAAATCATTAGTAATTAAAAAAAAAAAAAAGGCAGGTGAGACAAGCAATTCAAAAAAACACTGAAAAGGGGTACAGCAGCTGAAGGAAGAAAAAGTATATTGAACCATAGGAGGTCTTGGTGTAATATAAAGGAATGCCCTTGGCTAGGATCTGAGGGTATCCATATGAGCTGGTTATTGACCTTGAGACCTTTAGCCTTTTAAGTGGCACAAGAAGCAGAAGAACACAGGAGGTCTCTGTGGTTTGAGAGCATTCTGTCGGTGCACGTGCACTTGCTGTGGGACTTGCTTGTGCTGCAGATCACACATTGATTGAGACCTTTCTGTTCCTTTTAGAGACTGTTGCTGCACTTTGAACAGATCTTCTGATTTAATTTCATCCAAAAGGAATCCCCTTCACATGCAGAAAAACTGCCCCACAGTCTGAGCCAACATGGAGTAAGTGGGGAAATGAGGGATTGCTGCACTCTACTGCTCTGAGCTATGTCGCTGCTGTAGACACATTTTAGCTAATAATTTATGGCTTGCAGATTTTGGGTACCTCAGAATGAAGTTAATTTTACTCAGCTGGCTTGAAAATACCTAGCTTATACAAGCATTCATAAATGTATTCATCCTTTCCCTGTAGGATCTTAATCCTTTATCACTGATGCACCAATTAAAACAGAGAACCAATTTATGTTGACCTTTTAACTAAAGGAGAAATTTAAAAAGAAAAAAAAAAAAGGCATAAAAAATGTCCATATTCTTCAGTATCTATCAGAAGCTTTTCTTCTCCTTTGGGTAAATTGGTTCATTAAGGAGCTACCATTTCACTATAATTCCTTTTTCACCTTAGGCAGGTCTCCCAGGAAATCTTCTCTAAGAGTCCTTTTACTGAAGTTTGCCTTCTTGAAATGTATTGCTTTTAGTTTGAGTTATTTTCCTTCTAACCTAACTTTTGAGAGTTCTGTCCTTTTGTGACCAACCGCAGCCCCTACCTTTGTTACTCCTTTCATGAAAGCATTTCAGGAGATTCCTTTTCAGCCTGTCTCCTGCCACATTCATAAAGGACGTTAGTCAGTAACCTCTGTTATCACTGAGGTCTGTGCTCTGGTTTACTCTTCACAAATACATCATCTACTTGATCCTTCTGGTCTGGGAGGGAAATCCCGAAGTGGCAATGTTTGGGGGGTTTTGTTTGTTTGTTTGTTCTTTAAATTTATAAGCTTCCTTTGCAGTCACTGAGCAGTTCTTTCTCCCTTTTGGTCTGAACTTCAGAACAAATGTATTCATCCATACTCCTTTACTGCTCTTTCTCAGCAAGATGTACTATGTGAATTTGAATTCTTCTATCTCCTTCTCTGCCTAGTTTGTTATATTATTACTGTAATTACAAATGAGTGGAATGAAGTAATAACCACGTGGCTGGTGAGTCTCAAATCTACTCAGACTCACAATTCTTAGTGTTAAGGATGTATAGCTTCTTTCTAGCTAGTACTGGGATGGGTTCTTCATTTGCTATTGGGGACTGGACCCTTGGCTGCTTGCCTAATCAGCGCTTCTCTGGAGAGTGTCCAATTCATCCTCCATGTTTGGTACTCCTGCATTCCTTTCTAACTACTTTTTCACTAGAGGTCCTCATGCCTAGCGTGTTACTGATATCCTTTTGGACCATATGGCCTTCTCTGCTTCACTACTTTTCTTATGAGTCTTCTACCAGTTTCCTAAAGAGTATTTGGAGGGATTCTTTAATTCCTGGTTTCTGCTTTTAGAAGTGTGTAGGTCTGTGTTCCCTGGTTTGAGCACAGAACCTGGATTGAAGAATTCCCCTCCAGGATTCCTGTGTGGACACAATTGCAGGTAGCTACCCTGTATCCACCCTGCGTCCTCAGAGCTGTAGACTGAGAAAGATTTGATGACAGAGATGATCCTGATGCTGTGTTTTGAAAGGGCTGAATTGTGATACTAAACTGTGCTTTCTAAAACTCCCTTTTCTAATCAGTCTCTTAAATTGCCCTGTTACAAAAGTCAGTGAGATACTGAACTGTTGATTCGCAAATACATAGCTTTCACTGTCCTTCAGTTCAGCCATACCATAGGAAGTTTGTGATATGTGGGAGCACACTATCATCCCTCAAAATGATGCAGTAAATTTGTTTTTAAGATTTCTCTTGAAATTATTCCCTTTACAAGACTTCTCCCATTTACCAGCATAACGGATAACTTCTCAAAATCTTTTGCCATGCTGAGCTATCTGCAAGGAGATTAGGCAGGTCCCTTGATCATTGTGGTTATAACACTCCTCAAAAAAGTGAAAGTTATGATTTTTAATCCCTTTGGACTCCAGAGAAGGAACTCAAAGCTATCACTTAGGAGATGAGTGTTCTATTGAGCAGGCTGTTAGATAAAAGAGGAGTTATTTTCAAGCAACTTTGTGGCATTTCTTACAGTTTCATTTCCTTTGCCCTGATAGCAAGAGATGGATCTCTGCAGCAAGCTACTTCGCTCTTAGTCCTATTTATTTTGAGTGTATCAATAGAGCAAGGCGTTGCTTATTGAAAGATGTGTGGTAGCTGTTTTGAGAAACATGCAGTGTTTGTACTGGAATACTAAGTAACATGTATAAACTTAGATACTATAAAGACTGCAATGTTAGATAGTCACACTTCTTGAAAAGTAAAATTCTGCAACTATCAAGTTTGATGCAACAATTTTTCCTCACATTAAAATAATCATTTTTAGTTTTGACAGGAGTAGGTTCCTTTAGACTGTTTTGAAATTGATTTCTTTAATGCCTTTTGCTACAGTGTGATCAAGGAAGTAGTGTAATAGCTCCCACTTAATGTTATTTGTTTTGTTATAAGAAAAGCACACTTTGCTGAATATAAGTGCCAATCCAGGGAGTTACTGAAGGATGTGCTTGACTGTAGGTACTTCAGTACCTCTGTGGTATGGCTCATGAGGTTATTGTAAGTTAAGCCTTCCTCTGTAACAAATACAGAGCCACACTATGAGAAAACATTTAGGAAGTTACATGTGCCTTAATACACAAGTGTTAAATATTAAGAAAACACAGGGTAAGAAAGGACCTTCTGGGTCATTTTGCCTAGTTGTTATCATAAGCAAACCTGAGATGAATGAATCGTCACAAAATTGGTAGATTGTATCTTAAAACTTTTTTAGGTGGCTTCACTAGCTATTCACCTGCTGTTCCAGAATCTTATTTCTTTGGATTCTGCAATCTAAATCAGGGAATATTTTAAATCTAGGATTCAAATCTGCAGATGAGAGTCCTAACTTGCAAGCATTATCTTAAAATGGTCCTCAGTCTTTTCTGATAGAGCAGCATGGATTTTCTGGTAATATTAAAAGATGTCGAGACAAAGAATCTTGGTGTTAAGGGTACTGGTGGGGAATGACTTTATTTTTTTTCCAATAAAATTTTAATTATTTATGCAAACTGGATTGTTACTGAGAAGAGAGCAATCATTAGAGTAAGGTGGTTATAACAGTCATCAATAGATTCTAGTTGTCTCAGGCCAAGGAGGGGAAAAAAAAGTTCTCCCTATCAGATACAGGGCAAGTCCTCTAATGAGTACATAAAGGAGGAGCTATTTTCCAGCCAGTTTGTGGAATTCAATCTTTAAATTCATTTGTTCTGATAACAAGTATCTGATCCTAAGCATATCATAAACCTGTAACAGAACAATATTGCAAAAAAAACAGATATGCTGGAATAAACAAGTGAGATAATTTTTCTCTGTTTTGCTACAATAAGTGTTCACAAGCTGTGCTTGTTCTGTTGTTTTTTAGTTTTGGGTTTTGTTTTGTTTTGTTTTTTTATTCTATTTCTTAGTGAGATGTGGATGAACTAAAGGCAGACTAGGAGCAACGGGAAGCATTAAGATGAAAAGTGACATACAAGGAAAGACAATGAACTGTGATAATTTAGTCTAAGCAATAATGTATCTGAAGGATAAATGGAAGTAAAACAATTGCATTATAGCATTGGAGGTTCAGGTTATGTATGAAGAAAATACTTCTAACCATAAAGATAGTTTAGGCAATATAGTAAATTGCCTAAAGAAGATATGGAATTTGCATTTAAGGAAAAGAACAAAGGAAAACCAAACCATTATGTCAGGAGTAGCTAAGGTATAGCTGATTTTGCTGTGCAAGGCAATAGTAATCTTTTGCAGAACCTCTCAACTAAGCCCACCACTCAATTCAAGGCATGCTTTATCATTTTTTTAATTGGAATAAATGCTGCTGGAAAGGTTACTAATGTTTGTTTAGCACTTTCTTTCTTTGCTGCCCTGATTTTTCCACTCTTGTAATGCCCAGTCCTGAATTGCTTAGAAACCATAGTAGAAATGTGAGATGAAACTTGAGTTAAATATGTACTAGGGATGGATGAATATTTTATCGCAGCTTTTTTCATGGAGAATAGGGTTGAAATACTTAGTAAAAATCTTATTTTCTGTAATAAACTCCATTGTTTACTTATAAATAAAAATATATAGATTTTGAGGAACTGCCTCATTGTGTAAGTTTAGTTATCTAACGTGATTATTCTCTCCTTCTGATTAGCTAGTTTCTTCTGAAATGGTTTTGAAGTATTTGTAAGCAGAAATTGGCACGAGCATATATTAGAGTGTAGCAACACAAGATTTGAAATTTGGTTGTGTCAAGATCATTGAAAGGGCAAGGTGCAAAACACAACAAGGACCAAACACATAATTGCACCAACACAACCTATTTTGTGAATGTGACTGAATGAATTACAAGGGATCTCCACCCAAATAATCTTTTTACTTCTCAAAATCTAGGTAATCTAGCATTAGTTCAGTGTAAGGACTGGAACACATGAGAAGATGTAGCGTTCGCGACGTATCTAGGTGCCACGATCAGATCACTGGTCGGCCCGGACCAGGGAAAGAGACAGATAACACACGTGGTGTGCGCGCCAACTTCCGCCTTTTATTGCGCAGTTGATTCCTTTTATAGTAACAAGGGCAGGCAGGGTTACAGATGCGTCATAGGGCTGCGACTAACCCTCCATCTTTCCGTGACATCCCGAGATCTTCCGAACGCCAAACCCCACAAGAAGAGAAGAGTGTGTCCTAAAAATTGTAGGGATTCCTAGAGAGACAGCAGAGCCTCTGCTCTAAGATTTTAATTACATCTTATGCGTACGCAACAAACAGTGGGACTGTACACATTTCTTATTGTTTCTTATAAGTAAATATTTCTTACAGATACATCAACAGAGGTGACTGCTTTTGTATGTAACATATTTGCTTATTGTCCTCCAATATCAGTGTGCTAGCAATCTGCAGTTTTTCATTGTTCTTTCTGAAGTCAGGAAACCACTTATTTGAAAAATACAATACAAGGATAATGTGTGATTAAAATTTCAGCATGACTACATTATCTTCAAGATGTTGTGTCAAAATTACAACCAAGCCTCAAAGGCAGGGAATTAGATTAAATAACCTGTGCAATTTATGTAAAATAAACAAACACACCCACACCCAATAATTTATTATTAGTCTACTTAAAAAATTAGCAGTTTTACCAAAATAGTGTTATTAGTCCAGTTACAGTGATACTAACACTTACCATCCAAAACATGCAATTTTTACAGCTTTCTCCCAATAATGATAGAATTAAAAGCAATACACACAAACTTCTGCTATCCAGTCCTTTCTCTGGTGGTATGTTCATCCTTTCTCTGGTGTTAGGTTTGCCCTTTCTGTATATAACATGAGTCATTATCATGCTTTGCCAGGAGCAGTATGGAGTTGGTGGGGGATTCTTCCACTTTGCTCTTGGGTCCCCCTTCAGTTATTTTTACACTTGCTGACATAATTAGATTTCTTGATTTCCCCCCCCCCCTCCCCCCCCCCAGTGCTTAATAAACTCCATGTTATAGCCAAGTGGTGAAATACTCAGCTTATACTGTAATAGTTACTTTTAAAATTTGTTTTCCAGACTGACAATCTATTGAAAAAATGATTTGATCACCTTCTGTAATCAGTTTGATTTCATATATGGAAAGAAAGGGGGGAAAGATGGTGAATAAAGGAATAACACTTCTGGATTTACCACTTCTCAGTGTTTACCTTCAGATGAGGGTCAGACCTTCTTTACCTCATCTCTCTGTGTTTTCTGTTTCCAGCCTGTTTGCCTATCTTTACCTAGTTCCTAGTGTCCTGTAACTGACTGTACATAGACCAGAAACCCTTCACTAACTCTTACTTAATAATTTTGTTGGCAATTACAAAGAAGAAAATTTACCATTCCCTGACTGTTTTATACTTCTATTCCACCTGTATGAAGTATGGAGTTGTAAGGAGTGTTCTGCATTTTCTGACTCATTAAATATTGATTTTTAAGAGGCTGTATTGGGATAGAAATTATTTTTGTTAGTCTGACCACACATTAACTAAGTCACATAATTTTAATTTAAACAGAACATTGAATAAAATGGTAGAGCAGAGAACATTCCTCAAAATTAAGAAAAGAATATTTCCTGTCCAAAAGTTTGAGATGTTGGGTATATGGTTGTTCATTTCTATACTATTTGGTCTAGAATTCATATCCTTCTCACCACATAGTTTCTGTAGGAATTGCAGGTGTTCAATGGGTCTGAAAATCTTGTCTTTATTGTTTGTATTACTGAATGTCAGATATTTAGAGGGAGATGAATTGCATACTTAGGTTCTATATTTTTCCTATTTTATTAATTATGTTTAAGAACATACAAATAAATTTATTGGAAAAAAAAACCCCAAACAACAGCAACAACAACAACAACAACAAAACAAATCAAAAAACCCCAGTAATACTAAACATAAGAGTTCGAGGAAGATCGTACCTTAATCTGGAATAGTTTATGAGTACAGATCACATAGAATTCTGCCTTTTTCACTTGACATTAAAGGATACATTTATGTATGAATGGAAAATAACATAACTAGCCAGACCTGGGAATAAAATCAAACTTTAAAGTGTGAATGATGCATTTGATCTTATTGTCTGTTCTGGATAAGTATATATTTTCTATTAATATATGCACATATAGACTCTTATTTTCATTTCAAGATTAGTTTTATAATTGAAGAAGCCAGGCCATGCTCCACACATTCAAAAACCATTCTAAAGGACAGAATATATTCAGGGTATTCTAATTCCACTTAGTTTGGGTAGTAGTCTGACTTTTCTTTCTTTATAACAGCCTTTCCGCTTAAAATCTCATTGTCAGTACTGAATTTCCACAGATTATATTTTTCCTTAGTGTGTATCCCTTTAAACATTGCTGCACCGTACTATAGTAACTTCTTCCCCAGTTTTTCCCTGGTATCTACACAGTGTCAGCTGTTATTTTCAGCAGATGGATGAAGGCAGATGTTTCCATCAGTCCAGATTTTTGCCATTCCAATGTGTTTTCCTGGATATCTTTCTATCATTTTACCTTTATTTTTGGCTACTGAAATTATTTCCTGGTAATCCAGGAAAATACACTCTGTTTTCATTGCTGATACCACTACCCTTTTTGTTTATGCAGGACTGTAGCTACCTACAGTTTTTCTTTCGATTGTACATCAATGACCATGTCCAAGCACCATTTTTCTCCAGCTGGAATTATGCTCCAACTCTGTTTATGAAATCTAGGTTTTTCTGTGCGTGAACACAATACAAATAATTTCCCCTGTCATCTTCCTCCCAACCTTTTGCGTATTTCTTTCATTTTATCAATAATGTAGCTGCTAAAGTCTTTCATCTTGCTAATCATCCCCATCACTGTCCCTCTACATTATCTGCTTTTTTGTGCCATCATATCAAATTCAGTATTCTTTTGCCATCTTCAGTATAATTCAACATTTTCATTGCTTCAACCACCTTTCTTCTGATGTCTTACCCTCTTTTTTTTTTTTCCTTTTACATAGCATCTTTGTACACCTACAGAGGTTTCATCTGTGCTCTTTCATAGCAGTGCAACCACATCATCTGGCTTCCTTTTCATGTTTAGCCTCTGCTATGATGCCTACAAGGCAACAGGCAGTAAATGCTTATTAATTTGTAGAACACTGTCTTTAGGCACTTTGTTTAAATGCTACTTCCCCCTCCCGCCTCCATGTTTTGTGCAGTGCTTGCCTCTTCGGACTGTGAGCTCTTGGAGACAGAATCTCAGTTTAAATATATACTCAGAAAACAAGCAGAATATCACATCTAACAACAAAACTTTTGAAAAACTTGAATATTATTGATAATAATGGATTTCCTGGCCCACCAACTACTTTGTTGTTCCTGCTTTAAAGTACTGAAATAGATATTTGGTGTATTTTATTATTGAGGAAAACAGGAAAAACAACATGCAAAACTGAAATACAAAATGTTATTTATTCATGTTTTAGCCAATTCAGATTAACCAACACTTCAGTTTACTTTTCGCTCTGCTTGTGGATGCAAGTTCAAGTATTTGATCCTAACGAAAAAGCTTACATTTTAGTTAGCAGTGTCCTTTGCTGACTTCTAACTGCCCACTTTGTGAGTCATATGACAAATTATTGGAGGATCTAGCAGAACTCTGTTCTCAACTCACTCAATGAGATTTTTAATTCCTGAACTGCAGTATCACAGTCTCCTACGTCGTCTCTTCAGACAAAGGAATTTTGAATTCTGTTATCTTAAGTAGGAATTGTAGCTGTGTTCTCAATTTTCACGTCTTTCACATAGCAGTACTACCCATAGATTTACAGGCTTTTGTAATAGTAAAGGTATGGATTTGATCCAAATCTCATGCAAAGAGGTTTTATTTCATCTAGGCTGAGTGAGTTATAAGATTTAGTTACTGTCCTCCAGATGAAATGTTATTTCCGATTGAAATAGTTTGTGGCTTAGCTTCAAACCCGCCCTTTCTATAGCTTAAAGATCTTCCAAACCAGTATTGTGGATCCTGTCCTAAGTCCTCAGTTGTTGGTGCGTATGGCACAGAGATCTGGCTATCATGCAGATTGCTAACCTTGTTCTTGCATGCTTCTTGTTTATCAGCAATTTGTATAGAATTTCTTATCTACTTGTTCCTTAGAATGCCTTAGTGTTTAAATAATTTAAAAAAAAAAAAAAGAGAGAGAGAAAGGAAGGCACAATGCAGCATGTTTCATTATATAGCAATATATGTGGTCCAGGATTAGTTAGGATAGACTGTAGTTTTAGACAACCTCCTGGCTTGCTTAGAAGTATTTTTAGTTCTGTCATATGCTTTTCTGTTTGTAGTTATCATAAAACATGCTGCTTTAATAGTTTATTGGGCAGAAATAGAATATACTAAGTAGTACACCCTTGTAGAATTTTCAGCCCATTGTCAAGGATTAACTCAATCTTTTAAAGACCATCCTCTTTCTTTAAATACAGCGTAAATTAACCTCGGACTTTCTTATACACCATTTACAGGGCCATCTGAGAACATTAATCTCTGCCTATCTATGCACAGGTCAAAGCTTGAAAAAGTTGTGAATGTCGGTATTGGTTGCTTGATTCACAGAACTTTTTTTTTTTTTTTTAAATATACTCTGATTCAAGGTTATAATCTCTTTATCAGAGATTTATTATAAGTATAGCTTGAGTCTTCATCGACTTTAATGTAGTGTTCAAATTCAATAAAACTATTCCTAGATTGCTGCAGTTATAAGACAAGCAACAGCATAAAATAAATGTTTAATTTTCCTATTTTATGGTTTTAATAGCCGTTTGTTTGAATTTCTAGTGTTCATAACTTAAATGTAATGTAATCTAAAAATGCCATAAAATATTGATCGTGATGATTTTATTATTATTTTTTAATAATATCTGTACAGTAGGTATATTTATGGGTGTAAACATGAGGGGGTTGGTTTTTCTTAGTGTCATAGGTAGGGAAAAGAATAAAATAAGTGAGGCACGGTCGATGTTAGTTTGTTTTGTCTTCTGACATGAGAAAAAGGGAAAGTAATACATGGAATAACAATCTGAAAATAATCATAAATTTTAAATAACAATGAAAAGGAAATAAAGTGATGCAAAGACAATCACTCACCGCCTACCACAAACAGACTGATGCCCAGTCAGTCTCCAAGCATTGGCTACCTTGAAAGACAATCCCATTCTCCCCCCGACTTCTTCCTCTACCACCACTTTTTATTGCTGAGCGTAATGTTACAGGTAGCGAATATCCCTTTGGCCAGGTTGGGTCAGTTGTCTTGGCTGTGTCTTCTCCCAACTCCTTGCCCATCCCCACTCTACTTACTGTGGGGCAGAGAGGGGAAAAGAGAGAAAGGCTTGACACTGTGCAAGCACAGTTCAGCAATAGCGAAATCATTGGTGTGTTATGAGCACTCTTTTAGCCAAAACTCCAAAGCACAGCACCATATAGGCTGCGATGAAAGGAGCTAACTCTGTCCCAGTCAGTCCTAGTAGGTGAACTTAGCATTTACTTACTGTAAGAAAGTACTGGTATAGTTCATTGAAGTGTATTTTTGCACTTGAAGAAAATCAAATCACACCAAAATGATAATCTGTGTATTTATTGCCTGGAAAGCCTAACATAATCTAGGCAGTTTATTTGGAAGATTAGCAGAAGGAATGCCTAAAATTAATTATGCTAATAATATTACATCAAAATCATATCTACAGGAAGTTGCAAGTATGTTGTAAGACAGAATTCTTCTGTGGTTCTAAGTTCTTTTATATTAATTTTCATCTTTCTGGCAGAGCTCCAAAGTTGAAGTGATCTTCATGGTCATAAGTCCATTAAATGAGCCAAGAAGACTGGACCTTCCTCTGATTAATTTTTTCAATCCTAATAACTTTTTAACCATGTTATGTTACATCTGAAAACCCTTGAATTTTTCTCTACAACAGCATAGTTCTAACTCAATGAAACAAGAAACTCTTCTTATTCCCACCCCTCTTTAAACTGAATGGCAAGTTATTGATGAAGAAAATGTTCCGGGCAGTGATTCTTTGAATAAAGAGAGCCTCATTAAGCACGTCGTAGTACGTGTCTGACTATTTTCTTTATTTTACTACTCAGTCTTATTTCATGTCAGTCATTACACACTTCAGGAAATTAATTTCTGGGAGATTATTGCATTTATCAAACAATTAAGGTCACAGTCACCCTATTTCAGTTTTATATCTTATAACACCATTTGTGGCTTACGCGCCAGAATGTAGTGTCTGTCTTCTTGTATTGAATATGTAATTTTACTGAAACTAGAGTGCTCCTGTCTGTCCAGAGTCTGTCTGCATTCACACTGTTGGACTCTGGTAGGTGGGTAGCTCACTATTGAAAAACTAAAGAATGAAGTCTTAGAAACGTCACTCAGAAAAAGGGAAGCCCTTATGGATGCAGTAGGCTCTATTGTTTGTTTCTGAGAGGCAGCTTAAACTTGCTATATAAATTAACTTCCCAGTGCTGAAAATAAACAGAAAAAATATGGTAAGTACCAAAAATTAGTAAACAAATTACTTTCTGTGCTTCAGTTTCCTTTCAGTAACGTAAGAACAGTATCACTTCATATAAAGCCACTGAAAGTATTTTGAAAATTAATTAGTAGTTGTGAAGAACTGTGTAACTTCGGTAATAAACACTTATGAGAACAGAAGCCAAGAGGGAAACTAACAGTACTGTCTTCAAAGCAGGGTTTTAACAGAGTATAATGAATGCAGAGCAAAGAAAATAATGAGGTGAAAACAAAATAGTGAGTAGCTGCTGATTAAGAGTAGTGCCACCCTTGTGTGGAATTAGCTGGGATTCAGGAGGGTAAATATTACGTGCAGTTATAGACGTTATCATACACATACATGCAAGATGGAACAGATGCAATTTTCCTAGGCAGTCTTAATTTCAGCATTTCCAGTTTTCTGGAAGTTTGACTTTGTGTTTTTTCACCATGGTGTTTTTTGTTTTGTTTTGTTTTTCAGTTTTATTGTGCATATTATTTTGTGCCTGTCAGTGACAAACATTACACAGAAGCAGGTAAATTGACATATTGAATTTGCCTTTTCAGTTAGAAAATGTGTTTATATCCAAATCAATAAATCGGTACCCAATTCTTGTTGAGTATTTATTCACTGCCAAAAATATAGCATGGTTGTTGCCTTTGCTCAGGTTATTCTTTCCTATTATGATTTTATATGCTATTACTACAGCTTATATAGAAAAATAAGATTGCTGAAATTCAGAGTTAATGGGTATTAATGCAGATTGCACATTCAAAAGCACAGTCTAATTTCTTTATCTTCCTTTTCAAAAATAGGCACTACTGTCTCATACTGCACTCTGTTAGAAAGCCTATAAAAGCCTGAGGTTTTATATGTGAAATTATTTGTACAGACATTTCATCTTGATTTAAAAAAATATTTTAAAATAAAACATCACCTCTTTAAGAACATTATTTGATAATTCAGCTGCCATAGTATGCTGGTTTTGGCTGGGATACAGTTAATTTTCTTCACAGTAGCTGGTACGGGGCTCTGTTTTGGATTTGTGCTGAAAACAGTGCTGGTAACACAGGGATGTTTTCGTGACTGCTGAGCAGCGCTTACACAGAGCCAAGGCCTTTTCTGCTTCTCCCACCACCCCACCAGTGAGGAGGCTGCAGGGGGGCACAAGAATTTGGGAGGGGACACAGCTGGGACAGCTGGCCCCAACTGACCAAAGGGATGTTCCAGACCATGTGACGTCATGCTCGGCATATAAATCTGGGGGAAGGAGAAGGAAGGGGGATGTTCGGAGTGATGGCGTTTGTCTTCCCAAGTCACCATTAACACGTGATGGAGCCCTCCTTTCCTGGAGATGGCTGAACACCTGCCTGCCGATGGAACGTATGAATGAATCCCTTGGTTTGCTTTGCTTGTGTGTGTGGCTTTTGCTTTCCCTATAAAACTGTCTTTATCTCAGCCCCTGAGTTTCCTCACTTTTACCCTTCTGATTCTCTCCCCCATGCCACTGTGAGGGAGTGACCGAGTGGCTGCGTGGTGCTTAGTTGCCAGCTGCGGTTAAACCACGAAACATAGTTTGAATACCAATAGCACTTTTTCTAGCAAAAAGGCAGTTCTTGGCTTTATGTAATCAGTTACAACTTTTGCTAAACATTATATGGACTATTACAGAGTCTGTAAATTTCTCTTGGTGACATATTACTTTAATAAGTATATTCTATATTATAGATAGCCTTAGCAGTAGCTTTTGGTATTCCACATTTTCTCTACTTTAGAAAGGAGTTATATTTATTTTTCTGACTCTGGTCGTTTCTGGTTTTGTAGTCATAGGAATCTAGGCTTCTAGTCCTATAACTGACATTTAAAGGCATGATTCCCAACAGTATGTTCTTTGCCAATCTGTCATAGTGTGGAAAGCCATCTATCACTATATCCTTCTTGTCTTTGGGAAATGATACCAGCTGAATTGCATTGTATAAAATGTAATTCTTTTTGTTGTCTTAAAGAATTAACATTTTCACAGTCTTGCTTCAGATGTAGATGCAGTTGTGTCAGTCAAATATCTATTGTATTGGTATCATTGTTTGTTTTAGAAAGGGAATAGCTATAGTTATATAGCAGCTACAGAATCTGTAGATAAGTATAGTGTTGTTTAATTCAGTGTGCTCTTCCAGCTTCAGCTATAGCACTTGGGGACACTGTTCTCCAGCTGTTTACGACTGCCCAGCAAGTGGAAGTTACTTGTTTCACAATTCAGCCAAGAGTGCAGAAATGCAAGTTCTCACTGTTCTGCTACACTAGAGTCAGCAATGGCTTCAAAACATTTAATCAGCAATTAGGTTAAATTTGCAAGTTCTGCACTTAAGTGGATCAAGTTGAATTCCACTGGCTGTACAGTGAAGAATTATCTTCTGTCAGGAATATAGTAAAGCATCGAGGGATAAAAAGTCTTGCATTTCTATCAGTGTGCAAAAATGACCTTGTCTCTTACGTATTGAGAGGTTTCATTGTTTTTCCTGTAAGAATACAGCTGAAGCCTTATTATGCCACTTTTCTATGCTTATAATTTATTTAACATTGAATCATTTTGCTTGCTTGTTTCATCCACACTTTCCTATTTCTATTCAGATAAATTAAAACAAACAAAAATAACCCTCAGATTTTTTAAGTTCTTCTTTTCACCATCAACATACTTTTAGGAGTGATGAGCGACTATTAATAAAAATCCGTTTTTCTTTCTTCCTAGAGGATATTTTCCTATTTTAATTGCTGGAAAAAGCAAAAACAGTTGAGTCAAGACATAACAATGACATAACATTTTTCCTAACATTTCACTACATAAAAGTAATAGATTGCTTTACCAAATGTTATATGTATTTTTAGAGATAGTTAACTAATTGTTTTACTTAGCAGTTGTAATTCAAGATCTAGCTTCACCTCTACAGTAAAGGAATACTTATGATCTACATTTGGACCCTTGCACTAGGTGCATCCAAGGAATAATGTATGCAGTTCACCATCAGGCTGAATAGTTAAATACCTCAATCCTAGGTGAAGCTTTGCCTATAAATCCCCCCATCTAGCTCCTGTCCAAGATCATCAGGCGAGCTGGGGACAATGGGACAGCACTCATTATTTTTAGGTATTAGGTCAGCTACTGTGTTCTTTTTAGCTTATTCTGGATAAGGTTATTTTCTAAAGTGAATATATATATATGTATTATTGATTGTAGGATGGAATGGGGAATTTGAGAGTCACTAAAAAAGGAATACGACTTGAAGGAATATCTGAATTTCTACTTCCACTATATGTGAAAGAAATCCATTCCCGAAAGGTAGGTGTTTTTCATCATTTTTTTTTTTAATTTACAGCTAATATAAATTAACCTCTTCAGTCTCAAACTACAAAGTTTAATTCTTACACCTTCTAAATTAGCAATCAGTAGAGGTTTGCTTTGAGAATACCTTAACAGTGAAATCTTCCTTCATGTCAAAAATGATTTATTTATTTTTTTTTTTTCTGAAACCTTATTTGTCTCTTAAAAGAAATGTCTTATCCTAAAGAAAGGAGATTCAAAGCATGTATGTTTTATACTTCAAATGACCTCAGCACTGGGAATGGAACATTTGACTCCTCATTTGATGTGAACTCCAGAAAAACAAGATTGGCGATATGTGCAAAATGCACTGAAATAAGGAATGGTTTTGTATATGCTTCAGTTCTTTCTGGTATTAGCTAGTGTGATTTCTTTTTTCCTTCCTTCCTTCCTTCCTTCCTTCCTTCCTTTCTTTTTTTTTCTTTTCTTTTTTTTTCTCATTATGCTAAACTGCATAATGTCTCTAGGATTTAATTTTTCAAAGCAAACCATTTTTAATGTTGCTTGAATGTAATTGTTTTTATCATATAGCAATCAGTTGTTACAAAGGAAGAAAGAAAATCAAGATATTATGTAGTCAGAAATTCAGTGTAGCTCATTTTAACTCATTCATTTTGATTCAATCATGCTATTTGTATTAACGTCAATTAATTAAAAAAGAATATATAATGCTGGAAATCTCTTAAGTTCTTTTTACCATGCAAGTGATAACCTATGGTCAGAGAGGACAGTTACAATGCTTTTCAGTCAATCATCTGCAAAGAATTTTAATATGCATACTGCAAAAGTTGACAGGAGTAAAAAGTGTATTTACCCTAAATTCCTTTGTGTTGTGTACCCTAAATTCTTTCTGTTGAAGTCTTCTGTGTATATATAAAAAAAAAGCCTCAAGTACATTCATAAATGAGATCATAACAGCTTCCTGTTTCTCTTAATTAGTTTACTCTTGTGTTAAATAAATATGTGAAGTAGTCTCTTTGTCCTCTTTTTTGCTAAAAATAAGATCTTTCCATATTTAACAGAGTAGCAATATTGTCCTAGGTAATGAAAAATTATATAATATTTAAGTAACTGTATATTCCCCAACAATGTTGAATTTTGATCGCTTCAGTAAACAAATATTCTTTTACTTTTCAACTCGTCATACATACAATTTGTTACAAAATCTTGTTCATAATGTTTATTTTATAATAGTAGCTAAAAAATATTAATACCTAAGATAAATCTGTAATCAAACATTTGGTAGTGACTTATTTCTAAATAAATGCAAATATCATAGCTTTGATATGGATCAGAATTTTGAGGGGGACACACACACACACAATGGAACAGTCAACGCATAAGTACATAAATGACCATTTAAGTGCCAAACACTGCTACCAAGAGTAAATCAATAGCGCTAGATTCTGCCTTCTAAAATTGGAAAAGCATCCACAAAAGGGCATTTTGGCTGTGGGTTTATTTTTTCCTATATCACCTTGCCATGGAAAGTCGTGAGAACCTCTAAAGTAGTTTCTGTAATCTTCTATTTTCTTTACAATTTTGAAAGTCTAACATTCATTAAATTAACTAGAACACTTTGTCTTTTATCTATATCTAAATATTTTAAGGGTTCTGTTAGACCTTAATATCTAGTACAACAAATCCATTTAAAATCATGCCTAAAGCATGAACCACTTTAGTATGAATATTCCAATATGTAAACTTTATGAAACTGGTGTAAAATTTCCAGGCTGTATAACCTTTCAGGGAGCATACGTCTTCTTAGAAGTTGCAGAACGTTAGTCATGGTCTGTGCATTTTTCCCAGTTGCTTTATGATTTGGGATATTTTTCTTGCATCGGGCTTCATATTGCAGAACATTGGTTCTATCAAAGTAAACACGGAAACTTTTGTTTCAAGTCAGAGTAATGAGAGATTAAAGTAGGGTCTTAATTTCACTCAGAGCTGCTAACAAATTTCAGGAAAAAAATGCACACAAATCTGACTACTGTAAAGGAACAGGATGCAAAGTCTACCAGTAGCCTGACACAAGGTCACATTAGTCCTGTGAGGCTCATGATAAACAGGTAGGCCTGTCCATAAGTGCCCTCAAACCAGCAGAAGAAAAGAGAGTTGATAATTAACTGGACAAAGCATTTCAACTAAAATATTTCTGGTGTTGCAGGTCTACTTATATCTATTAACATTAAAACACTTGTTACCTAGATAAAAAAGCAGTATGTATATAGCCTTGGTTCTCATCTTGCAGCGCTTGTGAACTAGGTTCACGTTCCAGTCTTTTGCCAACTTGCTCAGTAGTTGTTGTCTAAAGTTTCAGTAAGTTGTGGTGTATGCAAATGTGAAAGTCACGAGGGAATGATGAAAAAACCCTCTGGAGCTATATTAAGCTTTACGGTAGGGATTGGTGATGTCTCTGCATGGTGTTTCCCCAGGTGTGTGGCACCTGCAAGTGACATTAGCTGTTTTGTCACTTACAGAATTGACCTCGGTGCTGTAGAAATCCAGGAGTAAGCCAGATTTTCTGAGCTCTCATTATAGTCAGTAGAGACCTAGTCAATACAGACAGTGGATTCTGAAGAGCTATCCTGCTCACCAGCCATTAGTGTTTACTTTGGGTGATAGAGAGGGGAAAGATTTTCTCAGCCTTTTCCATGGAAGCAGTAATGATTTAAGTTTGATGTATATGGGAGTTAAAATGTACTGTGGAATCAAAAACTCATTTGAAGCCGATGTCTTTGCAGTTTTTTTACATGCATACGTTGCTTATTTATTTTCTAAAAAGATAGTTTGCTCTTTAAGCACATTTACTTATTCCCCCTCTAAAAGAACACAGACTTTAAAGTGACATCGTTCAATTAACTCTTGAGGTGACTTGTAACATATTCAATAATAACTTTGTGGAACAGGTGTATTTCCTCTGCACTGGCGACATGGTTTGTAGAATGGCCCTTGGGGGACCTCCATGTAGGGTGCTCAGCCCTGAAGGTCAGGGCATCACTGCTTTCCCATTACTCTGCACAAAGCAGAGTTAGGTGGGAAGACCAATGCTATTAGCAGCAGGGTACAGCAGCAGGTGTGCTATACTATGGCTAAGAGGCATGAGTGGAATTCTTGCACAATGCTGGAGCTATGTCTTAGCTAGATCTGGAGCTGATAAAACGTGCTTATTGATAGTGCAGGGTTCATCTCTGATTCTGATACTGAACTACTTCTGATAAGAGTCCCGAGCAGTCTGTTGAGTAGCTAGGCTGAACTGAGCTCTCCGCTGCTGGAATTTAAATGTGAAGAGTGGCTAGGTTTGCTAGTGTAAAGTTCCCATATGCTTACAGATGCTGAAATCACCACTTTTGCCTGCAGCATACCTGGATCCCCAAATTAGATCTTTTATGCAGGGTTAAATGCAGACCTTAAACTGCCTTTACCAGAAGGGATGTACTGAACTTTGTATATAGGTTGAAAAATTGCTATTTATCTTGTGATTGCTTTATTAAACCCCTGAATATTAAAAGAAAATGCTAAAATACTTTGCATTAAGTCAGTTGGAGACCAAGTATGCAAGAATTCTTAAAAAAAACCCCAAAACTTCCAGTGATATTTTCTCCTGCAAGTATACAATTTCCTATTAAAAAGTAGCAATTAAAAATCCAGGTCTTGGGTAAAATGAATATTCATTCCCGTTTTGTCCATAGAAGTTGTGTAAATGAGAAGGCTGCTCAGAGGGTGCTGTTTCCCTAACCTTGCTCCTCTTGCTTTGCTCTTTTTACTCTATTCAGTTAGTGGTGTCCACAGAAGTGTGGGTTCCTACCCAAAATCTCATGTTTACATGAAAAAGATACTTCTGTGTTTTCATCAATGACTTAACTGCATATCAGAACTTGAACTGATACATCAGAACCCGAGAAGATGAAGGGTTATTTGATCCTGAACTGATAACTTTATATCTCTAAAACAGGTTATACATACTCAATGAGTTGAATTCTACTGAGATATTAATTTCACTATGGCTGGTCTAGTTGTATACTTTTTATAAAATTACTAACCTGAAACCAGTAAGTTTAATCTAGATAATGTCATGTTTTCCATGTTTATATAATTTACATCGATATGATGCAAAGAAACAGTGCAAACTACTTTCTTTGTAGTGTGTCATTAATGAGATGTGTGAAATCAAATAACACATAATGCAATAACCTGAATTATTACAATTATTTCAGTTCTTCTGAGTTAAATTTCTTTATCATCTTACTACTGCATCCATACTGCATGCATTTGTGAAGGGAAACAATCAAGGTAGAGTTTTATTAGTTTGTTATATAACAATAAAAGCATTTCATGGTGTTTCCTTGAGAATGTATTCTTGATTTTATTGATCTTTTTCATTTGCACATACAGTACTTAAGCGTTGAAGAAAATCAAGTTTTCTCTTTGTTAAATTGTTTCCATTGTAGATAAAATAAGTAACTCATTGTCCCTTAAACTAGGGTGGGATTGCTTTGTTTTTTTCTGTACAAGTAACAAGATTAAAAATGTATTTTCTGAGCTTAGAGAGAATGTGTTTTCCAGAGATATCCTTAGAGAATACAGAATTTAATGATTTAGTTAAAAGTCATTAGAAAAAGGTCTAGAAAACAAGAAACACTGAATACATATAAACTTCTAACTTAACATAGGGAACTGAAAACTCTCTGTATATCTTATATTTTTAAAGGTGTGATTGTATGAGAACTAAGAAATTGTAGGTAGGTTTCAAAGCAGAACTTCTTTCAGGTATTTGATCTCTCTAGACTCACTCTGGAGACTGAGTACCCTTATAAATATTTAGGGAGCTTTATTTTACTTTGTTTTATTTCCAAACATGAATCCGTCTTGGAAAAAGCAATTCTACAGTATATTTCTTTCTTCACTGTCTCTCTAAGTGTGTATAATCATCAACAGAGAATGAACCTTTGTCAATTCCAGCCAGAACATTGCACATATTTGGGTTTGTGTTTGGGTCTTAGATGCCTTTGTGAGAAGCCCAAATACTTTTTCTGAGAGAATGCCTTTGTTGAGCTTCTCTTTCCAGTAAGGTTATAAAGAAGCAGCATAGGAGATCACATCTAGGAAGACATTCATAATCTCTTGTAAGGTTCTGCAAGTAAGTTGTATTTATTGATTTTGGAGTTGGGAAGGAGGAACCTGTTCCACCACCCTCCCCTGAGACATATTCTTCTAAAAATTCAAGGCCAAGTTGTTTGCTATATCCACTCTCTTTTCTGCTCTGTAAGATACCCCATTGCCATGCAGTAAAACTAGTTCGAGTCCTGCAGTCCTACCATTACTGAGGTACAGAGGTATCACAGAAACTCCAATTAGGAGATGTCATTGCTCACCATTTTTGTACTATCGAAAAAATCACAAAGGCACCTAAAAATCTGCCATCTTTATTGCTCTAGTGTGAAGTGCAATGCTTGTTTCTTCAGCTACATGTCACAGTCCTCTCAGATAAAATCTGAAATGCTCCCCAGTTCATTTTTCTGGTACCTACTTTTCAGCCTTGCCCTTGGGATCATTCACCTGTCACTGAGAATAAAGTCATTATTATGGCATAAAGGACTCCTTAAGTCATTTTGGCTTTTAACATGATGTAGTTCCAATGTACTGAAAACCCAGTGTCACTTTATTGGCTATGAACAAGATATAAGGTTTTCTTAATCGCAAGCTTTGCCAAGGGACGAGTCACTCTTATATTTGTTGGTGGTCTCTGAAGGGACTGCCACTCTGAAATTGAGTTGGCTGTGCTCACTCTTCACTGACAGCTGATAAGAACTTTCATGATTCATGATTTTGTCCTTGATTTGCTATACTTCACTGAAACCTGTCTGGGGGTCATCCAATTGAACAACTCTATCTTTTGAACACATCATTTTTTCATGTCAACCTGTACTCCTCTTATTATTACTGTGACTTTTTGTTCAGTCAAGGAGGATCTCTGCTTTTTATACTGAAAATTCTGAATTAATATTACCCAAGCCTTTTGCTTTGGTTGATTACAGCTCATGAATAAAGTCATGAGTGGCCTATATCCACCCAATTTTATACCAGCCTGAGGAACTGAATTTGATTTGGGAACATTTCTTCAGAAGGATGTGGGAAAGTTAATGAAGTAGCAACTGTTTTTCTGGGGTTTGTTGTTGTTGTTTTTGGTAGCAATTACATTTTCAGTTTTCCAAGTACTTCCTTCATGTAATAAATCTGTGTTCCACTGGGGCAAATTTCAATAAAACTATGTGATATTTCAGTTTGATGTTCATCATGTCTTGTGTTTGATTGTAATACTCATTCAAAGTGAATTTGGTTTGAGCTGTTTTAACTGTATGGGCATCTTAAGCTGAGGAATCACATTCTTGTCCCTGAACAACTTTAAAATAATTTAGTTGCAATTTACAGAGGCTAAGCAATTACTTAAAGAAAACCTGTATATTTAAAATGAAGAAAAATTGTTATTAATATTTCCCTAGAAAAGCTGATCCAAAGCAGGAATGTAAAGGCAGATGACCGGCAGGAGACTTGAAAAGAAGAAAAATCTATGTCTTCCTTTATCTCTTCATGCAGCAACTTACTTATGTTTCTTTATGGAGAACAACATTTATCTTTTGCATCCCATTTTATAAACTTATGGTAGACCTTAATTTTTGCTCCTCTGTAGAAAACTTAGAACTGTGGATGCACAGAAAAAAAACGGGGTGGAAAAATGGGAGGCAATGAGGGTGGAGGAAATAGCTATGTAAGCCATTAAGCACAAAGTACATAAAATACTTTTATCTTTCCAAAATACTGATAGTCTGTATAGCTCTGGCTTGAGGGCTGCTGAGATAATTTGAAATGTATTTCTTACAAGTTAGGCTGTGCAATGCCCTTACTTGTAGGACTTTGGTAGGCAAAGGCAAATTTTCCCCCAAAACATTGTAAACAGTGTGTTTGTTAAGTTAGGAGGAGATCTACTTCATATCCAAAGACTCAGTGTATTAACAGCAGAGAATATTCGTGTAATAAAATTATACATCTAATGCTGTTGGGATTGAGTTTTCTCAACCTGCTGCATGTGAGCAGAATGGATTTCTGAGGGAAAAGCCTTCAGCAAGGCTTTTAACCTAGTCTCCCATCACATACTCTTAGACAAACTGATGATGTACACTCTAAAAGGACAGTGAGGTAGGCCTGAAAACCAGCTAAACTGCTGGCCTTACAGAGTTGTGACCAGTGGCATGAAGCTCAGCTGGAGGTTAGTCACTGGTGTTCTACTCATGGGGTCAGCACTGAGGCCAACATTGTTTAATTTCTTCATTAATGACCTGGACCTGCACAGTGCACTCTCAGCAAGTTTGCGTATAATGCAAAACTAGGAGGAGGAATGTACAAACAAGTAATTTCTAGAAGCAAAAGAGAACAAAAAAAAAAAAAAAAAAAAAAAAAAAAAAAAAAAAAAAAAAAAAAAAAAAAAAAAAAAAGAAATAATCAGTTTTAAGTGTTCAGAGCTTTAATTATTTTCAACTCATTAATAATAATGCAGTTTTTTCTTTTCCTGTTTCATATCAGACAAATCTCAAAAGTACCAGGGGTAATGATCAAATCAGAAGTTCAGATAACTCTTTGAAAATTGAATATAAGAAAGATTCTCAAGGAATTAATTCTGAAACAGAAATTTGTGTCCTAAAGTTTGAATGTGTAATTTCCAGAAGTTGACTTACAAAATTAGTTTTACCCATTAAGTATAGAAAAAATTATTTCTTATCTTGAAATGAAACAGAATTATTACAGTCCTCTTTTAATTGGTCAGCTTTTCTTTCAGTATACTTTGTGTCTTGTATGATATTTCTCACCTTATATAATTTAACTACAAATGTTTTTTAAAGTAGATAAACCATTCATAATTTGCTAAAATAAATACCAATAAAATACAAACCCAAAATCTATTTGTTACTCTAAAGGAGATGTGAGAGGTCAACTAGAAGTTCTGAAGCAATTTTCTTTTAATGACATCATCAGTAAAGTTATAGAAGCCTACTTCCAGAATTTGATGAGACAGTTTAGAAAAAACAATTCTTATATTTATGCAATTTATCAGACCTGTATTGTATTAGACTGAGGATTGTGGGGGGTTTTTTCCCTCCCTATTATTGTTCTCAGCGTTTCTGTATTCTATCAGGAAGAAAAAAATTCTAAGCCAGGAAAGAAAATTTCATTCTAACTGTTGAGAAATGCCATGTTTTTTGGGACACGGCACACAATTTGCTGTCTTACATGATAATATAGAAAATTAATGAATATTCTGAAGTTTAAAATGAAAAAAATAAGAATGAATCTTACCTTTACTATCTGGAGTGTAATTCACGGGATAAGATATAATGTAATCATCACATCTGTTTTGACAGTCCCTGATTAGGATACCATTGCTTTCTTAAAGGGACAAATTGTTTGTTCCTTCGCAGCTTCTGATAGCTGATTACCACAAGCAAATATCGTAAGGATTGCATTTATAATACTGTCCATTTCCTGTTTGAAGTGAGCTTTTTATTTTCTTGCTATTCAGTAAGAACCAAATTGGATTTCACTGCTGCATAATCAACAACATTTGGTTTTCATTTTTTTTGCATATGAACACACATATACAACTTGCATATTGATGCACAACACTTTAAAATTACTGGTCAGTGTTAAGAATTGGAGCCTTTTATTCCAGACAGCAAGCATGCTTTTTGAGTTTATACTATACAGCCTTTGTTGTCATAAGAAATATATCATGCTATAAGAAACAACTTGTCACCAGCAATGAAATTTTCTGCTTTGCAAATGCTTTTACAGAGTATTTTTTGTTTATTTTTTTACTATTCCCTGAAGGAATTTCCCATCCATCTAGTACTGTGACTTAAACCTCAGTCTCCTTTGTGTAGTTTTGAAATCCCTCCCTCAATGACTTTAAAATTTTATTTATTTTTTTTTTTTTGTGCTGTGAGATCAATTTCTCAGGAAACCTGCTGAACTTCCATCAGTTTTAGGAAGCAATGTGGCTGCAACATTACCTGTAATGAGGAATTATCAAGTTAAAATAAGGTAGAGAAGGTACATAGATACAAGAAGGGCTACAAGCATTTTAATAAAGTAGTACGAATTACTAAAATGTTTGTAGGCACAACAAGTAATATATTTTAGAATAAAAACTATCCTTTTACTTTTTCCTTTTTTAGGCAGTGCAAGAAACACATCAGTTGTATTTTTTGCTTATAGATCTTCAATATGTGGTTAATTCAATCCCTCTTTAAAAACAGGTGGAGTAATAATTCTCTTTAGATGCAAAATAAATAAGGACCACATTTCATTGTCTTATGGATTATGCTCTTGAATCTTTGCTAACATTGTTACTCCAAAGCAGTTTCAAATTTATTATTTGAAGACATAAAATGGAAGCATTGATTATTCCATAACAAGGACCATGTTTTGACAGTGGCCTGCATCCAAGAGTGATAAATAATACTAACATTAGTTGAAAGCCTTGCTGACTTGAAGAGCATCCTCATGAAATAGTTGCACAAAGCCAAGTGTATGATCAGTCACTTCCTTTGAACTCATTTTATTAAAAGATATTAAAATTTCAAATAAAAAAAAAATACCTGAAAATTGTAAATTCTCATCTTTAACAAGTAACCTGAAAAAACTTCTACAGCAAAAATAAAAAAATAGATCAGAGTTCAACCAAATTGATGTATTCTATACTTTCTTCCTGTTTCTAACTTTGGATCTAATTATGCTGTCCTTTCTCAAGTGTAATTTCCTGTGGGGTTTGTAGATAAACATTAAAATTTTCCATGTTCCAATTTTCCGTGGAACATTTCTATGAAATGTGAAACATTATTATCCCATTAAGAATCTTCTCCCTTTATGTGAAGCTAAGGAAATGAGAAACTGACAGAAGACAGTAAAAGTTTATTTTTCAAATCTCTAGGTTTTTTATATGAACATACTCTGCAGATTTGCAGGTGACCAAAAAAGTTCAATCATAGCCATTTGTTACATCATAAGATATTATGAAAAGCTCTTTCAAAAAAGCTTTATGGTCTGCTTGAAAGTTTCCAGAACTTTATGTAAGGATTTTTCCAACTAAATTCTAGTTAATATCTTTATGGGTTACCTCCTCTTGTCAAATAAATACATGATGTAAATTTGAATCAAAGACCCACTGTCTCTTGTCTTGAAAAAAATAGTTCCTAAATTTTTTAAGTGGTGACCAAGTTGATTTCTCTTTTTTTCTGTTGTTGTTTTTGTATCTCCTC
The DNA here is from genome assembly GCF_929443795.1 of Astur gentilis. Lineage (NCBI taxonomy): Eukaryota > Metazoa > Chordata > Aves > Accipitriformes > Accipitridae > Astur > Astur gentilis. The sequence goes on from NC_064882.1 coordinate 16,537,395, forward strand.
TTTGTTATAGCTATGCAATGCCACTTACTTAACATCTTGGGTAAACAGCATTCTATGCAATCCTTTTGGTATTAACCTTGGGTCTACTTCTGCTCTAGAAATGTGAGCATAGTGTTGTCTATGTTGCATTTTAAAATTCAGCTATAGCAGCAATATGCACTGTAGCCTGTAGAAATGTGAACTGTTTCTAGTAAGTTAGACTTTAAAAGCTCAGTGTTGATCAGACTGCTGATTTGCTATGAGGTAGTTTTTTGTTTTAAAAAAGCTTAGAATTAAACTTCAAGAAAAATTTTAAGGTGGTAACTGTGTAAGTTTTTCAAGGAGAAATCTCCAAGCTATATCTCAAATTAAAAAAGAAAACCTTAAAACAGTAAACTAGTGCATTGCTGGGCGATGTATTATTTGTGTCTCATAGATGCAAATTAAGCATAAGATTTTTATTTTTTTTTTTTTTTTTAATTCAGTTAGAAATAAACACTGGCCAGAACTTCAGACTCTAGAAGTTGGAATTCATGGGTGGGATTGGGATAAAGAAAACTTGCAAGGAAAGCAGAAGTCTTTTAAAGGAAGCAGCTGAACAAGTTAGCATCCTGTACTGGAACTGGTAATTATGGTTTCAGCATTATGATTTTACAACAACAGCTGGGGATTTACAGTGATGTTGGTTCTTGGGCTTCAGCCAGAGGCTCATTTGTATCTTTAGCTGAATTCAAATCAGTTGTTCTGCAAAGAAAGTAACTATAGTTCACAAAGTTTGTTAATTTAGGGTGCCAATCTGTCATGCACAATTCTCCAACAGCTACTACAGTATATACTTTTGCTAAAGTCTTTGCAAGTATAAGTGGTAGTTGCCATAACATGGGTGTAGGTTGTTGGTGGTGAATTTTCTTTTGGTTTGGAGCCTAAATAATTTTTAAAAATACAAAGTTATTGTATGCAATTCTTATTAGTGAAAGTGAAATCTGTGTTGATACTAAACTTGGCACTCGAGTGGTGATTTGCATGAAAGATCCCATAATCATTATTAGTAGAAAGGAAAATTGGAGTTTACACTAAGAGTATAGAATGACTAGAAAGATAATTTTTTTTTTCTCTTGCTAGACCAATATATAAATACAAGATTTGGGCAAAGTTTATTGTTGTCTCTGAGTTTCTTCATTGGTATCCCCCAGATCAGAATCTTCCTATAAATCTGTGGTCTCTCTTTCTGAGTAAACTAAGTAACTGCAAAATCACAGAAGGAAAATGCTTCATACTTGTGTTGTTATTTTAATAAAGTGTAGGCATTTTGGAATGTCAATTAACTCTCCCGACAAGCTGAGCCAAAACGCCAGCACAGAAAATGCAGAAAGTGGATCAGCTTTTTACAGGAGCAATTATTGTACATTCTACAAGCAGAAAACCTGTGTTTAAAAATATTTTAGTAAAAATATCATTATGACTATTTAGATCTGTGGTACTACATTGTGTTAAGATGCAGGTGCTACTTCTCTTACAAGATATACACCACTAGCATGCAGTAGATTTTTGAAACATTGTGGTTTATATTGAATAGTACATTAAATTTTTTGTGTAGATTTGCAGATATTTTAGCATGGATAAGGGCAATATAATTTTGTTCTTACAAAAGTGAGGAAAATTATATGTTAGCATATGAATTGGTAGAACTCCTATACTGCAGAGATAAGGTGCTGGGATTACCTGAAAGCAGGTGATGCAAGAATGAAGTGGTGCCTCTTTATCTTATATTAAATGGTGGTGATTGACTACTAGGGAAAAAATCAGGTAAGTATATGGAAAAGACAAGTATGTTGGGGTGCGGGGGGTGTGGAAATAGTTTTTATACTTAGGAGTGGCACTTACTGTTCCTTTTCATTTCCTCAAAGTTTTTCTCCCATTAGTTGAAAAATAATAGCTTGAAATGCTTCAGAAGTTTTCACACACAAAACACAGAAAACTGATATGCATATCTGAAATATTGTCAGTAGAGTTTGCAAGAGGCCACGTTTATATTCTCCCAATTGAAGACTACATTTTTTCTTAACTTCATACTTTGGTCTTAGCATTTTAAGGCATTTATCAATTTCTCTTCACAGAGTCAGAGAAGCATTAAGAAAAATGTTCTTAACTACAAATAGAGTTGGTGTTAGGATTTGTGTATTTCTGGCTATTTGTTCTGTACCTTTCTAAGGTTTTCAGTTGTTTATTGGTCTGGGGTTTTATCTGTGGATTTCAGCAATTTGGTGTAATTGCCAATCAAAATATTGGACAAGGCACCTGGTGAGCATGGCACAGATGCTTTATGTGTGAATTCAAATAGTATAAATCAGTATCTAATGAGGCATTCTACAAAGAACATTTTGCATGTGTGTGTTTCTGTAAAAGTAACAGGCATAAATCTGTTGTTGACCTTGAGTTTAGCACTCAGAATATGGTGTCTGTGTACATCCATATTACTTAATATCTCCACCCAGTTTTCACTTCAGGGACTGTCTATTTTGCATATGTTCCTGTCTCTTAGTGCAATGAAAACCAGGTGGGTACCAACCACCTTCTTATCTGCCATGTAGCTCAGTTTCAACGCAGGAACCATGTAAGGACATACAGACTACAGATACCTGGTGTGCATGGCAGTTGGGCCAGGATCGCAAGGTGTGCCACGTAACTGAAAAGGAGTTGCAGATGCATCCAACATCATATATCCTTGCTGCTAAATTCCCTTCCATTGAATAAACCAAGTTCAAACTTGGAACACAGCAAGTAGAGTAAATAAACATAAACCAAGCCTTAACTGTGGATGAGTCCAAGCTAGAATCTAACACATGCTTCAGCTTTAGACTGAAAAGACCCTCCTGCCCAGGCAAAAGAGTCCAAAGCCCTTCAGTTGTCCTAAACCAGTAATGAAATTATCCTTTATGAGGTGCTTAGAGACACTTGCTTCAGACCGTCTGAGATTACCAATTTCTTCTATGTGGATTTCTGTGTGAAATGATGAGATACATTTAATTGTACACTTGGGTCAAATTCCACTTCATGTACAGGAAGTTTGCTGCTGCATCACTTATCCCTTAAAGCAAACTACTCTTACATCAAATAGCTAAAAATATTAAGCATATGAATGCTTCCTTTAATTGTATGAAGGCCAATAGACACTTTTACCATTATTTTGATGATCTGCATATTTGTGATTTTTAATAGTTTTGCAATAGTAATTTAATAATAATTTCAAAATTAAACCAAACATTTGCATGACTTTTTCATATATTTATTTTTAATAGACCAACTTAGCATTTGTTCTTGAAGATATATTGCAGGTGAATGACTCACTTCCCAGTAGCTGGGCATAGTCTCTCAGAATTTCATCTTCATTTTGCAGTCCTTTTCAAATGTGATGCTAGCTCTTTGAAACAGAATCTCCTCTGATCCATATCATCACATTTAGCATTTCAGTTTCCATCTAGAGGGTGCTTTTGAAGTGCCTCTCCTGATCCTCTCCAAATATTATCCTTTGGTACACATTATAACATGGTCTTGCAGCATGCAAACCAGATTCCTTTTCTGCAAAACTAAGCTGAAACATGCTGAAGTATAACCTCAAAAAACACAAATAGTATTAAAGTTATGTCCTCAGCACCGCAAGTTTCATTGTAAAGGTCTGTTCTAATTGGATCATGTTGTAGGTATAACCAATTTCTCACTTCTGCTAATCAAGCTATTCCACTTCATTTGCTTCTCTTTCTTTAAAAAGAAGCCAAAGGCCTAGTAGTTTGTCAGCCCACCTGGAGGTTTAAACAGAAGGCTTAATTAATGTCTTCTGCTGTGATCTGGAAAATGCACTCTCTCACAGACACTTTGGATAGATCTCTATGATTAAAATAAAGTAAAACTGATAAATCTCTAAAGACTGAAATTTTCAAACCAGAAATGTAACTGAGAAATTATCCTGAGAGTAAACAAGAAGCCTTTTTTTTTTTGTTTGTTTGTTTTGACCTCTAGAAGTTCATTACTTTCTTAAAGCTCTTAACAATATCAGACTTTGAATATCTCTTCTTCTTGCTTGTAATCTTATTTTGCTTTCCTGTACAGGTAAGAAACTATTATAAGTTTCAGTGGGCAGGGAATCTCTATAGAATTAGAATCCATGGTTCTCTGTGTCCTGGTTTCAGCTGGGATAAACTGTCTTCCTAGTAGCTGGCACGGTGCTATGTTTTTAGTTCAGTATGAGAAGAATGTTGATAACACACTGATGTTTTCAGTTGTTGCTAAGTAATGTTTAGTCTAAAATCAAGGATTTTTTAGCTTCTGATGTCCAGCCAGCAAGAAGACTGGAGGGGCACAAGAAGTTGGGGGGGGACACAGCCAGGGTAGCTGACCCAAAGTGGCCAATGGGGTATTCCATACCATGGGACGTCCCATCTAGTATGTAAACTGGGAGGAATGGGGGCAGGGGGATCGCCACTCGGGGACTAACGGGGCATCAGTCAGCAGGTGGTGAACAATTGCATTGTGCATCATTTGCATATTCTAATCCTTTTAATATTATTAGTGTTACCATTATCATTATTAGTTTTTTCTTTTCTGTTCTATTAAACTGTTCTTATCTCAACCCACAAGTTTTACTTTTTTTCCCGAATTCCTTCCCCCATCCCACTGGGTGAAGGGGGAAGTGAGTGAGTGGCTGTATGGTGCTTAGTTGCTGGCTGGGGTTAAACCATGACACTCCATATGCATATAGTTTTTGACAAATTTTCACAGATACCTTTCCTTTGCAGTTCAGCTTTTCCTTGCTAAAGGAAAGTTTGGTTTCTTTTTTATTCAGCCTCTTTTGTATCCTCAGGTATCTAGTGTATGTTTAAGAAACACATTTTAGAAATTATTTTACAAATCACTCGAATGTCTCAGGATCATAATGTTTTGAGAAATAGATTTTTTTTTTATTTTCATTGTCCTCATGAGATAACCCTTTTGATTCATTTAATTTTTGGTGGGAAATCTGCTTTTTTGATGGACATAGTGGTTTTATTAGTGCAATTATTTTTTTTTTTACGTGGCTGCTCCTAAACGGTAGACCTTACATATGCTATATGTGCTGACTTACATGTGCTAGACCTCTAGCTTAGCAAGCTTTTATCAGTCTTCTTTCAGTATCTTAGAAGAATCTTTGCTAATTCAGTGTTTTACTTTTTTTTGTTTTTTTAACAAACAGAAATGCCATTCTAAACTGTGTGTGATTTTGTCATAAATTGTGAATAAAAACATGTGAATAAAAAGAAATCATTATTGTACAAAGCTGGGAAATTCAACAAGTATCTGCCTAACGTTTTGTATGTTTTGGTCTTCCGCCTTAAGGCAAGAATGAAGGGTAAATTTGGTAAGACACTTTGACGGTAAACAAATCTGCCTTATTTAGACTGAGATAAGCCTTTAAAGGTAAAAGATTACTCTGAAGAATATCTTGCCTCCCCCGGTGCCTTCATGTTTCATACTGCTTTTGATACCAGAAGGTACCATTTCTAGGAGTTATGTGAAAGCTTAGAATTTAGACTTATATTATCTTTATGCTATTTGCTTTTGTACTATGATGTGTACAAAGGTTAGGAGAAGCAGAACCAGGATCATCCTTTATTTCTAATGGTCAATAGTTTTTTCCAGTATTTCAGACAAGATGGCCTCTGCGCCACAATTTCTGATCTGCAAAACAGGGCTAATAGCACTTTGCTATCTCACAGAAGGTTATACAGCTAGATACCGTAACAGACCGTGTGTGCTGTTAGACAATGTAAACAAATAAGAACATTAGGGCATGGTGGTATTAATACAAAGTACAGAAATATTGTATTTGTATGGAGTATTTTATATCAAGCATACTGAGATCATCCATTAATGTTCAGTGCCCTCAGTTACTATTACGGTTATTGTTTCCTGTCTTGAAAAATCAAGTTTATAGGCATTATTCTAAGCTCATCCTTCTCTTATAATTTATTTCCTGTGTGTTTTGAGACTGATGAGCTATAAATTGCTCATGAGATGTGATGCTTTTTCTAATCAGAAGCTATAAAGAATAGAGCCTGGCATTATTTTATTGCTTTACTAAATAGTTTTGCTAATGAGGCTACCAATAGAATGTCCCCATTAAAAGATGAAACTGATAATGGTGTTACTCCTGATTGGGAAAGAAGGATAAGCAGTTTTATTATGAATTGTTTCTAGCAAATGTCTTCATCCTTTGAGATGCTTTGGGGGCAGGAGGACTAACACTAGAAATAGAGCATTTGAAAGTAAGCAGCAGCTCTGTCAAAGTAAGATAGAAAAATAAGAAGATTCAATTCATCCTGCTTGTCTCAAATGTTTCCTTCTGCGATAGTGCAAGTAAGCTCTGTCTCTCAGCAAATGTATTTATAGCATCATAATACCATATTTCTTACAAAAATGCATTAGAAATGCAACATCACATCCTATAACATTTTCACAGGCCTGATGTCTCCTACAGCTTCTTTTGCTTGCTCCCTTTCAAAAGTGAATAAAGTTTGATCATAAAAACAGTATGCAAAGTGTACCATGTTCTGAGCAACCAAAGGTGTCATTGACTTACTGGGGCCAGTCAACTTACGAGTTGCCTTCCCCTCTCGATGAAATGTTATTTTTTCTCTATCCTCCATGAGAATTAATCTTTATCGTCTGCAAGAATTAATCCAGAACTTTCTCACTCTCTGTGTGCATGTACTTCTGCGCATGTGTAAGAGGGAGAAAGTGATCCTCATCCCAGATGTAGAGCTGTGGGAAATTAATGTTCAAGTCTCTGATCTTAGTCAGGATGATTTGAGTCAAGAGGACTGTGGTCAGTAAGCTGATGTGTGTTTTTTTCTGGAAAGGATTTTTTTTTTCTGATTTTGATTTTAAAAATTCTTTATTTTTCAAAATTTCATCTGATTTTATGTAACAGGTCCTAACTAGTTTGTTTCCAGGCACCTCTTGAATTTCCACAATAAGTGAGGAGGCCCTACCTGGTTCTCATGCTTTTACAGAATGGCAAGAAATGAAAGGCACTTTCTAACTCTCTTAGAGTTGGACAAGTTGGAAATGCTGATTACAGAAAGTGTTAGAACTTTGACCAGTTGGCCTAGCAGTAAATGCACAGTGCCAGGCTCAGGAAGAAGTTCTATACAGTGAAAAAGTATTTGTTCTTTTGAGTCTTATTTTGCATTTTGGAATTGTAGAAGTTGGAAAATAGTGCTTTCTGATGTAGGTGCAAGTTTTGGTTTGAAAGATAAAGGACTGTGTTAGATGAGTTAGTCTCGGTTCCTCTCACCCTTTCCTGGAGGAAGTTACAGCTGTTTCTTGTCTGGCCTTTGGATCCACAATTACCTTGAGGCTGGCCATGTACTCCTGACTCTAAGAACCTGTGTCTACAATTTTAGATGTGGCTTTATGTTTAATGTGGACCACCAACATTGCAATTTTTTTTAATTGTTGGAAAATTTTCATGTTTTTTGAAAATGATCCAATTAGTACTGCAGGTATGCATCTTATTCCTTAGCTGGAGGAGGAGGCAGGGTCTGGGAAATTTTCCCTTCCATTATTATGCTCAACAAAAAGCATAATGTATTAGCATACAGGCCAATGTGACAGTAAAATAACACCCATGACATTTCAAGCAGATACAATGTTGGACACAAAACATCCAATAGAATTTGTATTTTAAAATGTGAAGGCTCATTCAGAGCCAGAAGATTCTTAAGTGTAATTCCCCAGTGTGCATACAGTGTAAGTGAAACACAGTGATCAGTCTAAATTTATTTATATATTGGTGAGTGACTTCTGTGGTTCAGGTTACGAAATTAAGTGGTTACTTGGCAGGAATCTGTAAAGATGAATTTTCCATAAAGGTTCATATCAGCAGTTGAGATATTTAATTACAATACCAGCATTTTGGTTTTTTTCATGAAAAATTAATTATTTGTGCCCCATGTCTTGTCTCTTGCAAGATCCACAGTACTGAGTGGTCACCTCAAACTTCAGGTATCTCTCACTCCTACTCTCCTCTTGTATAAATTTTACATTATTCTCAGAAACTCCTGCCTTTCATTCTTACAGGAAATTCTAGGCATCATTCGTAGTGATTTCCTTCCCTATCTACCCCTACACTGAAAAGGCAATTAAAAAAAAAAAAAAAAAAAAAAGGAAATTATGTGCCAACCTTGAGCTATTAGTTTTACACCAGCTGAAAGCCATTAATTGAATTGAAATAGCCCAGCAAATGGACCAAATATAAATAGTGTGATTTAGAAAAAGCATATCAAACCTGAGGTGTTACTATCAGTGGGACACATAAATACGTTGAAAACCTTGTCAAATAAAGACCTTGCTTTTTTCTGTATCAACTACATAAATTAGTGAATCATACTTTTGTTAAAACTCTGGGAGCTTGATTTGACTTGAACAAAGTAAGGATTCAGTTTGAAATATTTTCAGTTTATGTATTTAACATTGTTCAGTCCCAATACAAATCCTGACAGATCTAAATACTTTTAGATTAATAATTATCAGAGAAATACATTTATTGCTTGTAAATGTATCATGTTGCTAGTAAGATCAGCTAGATTATAACTTGTAAGGACTTGCAGAAGTTAACTATGCTTATGTTTGCATGCCCAGGTAGGAAGGAATTGGAAAAGATTCTTATTTAGTGTTTATCTTCAAAGAATTTGATATTTCTTGAGTCATATCTGATTTTCAGTTTGCAACTAAAACCAGTGAAATATTGGGGAAAAAAACCCCCAACCCCTGGTATTAGGGGAGGAATCTGGGCGGGAGGGCGGGGGGGGTGGAGATTGTTTGTGGGGTTTTTTTGCTTTTGGTAAGTAGTAGTATATACCTACAGCATTCTTTTTTTCAGTAGATTTGCTAACTCTGTAGTTTCTTATGGATTTTAGAATAAGGAGGCCTCTGTGGAGAAAGCAAGAAATAATGGATAAGGCTTAGATTTTCATTGAAATACAACTGCTGTTAAGTACTAAGGTTTTGAGCTAACTCCATAATATATTAGGTTTGCTTCCTCCTTTGTAAATGAAAATTAATAATTTTCCGTAGATGTAAGGTAGATGTAAGTGTAGGGTAAATTAATTTTTTTTTAGACTGAACTTAAAATACCAGATGAAAGATGCCAAAAAAAGTTAATTATTGTAATATTAACTGGCAATGCCTTTGAGCACAATAGTTACCATTGTAGTTAATGCTAATAACTAATTTGCTGTTCTAGTTTTCTTTCTTCAGAATTGTCCAATACAGAAACCTTGAGAGTGAATCACACAAGTTTCTACGATGTTTAATTATTATGCTTCTTCAGTCTTCCCAATTTCTGACACCTAATGACTGATTCAGAACCTGCAATATGAAGATTTAGATAGCTTGTTTTCTTTTTTTTTTTTAATATCTATTGTAGCAGTAGGTGTTCTGTTTCCTTGTGATAATCTCTAATCCTTTCTTAAACTATGTAGACTGCTGTGTATCCCTAGTAATTCTCTTAGGTCAATTATTTGTTTTGTAAAAAAACCTCAAACACTCCCCTTGCCCAACCCCCCCCAAAATCTTAATATTTTAAATTTGTTGACATTGTGCTTTATTAGCTATGTCTTGTTAGTGTATTAGAACAGAAGGGAAAGAGAGGCCCTAAGTTTCTTTCAATGTATTATGCATTATAGTCTTGATTCTGTTTCCACTTAAACCAACAACAAAACTCTCAACAGTCTATCTAATTTAGCTTCTGTCAGAAATAGGCACTTTCAAATCACTAGTTTAATTTTAAAATGTTTTTAATTAATATAATTATTTTAAAATCTTTAAAATGAGATTCCTATATAAACTGGGTTTTTATCAGAGCTTTGAAACAGTGCAACTAAAACAGAAGCCAAAGTATTAACTCTAAAATCTACAGACAGTAATACCAACACTTTAAATTGTCAGGTATTTTTTTCTGTTGATGGCTTATTTTGAATAAATGCTTCTGTTGAAGCATTTCATCTCCATCAGTGGAAATGAAAAAGTCAGCTATCAGTTAGCCAACAGCTCCAGTCTCCATTTTTTTGCCAACTTCTATAATGTAACTGATTTATTGATAAAAAACTTCATAAATTGAAAAACTGGAAGTCCACTGATACCCTAAAATACTTTGTATTCATCAGCCTAATAATTCAAAAGAGCAGTTGTTCTGATTTTAATTTATCTTTTCATATTTAATTCAACAAAGGTTATTCTTAATTATAAAATGTGCTGCAGTGAGATTTCACCTGCTGCACCGAAGTGCAATTGTAACCAGGAGCCTTTACCTAATAATATAGGTTTATCTGATTGTGCTGGGCTCTATCAAGTCCTTAGTAATTTAACATTGAATGTTATCTGAAACAATATCAATAGCAGCTAGCAGCTTTTAAATATTTACTGAACTATAGAAGCAGTGCACTTTAAACATGCTAGCCTTGTTGGGACACCATTTGTTCATCCTCTGCTTAAATCATAGACCAACTTTGATCTCAAGTACATTTAAGCTGATATTTTGCGAATGGTTGAAATATGTGTTCAAACCTGTCTCTGATTTGCATCACTTAAACCCACTGTCCCTGTTACCTCATTCAATTACTCTGCGTTTATGCAAATATACTTTTTTATAGCATAAGCAAATTTCAGAGACTCACTGTTTCCATAGCAGAGTGTACGCATTGCATACCTAGACTTTAGAGCTGCTTCTTGCATTATTTTTTTATTTGTATTTATGAAGGATGGGGGAGGCAATCAAAACAGCAGTTAAAATAAATTAGTCTTTTGTTAATATAGAAGCAATGCTTTGAAATATTTTGTGATGTTTCATAGCTGGCACAAATAGTAGTTTTAGTAGATAACTAGCTGATCATCATCTTATCTCTGGTTAGCTTAAATGCAATCAGAAAACATCACATTCTGTTTTAAAAACTGTAGTCAATTAACATTAACCTGTAGGTAACTAAAGGCATATGCCTTTGGTTCCCTTCCTGGAGTTTGTAAAAGCTTTTATAGAATTTTATTAATATGACTGACATTAGTGGAGTCTGGATTTTTGTATTCTAAGAGCATTTTTTGTCAGGCAAAGTTTCCCTGGCATTTTAGCTTCAGTTTATGTTTTTAGGTATTTTCAACTTTTAGTATCTGTAAACAACTTACAGTACTGTACAACATGAGAACTTCTGTTTTCTCACCCATCTGCTAATGCTACTGTCTTACTTGTCCAATAACTAATAATGATTTGAGTCTACATAATTTATGCTTTATGCAATAACTTTTTTCTTAGCTAGCTTTTATATATAATAACTACTGTGGGACACATAGTAGTCTTGTAGAACCACTATGACTTTGTAGTGTTTTTCTGATATATTAGCTTGCCCTTTTAAGTTCAGTCCTACCCCATAAATCTTGCTCTTTTTAGATTCTCCTATGTATTTATTTTAAGCAATGAAAAGGAATGAAAGAAAATGAAACTTTGATGGTTAAGATATTACACAGCATTAGAGAGAGTGACAGAATTAGTTGCTTGTTGACTTTCTGCATCTTGTCTTTGAGTTGTTCACTTGTTTTGAAGTTCCTCTGAAACTCATAGTTGAAACACGTTTTTCTTCACGTTGGATCCCAATTTCTCTTTGGTTAAAATACACTTGTTCTGAAGAGCAGATGAAACCTTGCTTGCATTTTCAATCTTTCTGATTGGGAAGGTGACTGTGAAATCAGAATAACGAGATATTTAATTAGTTATGAGGCTTTCTGTCCCACTTCCCCTCTCCCTCTTTCACTTTTTATCATACTGTCTCCCCTCTACCCCTCTTTCTCTCTTATTTGCACCTTTCTCCCTCTCTCTTATTCCATCTTTCTCTCTTTTTCTTTTTATTCTTTTTGGATTTTTCTTGCTGAGTCTGTTTCATTTTGCATAAATAATTAAATATTCCTGAGGATTAGGAGGAATCATGATTAAGAGCTCATTAAGGTGATACTATGACCAGGTGAGTGTTTGGAGCATTCACCTGGAGAAGTAACACCTCAGTTCCAATTCATGATCCAAGTAAAATTTTGGAGATTTAACATGAACTTTGAAATGTTTTCAGCCACCTCTAAAATTTCCTAAGATGAGTTTGCTTAACTTATTAGTGTAAATGCCTTTCTATAAATTTCATTCATCAAAATTTGATTCTTAATCCCTAGAATATGAAGGGTGTATAGGGCTGACTCATCTTCACTCCAAACACAGTTCCCAGATGATTAAAAGTGCTTCCTCACACCATTGAAAAGTATTTCCATTTTCTCATCTGCTTGGTGTACTCTTTTTGTACAACACATGTCCCACAGTGATGCTAATCCTTTCCTGTCTCAGAAATTCTTACTAACCATAAACTGCTTCTGTGTTTTGGACTGGAGGGATTTAGTTTATGTTTGCTCTTCCCGACTACAGAAAGCAGTAGTTTATCTCGCTGAGTTAGATGGTATCTCTCCATTTTTCCCAAATATGTGGTGGGAAGGGGGGTGAATATAGAGTGGGAAAAGACTTAAAGAAATAATTGTCCTTTTTCTCAAACAGTTCATGCAAACCCTTACATTGCCATTGGACTTATCAAGTACAGTTTCCAGTCTTTGATAAAAAGTAAGCAAGTAAGTCTAATCATGATCCCAAACTAACATGATAGAAGCCCCCAAATGGGATATTCTTACTACAGGAAAACGTTGCCTCCTCTTGATATCCTGCAAAGAGAGTCAGTCTGTCTCAAGCAGAATAGCACTGTAAAGTGTCCTGTGAGGTAAAGGAATTACACTGAAAAATTTTGAACAGATTTTAAATAATCAACACATTATCTTTAGGACTAAAATTTTGCAGAGCAGTCACAGATATCAAAGCATGTAAGGAAAAGCACATTTTTTTCACCTGACATTAACTAAACAAGAATATCAAGACTAGGTATAAACAGAAATAGAACTGGCAGGTTTTATTTGAAGGAGCGGGAACAGAAAGGAGGATATAGATACTTGGATACAAAAAACTTCACTATATATGACCTTCTTATTCTTTTGGCAAATGTATTTAGAATCCAGGCAGACTTTTCTGGTATATCAATTTAAGTGTGATTCTGGAGGAAGAAAATATATAAAAGACCTGGAATATTGAAAAGGTCCAAAACACATTGTTTAACACCAAAATGTAAACAGAAAACTCTGGCAGATACATGTAGTGAATCCAGAGTTCTAAGGGTATTTTATCCTCATCTGGTCACCACCACCATTCCTTGTACCTTCCAACAATCATAAGAAATTAAGCATGGACCCTAAGTGTAGCAGTCTTCTAGTGCACAGTTTTCATATATTATATATGGACTTCATAAGAATGACACATGTAGGAGAAAATGCATGAAATCATGTAATGAATGATTGTTGTAGTAGAGTGCAAAAATAAAAAAGATGATGGTTTAAACTTGCACAAGCCATGATAATCTGACAATTTCATGATTTCTTGACTTTGCTGTGTTAACACTATTTCACTTCTTGAGTTTGATTTCCTATTTAAACAAAAAAAGCAAAATGAAAAAGAGTTCTGTACATTTTATTATACAAAATCATACTTACTTTAGCAAGGTCATTGTCAGGGACAGAGCTCAGATTCTCCATTCAATTTCTGCCACTTGAACAAAAGGATTAAATGATACATATAATAAGCTTTTGACCTTTCTATAGACCTGCCAGTAGACATAGATAGCAAGAGCTATATGTCAGAGTGTTTTTTGGTAATTTCATGACAGCAGTAGCACCACTGCTATATAGATTCTAGAATATTGGGTTCAATTTCACATTTCAAAGTGAATGTGTTGTAGAGGTCAGAGGTCCTCTGTCTTCTGTTATCTCACGTCTTCTAGTACCGTACATCCTTGGGGCAGAATGCATCCCCAGCCAGCCCAAACTGTCAATGATAGTTTTGGATTCTAATTCTGTCTTTCTATATCTAGTTCTTACTGATTTTAAAAGAAATTGTATGTCTTAAGCTTCAGATACTGTCTCTCATCAAACAACCAAATAAGAATGCTATTTTTGTAATCTCTGTTCTAGCAGCTGTTTCTTCCTTTCCCTTGGACAATTTTTACAAAGCCAAACATGTTCAGAGTGCTCCCTCTGTCTTTTCTCAACACCTTCAAAAGAGGAAAGATTGAAGTTGCCTATCCTTTCCCGACTCCCTGCTAATACCACCAAAATGTATGCTTAACTCGCAGGTGATTTGCACACCTTGTGTTCACACCCTTCATGGAAGAACATCTGCTAATGGGAGTGCTTCCCAGGGATTTTAGAGTATTATCTAGTCAACACTGGCTAGATCTCTTGATGTTTTGAGCTCACAATATAGTACATGTTTAGCAAACATCGCTAAGCTCATAAGCTTATTTGGATGCATGTGCACACCCTCCTTCCCCCTGAACTGGAAATGCATGCATGTTTTGCTGCAATTTTAATTATGACTCTTTCATCTGTCTGCTTCTCAAAAAGAGAGGATATGGTATGATGACCAAGAACAGTAGAGATGATACTGTTATGTCACTTATATGTTGTTCATAGTTTTAAATATTGTCTGGGTAAAACATACAGTAAACTGTGATTCTCAGACACCTGTGGACATTTACAGCGAGTCATTATAGTTTGGAATATGCACACTGATTCAGATAGAAATCTGCTGGGAACTGAAATATGCTTTCCTAGATACAGTAACTAAGAAGAAATGATTATGTAGATTAAGGCTGCAGCCTTTAAATAAATATAATTCTTTTATAAAAAGAGAAAAACTATGAGGTTAATAATTTGAAGCTTGACCTAGGGAGAGATAATGATGTAATGTCCATAGCGGTCTTCATTTCAGTTCCTGTTCTTTCTCTTCAGTTTTCTTTCTCCCACTCTTGTCTGTGCTTGCAAAGTGTAGACTTAGAAGTCTACTAAACTGACTTCTTTTGAGGAGTTGCAGTGACCTCTGTGAGGCAAGCTTTTGTACCCTGTGGTGCTCCATCATCATTCACCACTTCAGCAGCTTTCAAGTGATCTGCTTTATTCTATAGACATGTTCCATCAGGCTGCACATAACAGAAATCATCAGGGGAGTCCTCCAAGGTAATTTTTCTGAGTATCCCAGCCCTTAAAGGATTGGACTCATCATTATTTCAATCCTATGTTATTCCTAATCCATATTTTAAGCACTGTCACAGTGGTTACTTGAGCTTGTCTTGGAAGTAAAGATAAAGACTGAACAGGCATCACAATGACATATTTTGCAGAACACTGTCCCTCCAGGTCAATGCACACATCCACTGGATCAGTTCCCAAGCCATAGAGCAAACCCACAAATGCCCTCAATGGGACATTAATTCTTTTTGAATAGATGTTAAGAAAGAATAACATGAAAGGAACACATCTGTGCTTTCCCCATTTTTAGCCATTTATTTGATTAAATAAATAGGGAAATTTGCCTCTACTGGACTGATCACCACAGTATCCGAAGATTATTGGATACTTGCAGCATAAGCGCGTTTACTTTGTCTTATGTAGCCATGCCAGCACATATTTAGAACTGCAGTGCTTCTACTAAAGGAGGCAGTTCATTCAGTCCATGGCCATAAAAGTCCTTCCTGGTTTCTTCCTAAGAGCATTCACCCATGATCGCTCTGATTTTGCAATGCAGCAAGGCAGTAAACTTATAGAGGACCATACAGCTTCATTTCCAGGGCCTTTGCCAAGTAATACTTCTCAGTTTTCTCCAACAGAAGGTTAGTGAGGACAACTGAGAACTGGATTAATTATTTCTCCAAAGTATTAGAAATCTGGAATTGAATAAATAAATAATAGTAATAAATAATAAAGATAATAAATCTTGAACAAAATAAATGTTTTTTTTTCCAGTTTTGTTTTGCAAAGATATTGAAATGCTTGAGAACATACTTCTGCATTCCTAGAATTTCCTGTATTTCAGATTAATAAATTAAATTGCAGGTTTTGCAGTCCACTATTCTGAAAATTATAAAATTGTAGTTGAGATTTCTGGGTTTTGCTAGTTTGTACTAATGTAATCATGTTTCTTCCGTTGGCTTTTTTTTTTTTTTGTTAACTTTTTCTTTACTCAAATCAGTTTTTTTTTAAAGGTGTTTATCCATTAACATTACCAGGCAAAGTAATAGGACCAGAAATCCAAATGCTCTGAATCTGCATTATATATTATTTTATAATTTTTTTCTTTCCTGAAGAGCAGAACTTGAAGTGGTAGTTCACTATTGATGTCTGTAGTAACAGCCTTTAAATCGTACAGCTACTATTCAAACCAAGTTCATGGTTGATGACAACATGTGGCCATGACTTTCAAAGAGACTTTTCAGGCTTTGATGTTGTCAAATCAGTATTAGCATTGCAGTTAATAGGCATACTAATTTATATTTAAGGCTGGGAGAGTTGAGGTTGTTCAGCATGTAGAAGAGAAGGCACGCAGGAGACCTTACTGTGGCTTTTCACTACTTAAAGGGGGATTATAATAAAAAATGGGGACAGACTTTTTAGTAAGGCCTGTAGCAATAGGACCAGAACAGGTTGCCCAGAGAGATGGTAGATACCCCATCCCTGGAAATATTCAAGGTCAGCCTGGATGGGGTTTTGAGCAACCTTATCTAGTTGAAGATGTCCCTGCTCATTGCAGGGTGTTGGACTAGATGACCTTTAAAGGTCCCTTCCAGCCCAAACCATTCTATGACATTACCAATTATAAGTCTAATTTTGTAGGCATGCATTAGAACATCTAAATTAAATAACAGAGTGGTTAGGTATAAACAGCAACAACAAAAAAGGACTCCTCTGAATGTTAGGCCTTAAATAGTTATTGTTAGGTATATATCAATTAACTAAAGATTTGAGTAGTAAAATGTAAACATTCACTCATTCTTTATGTTTATTTACGATGAAATAAGAAAATCTTTAAATAAAGTAGTGAACCTTTTAAAATCTTGCTTCAGGGTTTTTTTCAGGCTAGAAGGCCAGTCTTAAGCATATGCAGCAACCATGTCTCTAATGCAAGTCAAAAGTCATCAGTACTGCACAGCAGGATTGGGTTTGGAAGGAGAAAGGAGTTTGGTGTTTTCTGAACTGTCTAGTGCTTAAATATGGTTTGTCTGCATAGTATCTTTATGAGATTGCATTGGACTTGTCATAGATGTTTCCATCTGGAGGTTTGAGGACATGGCACAATGGAACTTCGAAATCACTCTAATTATTAGTTCATAAAATTACAATTCCTATCCTTTCACAATGAAGCATTATTTTATTTTATTTTAGAGTGGCACACACAGCACCATCATTATCTTCTTGCTCATAGTCTGGTTGGCAAAGTTGATGGGAAATTGAGAAAGAGAGATGTTTGAATTCCTTCAGGCTAAAAAGGGAATTATACCATATCTCCTACTTCTTGGGCAAATGCTGTAGATATTAATTAACTATAAAAAAAACCTGGGTGACAGTACTGGCAAAATCAACACATCTAGTCTCAATGCTGTATTTGTGGGTTGGTGTTAAGAGTCACTAAAAGTAGTTAACAAATCCCAAATTGTTTTTGTCAGGACACAGGCACCTACATAATTCAGTTCAAACAAGACCATGTTACTTTTGTATATGGACGGGACCAAAAATTTTGACACCTAAGTAATTTTTAAAAAAGGAAAACACTGATGGTACCTGAGGTACCAGAGTGGATTAAATAGATTTTTATAGGATAGGTATGATTTCAAATTAGCCTTCATATAAGACATTTGGTGCTTTTTTTGCACCTCACCTTTAAATCCTTAGATTAATTTGAACACAGATTGTCAAGGATTGTATGATTTTTTTTTTTATTTATTCTTTTTTAAAGTTGTTTGGTACCAGTTTAAGAACAGAACTGTATCTTATTGCCTAAACATTCCTATAGGAACCACACTTGGCTCCATTAGAACAAGTTATTTTTCCTCAATTTCTTTTATTTCTTGCTTTCATGGTAATTCTTGGTGGTTTATGACTGCTTATAAATCAGCAGCATGTGAATAAATTAATTAAACCCAAACAATTTCCTTGCCAGATGTAGGATAGTTGATTTGCCTTTAAAAAAAAAAAAAAAAATAAATAAATCTGAACATAGCCGATCTTTCAGACCCTGTCATCTTTCCTAACTCTCCATGATGTCAGTTTTGGTTCCAGTCTTTCTGCCTCCGTTCCCATTCTCTTCTCTAAAAATTGTAGAGCTTTCTCAGGAAAGGCCCATGTAAATCTCTGTTGCTGATTCCATGCTGGAAACATAGTAACACCAAATCCCTCTATAACCTTTTTTGCAATAATGACTCACAAGTTTATATACTATAGCTTGGGTTTCATATGTTGTAATAAGAGGGTATGTTTAAATAAGAACAGTGCATTATTTATATTTTAATAAATGTTTTGAAAAAGATATATAAAACAAAACTGTGCTACGTATCTGCACTGAAAACATATGGTAGATACAAATATGTCCGGGAGCTACCTTAGTGCCCCAGTGATTCTGGTAACAGCCTGTAAAGAGCTGGTCTCTTAGTACTGACTTAAAGATGCTCTTATTTATGCAATTTGCTGTAGGTGATGCTGGTTCAGATTTGGTATCAGGACTAATTTGGCATGGATTTATCCATGGATTTTTACTTCAAAAATAGCTCTCTTTTTATGCCATATTGAAAGCAAGAAATTACTTTGTAGTTGGCCTCAGTGTGTAAAAGTTTCCATGCCAAAGGATGACTGTTCACTGAAGTGTTCCTTTGCTCCTTGGTGACACACCTAGTGAGTGCAGTAATGTACCTCCTTAGTCTGTCAGTCTGCAGAGCTAAAACATATCTGATTTGAAGCAAGACTGGAAAAGTTTCACGTAGCCTGCAGAATAAAAGGAACTAAGAGACAAAGATATTTTGAAAATCAAATAATTGATTTCCACTTCAGGTTAGTCTCACTTTTTCCCTGTCCTTCAATGGGGAATAACTTTTGAATATTTGCTACTGGTGCCAAGATATGAATATTAGTTATTTCAGAGGAGTCTTTGGTAAATAAATCTACTTAAACTTCTTCAGGAAGAGCCAGATATAGCATTAAGGTACTGATATTTAAAACTAGAAAATTTAGAACAAATGGATAAGTTGCACTAAATTAATATATTTAAAATTAGTTTATTTATTAGTATTGATAAATAATGTACTCTTGTCAATTGATTTAGATGTCAGCATGACGATATAGGTGGTACAATTCTAAATTGCCAGGCTATTGTATTCTTCAGAAAAGGACAGATAAGTTTTGTCAAAGTACTTTTTTACCCTACAACTTTTATAAGTAAAATATCTGTGTAACTAGACCAAATAAGACACTGCCTGTTTCTGTGAAGGTTATCAGGTTTAAGAACACCCTGAATGTTCTTTTTGGGTGCAGTTGTAAATGTCAGTCTAATCCATGGGGTTTTTTGCACTGATAAATACTGTCTGAGAGTCTCTAATGCAGTTCTGGAGGAAAACTTATCTCCATGTTTGCCACTTGAAGATCACATAAGGTTCTAAGGGATATGCTTTTGAAGAGCTTCTCACTGAGATACGGTGAGATAGCAGGTTTTAGGTAAAGACAGGTCTTTATGCATGAACAAATACATGAATTCTTCTTGATCCAGATTGATTTTTATTGTAATACTTATTAATTTACTTCTGAGGAAAGCAAATGCTGTCAGCTTTATTGAGGGTCATGTGAGGACCGGAGGAGTAAAACTTACTATCACTCTCTACTTGTTTATGTTCATAGAATCATATAATCGCTGCAGTGGGATTGCACTTCTGGTGGTCATCTGGTCCAACTCCCCCACTCCAAACAGGGTCAGCTAGAGCAGGCTGTCCAGTATTGAGTCCAGTCAGGTTTTGAATTTCCAGGGATGGAAAGTCCAAAAGCTCTTTGGGCAACCTGCTGCAGTGCTTCATCACATTCAGACTATATTTTTTTTTCTTATATCTAAATGGTATTTGTTCTATCTCAGTTTGGACCTGTCACTAGGCACCACCAAGAAGACTGACTCAGTCTTCTTACTCCTTCTCATCAGTTATTTATAGACATTACTAAGATCCTCTGCCCCAAGCCTTCTCTTCTCCAGGATGAACAGTCCCAGCTCTCTCAGCATCCTTTCTTACGACAGATGGTCTAATTCTTTCATCATCTTTGTGGCTTTTTGCTGGACTTGCTCCAGTATGTTGATGTCTTTCTTGTACTGAGGAGTCCAGAACCTGTCCTAGCACTCCAGATGGTTCTCACAAGGGCTAGGTAGAAAGGAAAGCTCCCTCCTTTGACCTGCTGGTGATGCTGTTCCTAATGCAGTTCAGGAGGCTGTTGACCTCCTTTGCCTGTTGAGGTGCCTCTGAACGGCAGCAGGACCATTAAGCACTCCTCCCAGTTTTGTGCCATATGCAAAGTTCCTGAGGATGTACTCTGTGCTGTTGTCCAGGTCATTCGTGAAGGAATTAAACACTCTTGGCACCAGTATGCATCCCTGAGGTATACCCCTAGTGGACTGGCCTCCAGCTGGGCTTTGTGCCACTGATCACAACTTTTTGAACCCAGCTGTTTAGCTAGTTTTTAGTCCGCCTAATTTTCATTTTATGTAGGCCATCAGTTTGTCTATGACTATGATGTCATGGGAGACAGGGTCAAAAGCCCTAGGATAAACAACATCCATTGCTCTTTCCTCATCCATCAAGTTAGTCATTTCATTGTAGAGGGCTGTCAGATTGGTCAGATGTTGCTTCTTCATAAATCCATGCTGACTACTCCCAATCACCTTCATCAGCTTGGGGTTGCTAAAACTCTTTTGAGAGTGCAGTCCTTCAATACCATCCAAGTATTTTGGGTGGGTGGGTGGTGGTGGTGGTGTTTATTCTAAGTGAACTAAATCGAAGAAAATAGATTAAGAAATGTTGATAAAAATACTGTTCCTCTGAAGTTTTTACTTTGGCAGATTGTTGCATGCTTTGTTTTCCCTGCAGAAAGATAGAGAAATGCAGAACATTCTTTATCAATCAAATAAGATTACACTGAACGCTAATATAAAATGTATTAATGAACTTTACCACATTAGATAATATTTCAAAATAAATAAGGCAAAAATATGTCTCAAGAGATGTTGACAGAATTTTCCTCCAAGCACATTTCTAATGTAACATCAGCAGGGAAGAAGGCCATCTGTCCATGTGTTTTTCTGTAAGGATATTCAGGCTTGTTTGGAAAACAACCAGACCCTGTCCTTGTAGAAGTTGGCACATCTGTGATATAAAATGAAGTAATTTAACAGATTGAAAGGTTTTATGCAATTCAAGAGACTAGAATAACAGGGAAGGCAACTGCCCTAGCTGTAAAATTGACTCTGTACCCTGTCCTCATGAAATAATAATAATGGTAATACTTAGTGCTTGATAGCTCTTTAAATGTTAATATGTACAGTAAACCCTAAGATAAGGCAATATCGGCTGCTGCACTTACTTTTAAAGTTCTTAAAAAGTATATTCTGAAATGCCATGGAAGGATACAGATTGTTTTTCTTCTCTGCATTACTTTGGTATGTTCAGTCCTTCTATATTTCCTGAAATGTGTTCTCTTCCTAAAAACGTTGTAAATGATGTGCATATGTGGTACCTGCAGTTAGTATATTGAAAGTTGAAGTTACATCAAGAAATAATTAGAACTGTAAAACTAATCTAGAGATCTTATGCAGTTTTTCTGAATACAGGGATCTTTTTAAATGCAAGGGGAAGTTTTCCTAATTTGAGAATTTTACATCAAGCTATTTATGGTAGAGGAATTCAGCTTAACAGCCATAGATTCTCTCACCTGATAGTCTCTTAGAGTTTATTGCTAATTTACAAATCCTTGAAGGTGTACAAAAATGTTACATGTTGCTACTCATATAACTAAGGTTGCTCTTCATAAAGAAATCTTCCGGATTTCAATTTTGCCTATATTTTGTTTTCCTATATGTGAAATTAGTTCTTTCAGAAGACTTGGCCTTTATTGATATTCTAATACGTAAAGCATGTATACATGCTTTAATACAATAAAACATGGTGGTTTGCCTAAGGGATGCAAGAGAGAAACCAATGCAGAAGTTACTGGCTTAAGGCTCTGTCGTTTACATTATACTGAAAGCCAGATTAATTAATTGTTCTGATTTGAAAATCTATGTATATAGCAATTTAACCTTTTTGTCTCTTGCCAAAGAGGCAAGACATTAATTTCACAAATATCATTGGACTCAGGCATGCCTCAGACTGTTGAAAGAAATTACTTTCCTTCCTTAATAACTTTTGGCTTATAGATGCACTGTTCTTGGATATCCTTGGTGATACATGCTGTTGTTGTGACATACAGGAAGAGAGACTACACTATGTAACATTTAATTTTGGTCTCAAGATTATATAAACTTCATAGTTTTACAACAATACTACATATTGTGCTCAGAAGATGAGAGTAAACCAATTTAAAATGAATGCAATATGTTCCTTGAGGATAAAAGGAAAGGAAGCTGCAATCTGTTGTGGTTTCAGCTTCAGGACCCTATAGAACAAATTCAATTCAGCAATGATATCATAAATGCCAAAATTGTTGGAAAGGTCTGGGCCTAACAGGAGATCTTACAAATAATAAGTTAGGAGCAAATGAAAAATCTACCTTTAGCTAGTTATTCTTTAGAGGTTTGAGCACTGAGCGCAAGTCGAAGAATACCTCTTAAAAAGGTACAATCCTAGATGAAAAATGAACAAGATTTTTCAGGGACTGAAATTTTAAGAAAAGGGGATTTTTCAGATTTGCATTTTTTTCTTTTTATATCTCTCTGGAACAGTCTCACATCTGAATTAAAAAAAATAAATAAAAAAATGTCTGTGAACTACAAATTAGGAATTCTTAACCTTTCAATTTATATATGTATTGCATAACCCAGAGAGAATCCAAAGAACCATTCACATTATGATATATACAAGATACATGAGCATTAAACCCCCTTGAAGTGGTTTTGACATATTAGGCAATAATGACTCATAAGCTCAGTGATTCGAATATTAAGTAACAGGACAGCCAGTGTGGATTCAATGTACTTGTTAGTGCAACAGAAAATAACAGTTTGTTTACTTTTGGGGTTTTATGGTCTTTTTTTAAGGGAAGACAAGTGAGGCAAGAGGATCAGGAGACAGCATTTAAAATAAATTTCTGAACAGATCAGCCATAGAGAAAATTACTTCCATTCTTTAGTTGATAAAAAGAAATTGAATTGCCACATAATCTGTTGTTTCTGATAATATTTCATGATGAAAAAATATCAATTTTGAGTCCCAAATTAGACAGTCCTGTGTGTTACAGATGTGAAATATATGCATTTTTTTCATTTCAGCAGGTATAGAATGAAACAAGTTCTTGAAAGTGAAAACAGATATGAATCATAGGAATTGAAGCATTCAGTATTATTTTTGTGTTTCCTTCGTTGGACAGATCAACTCATCTTACTCTTCTAAAAGACTCTTACAGTGACAATGACATTTGGGTTTTTATATATCCAAAGTTTGTAACATTAAAGAACAAACAATCCCTGACAGCTGGCCTTGTGATAAAGCCTGGCTTTGTCTTGAGAAAGAATGGTTGAAAGTGATTTCTTGGCGAAAGACATTTTCTACTAAATTGTGGCAATTAGAAAAAATATGAATTGTCATTATGCCATACAGTTTTGTCTTAACCTTTTGAAATCTGTGTACAAGTGGGCATACAGAACAGCTGGATCAATGGCAGCTCAGGGACACTGCTCTGAAATATGATTCTTTATTATCTCACTCTCAGTAGTGAAATGATTTTAATAATTCAGAGACATTTCTGTAAGCCCTGACACTTAGCAAAATGAAAACAATTTTCAATACTCCACGAGTGAGGCAGAGTTCCTTATACTTGACTGTTATGTTTTAGATGTATCCCACATTAGTCAGTGGCTGGACAAAGAGAAGATGATCTTGCTTCAGAATGGTCCAGAGGGTTCCTATGCCCTGTGCTGCCTAGGGGAACTGTAAGAGCCTCAAGCACTGCCAGAATAGATGGACACTTTTATGTGTCCTTGTTGGAATGATTCTTAAAGGCAGCATAGATCTGGCCAAAAAGGCTATGGGAGAAGTTGCCAGAAATTCTGGGATTTGTCTTGATTTCCTTTAAGTCCATGTATCTATGTCTACAGCCTTATCCACCCTGCCCTTTTTTTGAAATGCAAGAGGCCTGTGCTTTTAAATACAAATAGGTGTTCTCTCTATATTGTTGCCAGAAAATTCTAAATGACCTAAAATATGGTCATTTGTTAATTTGCTAAAGTATCGGTCATTCACTGAGTTAATATTTGGCTGAAGTTTTAATTCTTTAGCTGTTTACAATGGGTATGAATCCAGGTTTCTGCCCCCAAATCAGTGTTTCACAGATCGATTCCTAATGTTACACCAGTATTCCCTGCTGATTTTTATTTATTATTATTTAAAACAAACTTTTTTTTTTTAATCTCAGTAATGAACTAAAAATGAAACTGGACTTTTCTGAATTTGTGAATGAAGAAATTTAAGCTAATTTAAGGTTTTCAGGCAACAATAAGCATAAAACAGATATTTGTGTTGAAAATCCCAACCTTTTCCAAAAATCAGTTAGTGGTACAGAAGACGAGCCGCACAGGACCAGGACCCAGCTCAACTAGACAAGTTCTTTAGCAGCAGCATCAGAGCAGTAGGCTTTGGTTCTTTGATGCCACAGTGACAAAATGGAAAAGATTGCTTCTGAAAATACTGGTTTTTTTCTGCTCTGCTTTACTTGTTCCTGAAAGTTCCGAAGATTCAGATTTTCCCATCTACCTTGCAATTACAGTTTTATATCCGAAATATGTCCTCATATTAGATGGCACTGAAGTGTAGGTAGTACAGATAGATCTTTGCTGCATACAGATACTGAAAGGCCAGTTTGTAGTAAGCAGAGACCATCAGAAATATCTTGCATAGTGATCCCTGTGTACACACAAGACCACTGTACCTGCATCGGTATAAAGAAATCTATGTCAGTTCTAGCACCAGTCTTTCTACAATGGTTATTAGCTATTTACACTTACCAGAATTACTGTGTGATACTTGAGCACAAAATAATCTCTGGTTTGTAAAGCACCTTTATGAGATTTTTGTAAGTCAGCTACTGACTGACTAATGTGTGTTTCTTTATCCCTAACATCAGCAAAGCAAAGCCAGTGCTTTTTCTTCCACTTTCAGAGATGATAAAATATATTGTGATCTAATCTATGTCAAGGGACTGAATGAAAGACTTAAGAAAACATCTTAAGATATTAGCAGTCTATCACTTGGTGACTGGACTTCTCATTCAAACAATCTAAAATTGAAAATGAATTTAACTTTTAGTAATCCATTGTAATTAACACTATGAAACTGATTACTTAATTTTTTGAAGGGGAACCTCAAAATTCATCTCATTGTGCAGAACTTGATTTTACTTTTAAGTTCTGTGAAATTTCCATCATATTTATTATTCTTGAAGAAAGTTTACCCCTAATTCAATCAGTCCTCTGAGTTATGGCTTTAGAAGAGCCTCCAGATATCAGAAATCACTAGTAATATGGTAGAATTGAATGACTCCAAATAAATCTATATTAATAAAAGAATACTGTTAGATCTATTATACAATCCATTAGGGAAAAGAGGATATGCGACAGTAAAAGACAGATATATTTCAACCTTAAAAGGAGGTTGGCATTTATGGCATCTTCTTACAAAGTTAAAGCAAAGGCTGAAACTCTTGATTCAAGACAGTTCTGCAGAAGAAGGTATACTCCCTACATGGGTTAGATTTCCATCCTCTTCTCTCATGGAAATCTGTTTTAATATAATCTCAGATTAAGCCTCTTGCATTAATATCTAATAAAATCTGTGTTAGGTCCTAGAAAAAATGGGAGTGAATTCTTTAGAGTGTAGCACCTGAGTTAGTGAAAAAAAACCATGAAAGCGATGTCTGAAATGGGTAAGGCATGGGGAAGCAAAAACTTTCAATCTTCTGCGTAACCAAAAAAAAAAAAAAGTTACAACCTTGTGTTGTGGATAGCATCTGAGATTCGGTACTCTGTTCTGTCTCTCTTTCAGCAAACTTCATCTGGAGCATGAATTTGGTTTTTGCTTCTTTACCCTTACTTTACGATAACATTTCCTAAGTGTTGATACTGACCTGGCAGTAGAGGACATTGATTTAAATGTTGAATGAACTAGAGAAAATCACCTGAGATAATGCATTTTTGGCTAAGGGGAAGGGGACTTCCATGACCATGAAGAACTTCACCCTTGGCAAGATGTCCATCCACCTCGTGGGAACTGGTAGCTTAGTCATCTGAAAGGGTGATTAAGAGGGTAAGAATGGACAGAGTATTTGACGTATTTAGCCTTTTTTAGAAGTCCTGTGCAAAAGATGCCTAGTTGAATAAAGCATATACTTCCTTTTGAGTCAAACTGGGAAGAAATTCCATGGGAACCTGGAAGAAATTTGGGAACCTGCTTTTGAAACGTGCAGCGGAACCTTGCCACTCAGCTTGTCAGGAGAAAAAGCTGACAGAGAAATATGTTGTGGAACTCTGAGTACTTCCCAGGTCTTGGGTTTTGGTCTTTGCTATTGTTAACTTCACATTGGCATGAAAGCCAGATAACTGCATCTGTCCCTCTTTGCTCACCTTTCAGCAATAGGAAGTCCAGATGTGTGGGCCAGGGAAGAAGTGGCTGCTTTTAATGATTCCTTGGAAAGGCAGCTAGGGCTATGAGGCTTGCCATGTAGAGCACCTGCCTTATTGCGTACACATGACATAAAAAGGGGTTGTACTCCCAAAGGGATGCTGAGAGATGGTAAGATTAAAAGCTGTAACTCTGTCCCTAATTCTTTGTTCAGGAATTAGCTGGGGCATTTAAAAGGGGCATATCAAAGCAACTGGAGAGAGAATTGTGTGGGAGATGTTTAATTTGTTTTTATTTTGACTGCTGGGAATTTTGTATTTGGGCAACCTTTTGTTGGCAGGATGCTGGTTTGAAAATACAGCCTTCCTGGTTTTGAAATGAGATATTATCTTTTATCAATATAGCATATAAAAAGAAATCTAGATAAAGATAATGAAATTGAATGTCTCCTTCCTGATACTATGTCAAAATGAAACCAGTATGGAACTCTGTCTCGTATGACACAATGGGAATATCATAGGTTTTTACAGTCTCCATTTCCCTCTACATAAACTTTGACTAGTGTTCTTGTACTTCCACTGCTAGAAATCATTTTGTATAATTTATGAGACATGAAAATATGGATAATGTAGGTTATGGTTACATTTTTCCTTGCCTTTTGCATTCTCTTTTAAAAATTGTGCCTGCGCTTTTTTCACAGTAAGCTACACGAACACTGACTCAAGGTAGAATTGTTCCCAACTAGAAGTCTTTCTTTCCCCTCAGTATGTTTGACACTTCCGAAGTGCTGACCTAGAAAGAGGACACTGTTAAAATACAGTTTTATGATAGACACTCAAAAAAGAAACTGATAGATGACTAGCATTCAAAGCCTTTGGTTGAGGGAGGAGTATTTGCTGATGGCTGTGCAGGAAACAAACTAGATGAAATTCAAGCTCAGGAAATTGGCTTTTGTAATCGTATTGGTTGAGAAAAACAATCCAATAGCTAAGATTAGCGAGATGAAGCAAAACTAATTATGGTGTGGTTTTCCCACTTCTGATGCATAGTTCTACCTTTTTTAATTATTTTTTTATTATATATAGATCAAAGCATTGCATTTCATAATTGTTAGCACAGTTACTGAAGGTATCAAATAAGAGGTATGAAGAGAACATAACTTTTTCAAGGTATCAGGATCATATTGGACTGTATCGTGTAGATTTGTTGCCAGGCTATTAGAGGAACCAAAATAATTTTCAAGATATATGCATGATTATATATGTTTTCATTCACAGTTCTCCTGGTGCAAACTGATCCATCCATTATATCATCTCTATATAGAAGGATATCTTCCATCACTCGCTGAAATGTTACCACCCTGGGTAAAAGATTAATAAATTCAAAATATAATATAAATATAACATTTCCAGAGGATGAAAATTGAACAATTCAGATTTTCTTATGGTAAAGGTTATAGGTTAGCAGAAATACAGATAAAATTAGCTGAAATTTATTTTCAGATTGAGATTTAAGCAGAGAACTTTTTCTTGTATTCTTGAAATAATTCACTTAACCTTCCTCTCCCACCCCCATGGCATTGACATAATATAACAGCTAGGATGATTAAAAGAAAAAATTGAAATACTGTATATGTGTCAGCTAGGATTCTCTTTAAAAGAGTTAAGCTTTGCCAGTGATGGGAAACCAGTTCTTCCAAAGAGATGTTTCATAATTTTTTTACAAGAAAGAATATTTAACTGTAGAGTGTGAATCAGTTACAAAACTTGACTTTAAATGGCTTTTCATTTTATTGCCTGGCAATCTTGTACTCAGGGCGCTAACCATCTGCATAATCCCCCATGGCAAAATGGATAAAGTAAAAACAAAAGAAATGTGCTCTTCAGGGGAGGAATTATCACGCAGCCGGTTACCAATTAAGAGGCAGTTACAAACATATTAGAGTCCAACAGGACTGAGTTTGACGGACAGGACAATTTGCCTTGTAAAGGCTGTGCTGCAGTTTAGACAGCCCAAAAGTCTTCGCAGTTCACTAGTTAAAATTTATTTTTGCACAAAATTGTATTTTATAGGGTCTAAAAGGTCTTAACTATAAATGTCAACCTGATATAAAACCACAGAATTATCGCTGGTTTAAATTAGCATTGTACATTGCTATCTGAAGGAAAACTGGAAAGCTGTAAACCAATTCTGGTCGGTCTCTGCTACTTTGAATACTTGCTACCTGAAGTTTTTTTAAATCCTTAATGAATATGACAAATGAATGCACAGTCACATTCTGAACAAAGAAAAGTTCTGATCTAGTTTCTCCCACTTTGTCATAAATAATTTGGACAGAAATGATGTAAATATTGGAAGACTTACAGTGCGGTTTCATGTTGGATCCTTTGGCAGAGAAATATTTCTCTGTTCTCAAACATAGTTTAACAAGTCTCTGCACTTTGCTATTCCTAGTTGGTCAACTCTATCCTCTACTACATGACTTCCCTCTTCTATCGGTTCAATGGTTTTAGTCAAGCTGTATTTTAGAAAACAATGCAATTATCTAAGTAAACAATTTAGACGCGCTTTTTTTTTGTTATTGTCAGGGGTTTTTTTCTTTGGTAAGCTGGATCATTTGAGTGATTGGATGAAGGCTACAGGTAGAACCAAAGTAAGCTTTTTCTTTGCTGAGAAGGAAAAGATAATGCAAAACTGCATCCTGAAAGAAGATAAA
Organism: Astur gentilis; assembly: GCF_929443795.1. Classification (NCBI taxonomy): domain Eukaryota; kingdom Metazoa; phylum Chordata; class Aves; order Accipitriformes; family Accipitridae; genus Astur; species Astur gentilis. The sequence goes on from NC_064882.1 coordinate 16,566,933, forward strand.
CCACTATTTCTTTCATTGTTGTTATTCAGGCTTGGAGAAGCTGAAAATGCAGTCTTATGTCATTGAAGCCAATGTCAGGAGATGTTCAATATATGGCATTTCTTTCAGTTCTGAGGTCATGTCTTTCTGGTTTTGTTTCCTTTATTTTTATTTTTTTTTTTTGCATCTGAATAAACAAAAAACCTGAAACATTTTCAGTACATTTTTTAAATGTTTTTAATTATCTTTAAGCTTCTGAGGATTACTTCAGTCTTTATTACCTCTATAGCACCTTCCTTTGAGCATGTCTTGTCCTTAGAATTCTTGAGACTTGTCATTCCCATCAGTAATCCTTGTTAAAAAGAGTCACTAAGCCACCCTACACCAAATATTCTATGAAAATCTGTTACTGAGAGGAAAGATTTTTGTCTGACGAGGCTTGATGTAATTAGCTCTGAGAATGTAGATCAGCTGATAGAGTTTTTGTTTCTTTGAGTGTTAAAAGCAGCTTAACAAGACTAAAACTGAATATATGACAAACTAGTAAATTCTTTTCATTACCTTTTAGACTCAAATAGGAAGATACATCAATTTAATTACAATACCAAGAGTAGGAATTTTATTAATTTTAATGTTTATTAAAATGGGAATTACTAGACTGAACAATATCTTTCCTTAGTTCAATATCAGGTAAGTTCTCATGACAAATTTTCTTGATTTTATTTCACTTGTAGGATTAAGTTTAAGAATAAAATGTTTGAAGTCACATTGGTTTTTAAGGAGCATAAAGCTCCAGAATTCTGGAAGGGCTGACAAGATTCAAGGAAGAAAGAAATTATTAGACAGGCTTCGTAGGGTCCTGAAGAACTTTGTGAAAAAGTTCACTGTTAAATATTTTAATTTATTATAATGTTGCAAATACAACTTTTAGAGTATATTTGGACAACTTTGGCATAATTTTCATATATTCAAACACTTTGACAGTTCTAAACCAAAGACTATATTCTTTAGAGGAAGCATTCTGTGAGAAGCACAACCGAGTCTAAATCTTTAATTACTTTTGCTCAAAAGTCAGAGCTCAAAACACAGACCAGAACTTTTTTTCACTGCCTTTTAGGATAAACATGACAAAAAATAATAATTAAAAAAAAAAATAATTAGAGTCCAAAGTTTCACTGAAAACAACTCAGGTGCACTGGAAATATTCTACAGGATTTGAATAAGGTTATAGAAGGATATTAATAAGATTAGAATGGAAACTTAAGTATAATGGTTTGTACTGAGAATTACCGTAATATTCCAATACAGAATTATCTGGAAGTGTTTGATCACCCCTTTACATTTAGGAGAGCTTGACTAGTTGCTAGAAACACAACATAAAATATTAAAACCACTATCGTACCATTCCAGTAATGAAGTAAAAAATGCAGAAAGAATTCTTAATTTTTTGGTATGCCATATGTATTGTTTACCTTATGCAGAAGTACAAGAAATACTCAAACACTAATGCAAGCCTGAATTAGATCTTTTTGGCAGTTTAACACTGTTGTTAAGGAAATACAACTATTTTAAAATTCCTATATTGTACTATGATCTTGAATTTAAAAGAAATTCAGTCTTTAGAACATTAATGGTTAATTCTGCAGGTTGCACAAATGATGCAGGTCCATGCCATTTCTTGTGCTGTTTTAATCTAAATGTCATCTGTAAAAAACTGCAAAGTCACAGAACTATATTTGTTGTAGTCTCTGTCAGTGGAGGCAAGTTTTCTTCAATATTTTAATATCTGCAGTGGAAAATTGTTCGGTATGGAAAAGTTAGCCAGTTACTGAAGCAGAAATAAATTCTGAATAGCTAGAGAGTAGAAAAGAAAGACAAATTGTTAATTATACCCTTTGGAAAAGATCTGTGTTATTGAAAGGTGGCAATTATCTATAACTGCAAAGTTGACACTAGCGCAGTTCCCACTGAAAAATAATATGCTTCCCTGAAGGGTCATGTGTTGTCTTTCCCTGAACCATAATCCTCTCTACAGAATTCTATTTCCTCAATTTTGACCTTCAGAACAGGGCTGGTGATTTGTTTTAGTCTGTGATTGGCAAGTCTCAAAGCAAATTTTCTAACAGAAGGGCAATTTATTGAACCACCAAGTCATGTCCTACAATAAAGGTGGGGATGAATATTTCCTTTCCAGAGATGACAAGTTTTAGAGGAGATGTGAAACAAATTCTGAGCTCAGATATTGGCCAAGTTTGTGTCATACTAATGGCAAAGCTTCTTATTAAATGTTTTGCAAGGTTAAAGAACGTACAACAGCAAAACCTGAGATAATACTTTTCAACATCACTTTCTAGCTGTTGGTATGTCAGAATTAAAGGTGAATGCACGATGTGCAGAGGATGTTTGTTTCTCCAGTCTTGAAATACTCTCTTCTACCTGTTGTGTTCAAGATAATGTAGGGTTTTTTTAATTGATTCTTCATAACTTATGGTGATTAAAGGTACATACTTTATTGAAAAATAATAATTCAGATGAAGATCTTGTAGTGGATCTGCCTGGAGAACTGGAAAGCAAAGACTGTTCTGTCTTACTTATTAGCTGTTTGCATACCTATTCAAATATTGAGGAGACTGTGCCGACCAAATAGATATGAGGCATCTTTATTCCTTTTTATGTGACCAGTCTTTGTTAACAGAGGATTTTATTGTTGTCTCAATATGAGATAGCCACACTCCCCTCCCTTGGTTGGGAAGAAAAGTTGCCAGCCGATGTCATTTCCTCTGGGAAATTCAAAGCAGTCCTAATCATAGAATCAGGAATGGTGTGTAGTAGAAAAAGGAGGAGAAAGAGGTTTTAGAGGTGCAATATCACCTGGGGAAGCTTAATGACTGAGAAGAGGGTAAGAAACATTGAGACTGATCCTTTCTTACAAGAAGATAGGAGACTTCCTGGACCCAAATAGTTTTGGTCCTGAAAAAAAGACTGGGACTGACTGCAAGGAGTATGGAAAGGTATAAGTCATGGTTCCATAATAAAAACAGAAGAGTTAAAATTAGCTTGCCGTGGTCTCTTAGAGCCAGACTATGTGGAAAGTTATCTGACTTTTCTAGCTAGATATCCAAAAGTGAATTTTCTCAATAACACAAGAGATGTTACTTTCATGAAAGAAATGCTGCGAAGACATTTTTTGACTGAATTCCTGCGCTTAGCAGCTGATAACATACATGCTAAGACCTTTGCCAGAAATGTTGAAGTCCTCAGCCCTGGGCTATCATGATCAAGATGTTTTCTGAAAATTTAAAGTATACTTTTCATAACAGGCATTACTGTCCACTAATCAGTGGATTACCTATAATTCCTCTAATTGCCATTCTTATTCTCATTCTTTTTGATACCTTAATCAAAGCCTCATTATACCTCATGCTAAACATCCATGGAATTGATAGTGCTTGCATCAAGCAAGTGCAGTAACGAAGCCTGAAAGCATCTAACGATATAATAAGCAATGGGTACATGCAGGGGAAGGCTCAGTAAAGTAACAATAATAATATCCCTTCTTTTAGGTAGGGTTTTTCAGAGTTCATTTGAGATATGTGGGTTTCTGCTTATTTAATACAGGAACAGTAGAGAGAACTAGCAATGAGGAAAGCATTGCCAAGGTAATTAGGATCCAGCAGTGAGTGATTCTGCTTGAAGAAAGGCTTATCAGGAAAAATCAGCATTGTAGAAACTAAGATAGCTACATAAAGAAACAAAAAATACACATAACCATTTCTGACTTTTGCTGTTGAAGTTGCAACTAATACTAGTGGCATCATTTATTCGTATAGATTGCCGCCACCTTAACTTTCTATAAAAGAATAAGTTTAATATTCACCTAAAATAAACCTTCTAACTAAACGTTTAAAATTAATCACTAGTCTTGCCTTACTTTTGTGTCTTATATATTTCTTCAACATATTCATTTTAATATGCACTAAACTTTTAAATATTTTTTATTAATAGCAAGTCTTTCTTTGCTGCTTTGTCTGAGCTGTACCATTCATTCCAGATTTCTGCTGCAATTTATGTATTTCTGAAATGGTTTTGCACCTTAACCTTCCTTTAGAATTCATTCATCCTTCTTCAGCCTTAGAATTTGAAAAGATGTCATAGAAATCATAGTGAAATAAAAACTGGTGGTGGAAATATTATTTCCATATAGTCCTTTGCTGGATGTCTGCAAGGCACCATGAAAGTGGAACCCAGAACCTATTGATACACTGGAGAATGCACATTTTTCAGAACTTTTATGTCAGAGTTTCCTTAGGATTAGGTAGATAGAATAAGTTTATTTTGGCTATTTTTTAATTTTATCATTTTTTCACTTATCAACATGTAAAATGGATGTGTATTTTCTTATATGCATCAACTGAACAGGGGTTGACACACTTTTCTCTGTTGTAGGCGTCTCAGGAACTAAGACTATGGTCAAAAATTTACATATATGCACATTATCAGATCACTGACTACAGCATGTTGTTTTGTGTTTGGTTTGGGTTTTTTTTTTTCTCACAGCTAGTGAGTCTAAAATAAATGCAATTCAAATTCTGTAGAGAAATGGTCCCTCAATAGGGAATGGTGGGAATTACTTTTAAATGTGTGAATATACTTTGATTTGTACAAATTTTCCTGTAATATCTTCAACTTCTTCCTGGAGTTAATTGCTGCTATATTTCAAGTTTTAACACTTTAAGTTAAAAAGGCACAAGAAACACAGTCTTGTTTCACTCTGATAGTATATCATGGTTGACACCTGCACACAAACAGTGTCTGAAAGACTGCTTTCCAAGATTTAAAATAGCATAACGGACCGTTAGATTACTGTTGGGCTTAATCTTAATGGCAAAAATCCATTTGATAACTGATATACCCACACAGCAAGAAATGATAGTTTGAAAGAAGCAAAGTACAGTGATTCCACCCTTAATGTTTTGGCTTTAGATTTTAAGACTTGCATTGGTTTTCTACATTTGTCCTAATTAAAGTTTTCTAGGGGCTTTGCAGCTCAGTAACATACAATTTTACTTGCTGTGTCACAAGCTTAATGACTAAGGAGTGAGCTTTGGGCTTTTAACAAGCTTCCTCCAAGTACATTTGTAGTCTTGGTTTATTTTTAGTTGGGAAGTTTATATCTAAAGTCCATTTGAAATTTTGTTTGATTTTTAAATCAATTCCAGAAAAGTTACATCTTTTGTCTGCTATTTAAATATCTGTTTCTGCTTTATCACTAAGTTTTTCTATGCATGACTGAATTCTGCCGTAATAAAAATTTCATGGTGCATTATATGAGGAAGTAAAACAAGGAGGTTATTTCTATCTGGGGGTTATAGTCATGATCACTATGCAGCTTTACCAGTTCATGTGGCTCTCCAGAGTGCTGTGTATGGTTGTCGTTGGCTACACTTGTATTACTTTGGTAAGTATAACCATGTTTGTGTTCAGATTTGCTGTGTTGTGAAGATGGGTGATATCTGTGATTGCCTTTAACATATAAGAAGGCTAACATGGAAACAGAGAAGAGATTGGGAACTGAAATAACATTCTTTGATGAATAAGAATTATCTAGAAAGTATGCTGCTTGGAACCTTGTCAATACCCTCAAATATGATATTTCATTCAGTATCAACTAGGGCATATTTTTTTTCAAACTGTTTGCTTGTGCTTTGTTTACCTGTCTTCCACAGCTTTTCATTTCTTTGGTGAGTGAATTAAGTGAGATATAGTTCCCTTCTTGATTTGTAAAAATAGAGTTTGTATCTCACTGAAAATGTGGCTCTACATAAACATTTGGGGTATTTTTACCAAATCGCTTTAGACATAAAGTCAATTCTGCTACTCATTTTACCAGTGTGTTGTATAAGAAAATTGATTAATTATTTTTTTTCTGCTTGCATTTGATGATAATTATGTGTATGTCCGTCAGTCTTGCCATGGATGAATGAAATGCATTGATCGGTTACTTGTATACTTTTCCAAACCTCCCTAATGTGCAAAACTGGTGTGAAAAAAATCATACTGATTTGCAATAACATTTGGTCAAACTTTTAAGATATCTGGAATGTTTCCTTAAAACAAAAGTCTGAAGATGTTTATTGTGATTTTGCAATCATCTTCCTGATTCTGAGTGTAATTATTAGGGATTAAATTGTGACTCTCAGGTTAGAAAGGACAATTGGGCAGGAACAAAGAACACTAAAATCTAACATGAAAATTTATTTTGGCAATGCAGGAATGTAGAAAATAGGTAAAGCACCTCATTTAACTGTATCAATACTTATAATAACTCTTCTCATCTCAGAATTGTCCAGGAATAACTTGGACAATAAATTATTCGCTTCTCCCTGTTTGAAGTACCCCTATGTTGGGGACCCTACTGTCCTGACACCTAGGGAAGATTTTGGGGAATATTCTTGAGAATATTCTTGGAAATACTGAATACCGGAAAATATTGATAAATAAGAATATGGAAATATTCAAGGAAAGAGTATCTTGGGAATATTCTGATGAAGAATATTTTTCTTTAATTTCTATTTTGACTGTTCCAAGCTCTTACAAGCTTCTGATAGTTTTAAGCGAGACTTCAGTCTTTCTAAGTACTCAAGAGCTCAGCAACTGCTGGCATTTGTAGGTCTGGTTTTTTCCAAATATTTCCTTATTCAAGTTCCTTCATGTTTGTTTAGTGCTTATCATAAAGTTAATGATAGAAAGTCTGGCTCTGAAACTCCTAGCTTTACAGATGTGTGGGTTTTTTTAGTCCCTGGAGCTTTTTCTTCCATGTCCATTATTACCTCCGTATTTGCAAGGAAGGTTGCTAAGAAACATGCTGATGTTCTCGTTCTGAACAATGGGTAAACAGCTAAGGAATGCTCTCTCCATCCCCTCACAGCCTCTTTGCTCTGCTTTCTACCCTTCTTGACTGTGTCCTTCATATTCTCCTTCCAAACTTCTTGCACTTAATTCCTCCAAGGCAGTCTTCACACTTGTTATCCCTCATTTGCCTGAGCTGCAGTCATCCATGTAGTTGTTACAAAATTACTCAGATGCTCTTTGACTCTCTTGGGCTGCTGGACGGACCAGAGGACTGAGTATTTTCTATTTCTTTCAGTTCCCATTTTGTTGCTATGGTGTGGTCAAATAGCTCATGCATTGTTCGTGCTTCTGTCTGGGTCATTGACCAGACACAGTTGGTCGACTTGTTCACTGTCACCCACAGTATGAGCCTCTAAAGCAGTAGACAGACTGTGATGCTATGCAGCAGTGGGGAAACGTGTTCCCTGTCTTTGTTAAAGTCTTGCAATAGCCACTGTGTGGTTGGATATGGGGAATGCCATGGTGAGTTTCTCAGCAAACGGAAGTTTAATACAGATTTTTTTTACTTTTTAAATATTTTTTTTAATGCAAAAGTATCGTGGTCATTCTGAGTCACTACTTTATCGGGGTAGGTTGGTTAAAAGAGCCCTGTAAGGAAATGTGCTGCTGTAACTATGTTAGCTGCCCATGCTGGGGATGGGCTCAAATAACAGAGAAGTATATAACCTTACCTCCTCTCACAAATGGCCAACAGATGGAGTTGACAGATCTAGAATACTGCCTGCTTCTTGCATTACTTTTTACATCTATATGACACCATGTGGAGGTCCAGAAACCTGAAGTGGTGTTCTTGCCCAAGCACAGGGATCGAATCATTAAAGAGCTAGTGCTTGCGCTATAAGCTATGGTATGCATATTGCTACTATTCCTAAGAGTGTCAAAGTGGGTGGTGTTATCATAATTAACTGTGTTCTGAGCATAAATCTGGGATTATATTTAATTATACAGTGTACTATCTTACCTAGAGTAAACTAATGTAATATTAAACTAACTGGAATTAAATTGCTCCATTTAAACTCTTTCTATTTTAAAGGGTGCATCTTGGAAATACTCGTCAAAACTGAGCTAATTAGCTGGGATTGCCTATTTGAATGATGTACAAAAGGCATGATATTTGTCCAAAATATGTTAAAAATAATTGAACCATCTGTAAGAAAATGAAAGTTTTGCTATGTTTGCTCATGCAGAATGTTTTTTTAGTAAAATGACTTTAGAAAGCAATCTATTGGTCTTTCATAAACTTACAGTAATCTGCTCATCTAATTCCAAAAATAAAAGTTGATATTTATTAGTACTGCATTGTGATCCTTACTCAACCCCCCCGACCTTTTTTCCCCAAAAAATTTCCATTGTATTTATAACTGTATTCAGATTCAAGAAAGCCTTTTGAAAATGTCCCCTAAATTCATTTGTTTATTTTTCTCTTTATGAATCCCAGCTGCAAGCCTGTTTCAGATAAGAAGTGACTATAGCAACATCATGTTCATCTGGTTTGCCTTTAACACACCTCTGAAAATCTTGAAGATGTAACATTTCAGGGCTTGAAACCGGAGTCATCTCATACAGTATCAGAAACATCAGCTAGTTCTTGAGGTCCTCATATTAGTGGGGGAACAGCAAGGGCTGACTGTTCCCTAGGGGCAGGACAACCCTGCCAGGAGGGATTCAAATGGGACTGGACTGAAATGGGCTCCCCCAGGGGTGGGGAAGGCCCTGGGGAGTTTGGGCAGGGCCAGTAAGGGCCGGTGGTGCCCTCATAGCCCTGAGAGCAACCCTCTACAATATTTTAGTTATTAGCATATTGTACTATTGGATTTTAGGGACTACTTTGCTCCAAGAGCAAGTAATACTGGTAATCCAGAAGTGGTCTAAGTTTCCTGTACCTCAGGAAACCCTCTGTTCAAGCGTCCCATACTGCAAGTTCAGACAGCAAGAACAGCTTCTGGACTCAGGGGTCTGGGGCTGCAAGTCTTGGCATGGCCTTTTCCAGGGGTAGAAAGTTTGTGATGGGCAAGAGAAACCTGCTTTTTTATTTCTTTTTCTCATGCCTTCAAATTAATTCAGTGTCAAGAAATATTAGGTGATTAAGAACTTCTTCAAGGATGTTCCTTGGAGTTGCTCATGACAACTTTTACACTGCATGTGTATGATTGTATTCTAAATATGGAGCATATCTGTTCCTGATATTCATAACACAGCTGATTTTATAGCACCTACATTACTTTATCACATGTAAGGGAAAATGTTCTTTATGTTCACCTGTTGATGGAAGATCTGATATACAGCTGTATAATGTCAGTAAAGTATTCTATTATCAAGTCTATTAAATTGCAAGCTGAAGTTCAAATCAAAAGAGTAGCGGATCTGGTGATCCAGAAAGAAAACCATCCAACATTTTTGTGCTGTAGATATATTTGTATTCACATGACTGACACTCATCTCACTTCCTACTTGTCTTAACAGATCTGTAATTCCACTGATTTCAGCTAAGTCTCCTCTGAGTTGCTAGCTCCTCTGAGTAGACTCCCTTTGAATACCTTGAACCTCTGTCTTTAGGCACTTCCTGTGGAAAACAGAAGTGCAGGTAAACAGTGCAGATAAAACGCTGGACTGCTTAAATTGTCAGGAGTTTTGCTGCTGGGTTTTCTTTGGTCTGGAATTTAAGCTTGCAGCTCTATATTTGACATCCAGGAACTAAGGAATACAGATTTAAGTTCTTAACTTCTTCATCCCTCTTTTTATCTTTTAAATAAGACAAGGAAAGGAGAAGAAAGAAGGCTTGGCTCACCTAATCTTTTATCATCCTGTACTTGAGAATTTGATACCCAAGGTCTTCATTTACAATTAGAGCCTGAGCACAAGAAACCCGAGAGGCAGATTTTCGCTTGAGAATCTTGTTAACTATAAGTATTTTCCTAAGGTGAAAGAAACCTTCAGATCAGACGATGAACAGTATTTGGAACTCTAAGTTACCAAACCCTTAGCTGAGCAGCAAAAATAGTCATGGCAGTACCCTCCCTTGCTAAGGGTGAGATTATTCTAACTTAGAAGACTGTTCTCCAAATATCGACTAAGCAAAAGTGAAAAGGGCTCCTTAAAAATATACTTTGGCCATGCAGTTGTCTATCAGGACAACGTCCTTTCCCAGAGCAGCAGTTGCCTGGACTAATGATCTTCAAAGGACCATAAGGAAAGTGGAAATCAAATCAAGTGTTGAGAAAAAGGTCCTTAGCAGCTGCTTTTGTTGCCAGAAGCTCCCTTGATTGCATCACATGTTTCGCTCAAACCAGTTACATTGAACACAGTGTCTCACTGATAATTATGGCTTTTTATATAGAAAGATGGACAAGCCAAACAGTGACTTTCATCTGCCAGATTCTGTGATGCAGAGCTAATTGGCAGGATGTTAGAGAGGTCATAGCATGGTCCAGCGAGAGATGAAACACACCTGAACTATCAAAAATTAGCTCAGAATAATTTCAGACTTCCCAGGGAACTGAGTATCATTTCAAGTTAATAATCATGGTGAAAACAACTGGGAAGAGTGTTTCTTGCAGAGGAAAGCCCTGGATTCAAAGGAAAGGATTATAAGGTGTAGAAAATTTACGTGCAAACCTAATGCATCCTTCAGGTAAAAATAGATCTTTATATATGGCTCCTTAACTCCCTTCTTTCTCTTCTTAAAAAAAACCTTCAAGAACAGGAAGAACCAATATATTAAGTGACACACACATACACAAGAAGTCTATCTAACCTAATATGGTCAATACAGGAATGACCAATAATGGATGCCCAGGGAAGAATCTAAGAATAAAACTGGTATATACTAATTCTCAGAAATATTTTCCTAGCCCTTAGTCATTCCTACCTAAAGCACTTCCCCAGCTCCCCAGCTGTTTCTGTCAGGTGTTTTACTGGTGATGGATAAACTTACCTAAGCATAGGTAAGTGCTGGCAGACTGCTGGAAACAGCAATGTACCCAAGGTCTCACTGCAAGCTTCAGGGGAATAACAGTGTGGTATCAGGTGGTTCCAGGGAGGAAAGTGCTTCTCTGCAGCAACAGCCACCATCCTAATTTTCCCTCCTTTCATGCGCTTACCCCCCGCCAATGAGAGCAGGATTGGTAAGCTTTTTTTTTAGCTTATTTATTTATTTATTTATTTATTAATGGTGGGTTGCTCTTGGCTCTCTGTTGAAGTTCTTCCCCTTTCCTGTGCATCTGTCCTTCTCCTGGAGGACTGGGCCTGACTCCTCATTCTTCAAGAAGCAAAATTCAACTCTGTCTTGATTTCTGAGATTCCTTAAGCTGGCTTTGGGCACAGGATATGCCTATGCATATATATGCCAATATTTTTCAAAAACTTAAACCTAGTAGGATGCTGACAGCAATGTAGTCATGCTGCAAACTGACTCAAAAAATGTTAAGATCATACTTAATATCATACAGTGTTTGTCTTTGTGCTCCATCAGCTTGATTACTAATACTACCTGTCAGGTACTATTGGTGGTGGGGCAGAGTTGTGTGCTATATGACCTCACTATGCAGTGCTCTCTTTCTTTGCTTTTTGAGAATAATGATATCATTTACCCTCAAAGAAATGCATGGCTGTGTTTGTAAGGTTTTAGTAAGTGCAATCCAAATACTATAGGTCGTACAGGCTAATAGAATAATGTAGTATAGTGTTGGTTAGGTAGCTCAAAAAGTATATGTTAGTAATACATGGAAAAGGCTAGCAAAATAGGTTTGTGTTAAGGCTTTTTGGATTTGTAACTTTGTAATATCCTCAGGAAATAAGGCCCAATTTATATAAATTAAGTTCAACTGATTTCTAAAGCAGGGTTTCTATGCACAAAGGTTTTAAGCACAAAGGTTTTAAGCTTAAAATGTTATTCTTACTTTTTTTTTAATATAAAAATTTGATTTGTAAAATACTTTATGAAATTATTAAAAAGGCTATTATGTTTGACACAACTCCCCTCTCAGCATGCATGTTTATATTTAGTTCTAACTTAATTCTACCTCAACTTTTTGTTCTCTCATTTATTGTCTTATACATGTTTCCCAGGATAGCCCACTGGTCTTACAGTCTGACAGAAATGTAACAGTGAATGCAAGAAATCACATGGGACAGTTAACTGGACAACTGACAGTAGGTGAGTGTTCTTTATTGACTGTTATGTATATCAGTTTAGCTTTATGACTAGGTTTCATTAATTAACATCGAAGATAAAATACTGCTGAATAGTCAGGAAAAAATCTCATCACCATACTCAAACAAAAAACAATGCATACAATGGATCACAAGGGCATGATTCAGCATTAACCGAAGGCAGAGAAAGTAGAAATGCCTCAAAATAGTAAAAACAGCTTAATGGAAAATGATTATTGTTGAGACAGCTGTAACAAAACTAACCCTCAGCAAAACATGTTTTAACAACAATTTCTGTGGGAAAATAACCATCATTTCCTTACAAGTTCTGTCAGTTTTCCATTACTTCAGAGGGAAATGGCTTGTCCCCATTACTCTTGCAATGTATTTTTAACAGCTTATATTGAAAACAGTTGGAGAAACAGAATAAAAAAACCCAAACAACAGAACAAAAAAAATCCAACTGCTTTCTTAGTCACTACGAAATTTAAATGGAAAGTGATCATGCTGCCAGTCATTCATTAAAATGGCATTTGATATTTTGCGAAGTATAAAATATAGCAGATCAAAGTTTCAAATGAAATGGAAATAAAAAATCCTTTACTTATTTGTTCCACTTTTCATGTATTTATCTTTGCTTTTATTAATGTTACCATGTTATACTGTGTTTTTAGCACAAATCATACTTGCTGTGCTAGTAAATATGAAGTAATATTTTTTTATATTTTCAGTACTAGAACAGTACTGAAGATATTCATTGCTTTTTAAGAATATTGGTCAAAAAATTCAGTACAAAGTAATGTTCTAGATCTGTTAGAAAACAATATATATTGACTGGGAATGGCGTGAAAAATATATAAATTTAGATGTGTAAGATACCCCTTAGACTCCGCGACTTTTCATTTTTTTCACTTTACTTCTGGATTAAGCTGTGGTTTGTCCACTCTTTTTCCTCATGTGCTGAGGCTATGCTCACAAATAGTTTTAAGTTAAACTCTGGTTGTACTCCACACTGAGCTTTCATACTGGCTGAAAACAGTGGCTTCAAGCTGTAAAAAATCTTTGGCAAGCGCATACAGTGACACACCATCTGCACTGATTTCCCTGAATGACCACATCAAATGAGTGTGCAAAGGTAACCAGACTTGCTAGCAGATACAGATGAGGAAAATTAAGCCCACACCTGCTCTAGCCATATTGTACTTGCCCAGTGTGTTTATGGAATGCAGTTCTGTTTCATCTAGTAGCTTTATTATTAAAACCTTCTACTTCAGCTGGTAATTGCTAAAATTTTGCCCATGGCAAACATTCCCATTGGCTGAAATAGATATGATATTTTGATTTCTGGCACCATTCTTGCTAAGTGCATCCAGCACTGAAAATGTATGAGTGTATTGAGATAGACCTACTTAAAGGCATCACACTAGAGGTTAATATTGTAAGAACATAAAGGCCTGAAGAAAACATGTGTTCTAACCTTGCCATCATTAGAGTGAACACCTGTAAGCTCCTTGGTGTGCAGCTGGGGCAGAGTGTCTGCAGAGTTTCTATTGTATTTACATTATTTCTTATTCTTTATCTTCCTCTTCTTTTTCATGGCTATATGGCCTTTATTCTTTCTTATTCTTTCTTACATTATTCTATTAATATATAAATCTGTTTATTTTTTATTACTTCCTCATAGGGTATTGAATGCATTTTAAAATATTCCTTATTGTTTATTTATTATTTAATATTTCTTACTTAGTACAGGTATTCATAACTACCAGTACAATCAGTAAAAGCCTGAAGATTCTACTATTGGAAATCAAAGAAATTAACAGGCACCTAAAATTCAGAAGGTATTATTCCTGCCTTCTCTTCTAAAAATGTTTGTTGTGTAAGGTAGAGCAGAGAAGGACAATTTTTTTTTTTATTTTTGCCTTGGAATAAAAAGGAATAAAAAGCATGGAAACATCTGCTGAGAGCAGGGGAGGAGACTTTTCTATACCAGGTTTGCTGACAACAGAAAATATTTTTTTCTATTAGCTGTAAATATGCTCCGGAAAGTCCCTGACTTCTTCAAAAATGTTCTTTGTACTTTCACTGGTGCTGCATGCTGAAGCAGCTGTGAGTGTGGCTGCTCAGTGAAAGGGATGAAAATAAACAGTGGAGGAAGCAGTGAGGAGAAATATTTTTAAACTACAAAAAGAGTAAATTATTATGCTTCAGGGAAAAAAAATATTTAGTTAACAACTTCGAAATGTTCTTATCTGTTAACTTCCAAGAAAGGTTAAATTATAATAATTTTTAAAAAAAAGACTACAAATTTATATGCAGGGCAGGAACATTCTGAAAAGAAAGAAGGATGCCTGTGCATTCAGGTGTATGATAATGCACTTCTTAGACATGTGATATTATAGGCATTTTATCTGTATTTCACAGGACATAAGTGACGTTACAAGGCAATAAATAGGCTGGTGTCTTGTCTTTGACTTTCAAATTACTGGTCATGTCAAATTTTAGGACAACTAAAAATTCTTTCTGTGGTATTTGGAATTGTGCCATGCAAAACTAAGACAGCCTTAAGAGCATCTAATTAAAACTGTAAGTGGAAGATAGATTAATGTGAAGAAGTAGGGGTGGGGCTGGGAGGAATAAGGCTATATGATCACCCAGGAAGATGGAAAAACTCCAGTGAAACTCTTGATAACAGGTATTCAATTGTTTGAGTGACTATGGAAAACAAAATATTTCCATAAAGTGCATCATTAAGACATCTTGGAACACATTCTAATCTAGGAGGAGAAAAGAAAAAGTATATTAAAAAAAAAAAAAAAAAGAGATAGCTAAGAGTGCTGGATGATTCAGTGGCTACATGTTTAAATGGTGTAAAGTCAAGTCATGGCTCCAGGTCTTACAATACCAAGGGTGCATCCATTATTACAGTACAATGTATTTACACTGACACTGAAAAGTGTACAGAGAGAAAGTCACAGGTGTAGCAATGCTTTCTGTTGGGATCCATACCAACTGAGCTAAAAATGTTGCTTTGTGCTCTGGTCTTTTCATGACATATGGTCAGGAAACTGCTAAGTGTGTATCTGAATCTCCAAAAGGACTTCACAGCCTTCAGTTTTTAGACATGCCATTTAAGACCAACAGAACAGATGAGCAGAGACATGAAGTATATCTACAGAATAAAGATGTGAAGATGACCATCCATTGATTTTTGTATCTAAGCTGGATAAAGACAAGTAATCACAACTCTGCCCTCCCACCCCTTACTTAGAAATACCCTTTACATTATGCATTCTACTGAATTACCTTGACACAACCTTTTCTCTCTGCTTAGTCAATGTTTGCATACTTTAAAGCTATATAGAAAAAAGATCTACTTCTTTTCTGCCAATCTTAGAAATGCACAATAGTTGCTCACCTCAAACCAGAAGTCTTTTGCCTCTGTGCTGTCTGCACAGATCATATATACCTCTGCCTGGTTTTGAGTGGAGGACATTAGGGTGACAAGTGCTAAAGGGATCAAAATTAAATATGACTGAAGGGAGACATTTAAAACCCATATGTATACTTACTGTAACTTCATCTTCAGATCTGATTATTACTTCACCAACTTTCTCATTTATTTCATGAGGTTTTTTTTTTTTCTTCTTTTATTTCTTGCTGCAATTATTTCTTCTGACAGGCATTTCTGCTATTGCTTGAACCCTTTTCTATTCATAAAGATCCCTGGGGATATCTGAAATGTGCAAAAATGTGCACTTCATTTTTGCTAAGCTTTGGGCTCTTTAAGACAGAATCATAAGTCTTATAAAAGTCCAGAGCTGTGTAAGTCACAGCTTTAGAGAGCTCCTGAACCTGTAGCTCTACTCACTGAGATCTCTAGAGCCATGCAAATTGAGAAAAATTACTAGAATAGCAATGAAAGTTATATCACACTTTTGCAATTACTTTTTGAAAATAGCAGGCAGATGTATAATTTTCAATTACAGCACTGGTAAAGACTGATAACAGTGCTAAAAGATATAGCTAGTCAAATAACTTGTCAAACTTGATGACACTTTGCATCCATTTACCACAAAATTTGTGTTGTGTATTTGAGATTTTTTTTCTTAGAAATGTGCTTGCTTACTTGCTGTGTTCCACCAAACATGGGGTACATGGGGTATTGTGCAGAAACTATTGGACATTAGAAGCTACAGGTATGTAACCTTGTGGGAGTGGAAATAGTCCCCTTCATCATCCTTACCTATATTACATATGCCAATTGCTTGTGCCTGTATCTACCGACACCTTACCAGGTAACACATCTTACTACCACTTCACTTTGGAGGTGATCAAAGTAATTCATTACCTAAGTGTTGCCTGTGGTGTTTCCTTTGCAACATCTAGACATCAAAGAAGATCTGAAGAAAGAGAAAGCATTTCAAGCATTCTTGCTTTTGGACTTACCTGTGGTAGAACTTGTAATAATATGTGTGCACATGTTGCTCTAAATCTTTGATATCTATTGTCAAACGTTGACTTATTTAAGATTATTATGAACTTGAACTAAGTATCCATTAAGGCGATGGCAGTAATAACATGCGTAAGTAACAATGGATGAGAAACATTTCTCTATTTTTTAATCTTGTTTGCATACATAGTAGTTCCAAACGTAAGGTCTTTTCTCCAAAGTGTCACAGGACAAGGGTAGTTTCAGAGTGCTCATACACATATACCTTTTCCTCACAGTAGGAAAAAGGAATCAAAGGGCTCAACTCCCCTCTCTCTTATCTGTATGGTTGTTCTGGTATTGTCAGTAGTAGGGTGCTGGGGAAAGAAGGGATGATGATGTTTTACAATCCCTCATCAGCTGCTTCTACCCTTCAACTGGGCAAATATGGATCAGAACTTAGTTGTCAGGAACACATAAAATAATGCCTTTCTCCTTTCCCTTAGAGGGAGGTTTGTCTACCTGTAATCCCAAACTACAGTGAAATTTCAAAAATCTAAAATATATTAAACATTCTGCTAGTCTAATTTTCATATTAAAGTAATTGTACTTATAGCCGCTGTGATGCAATAGGATTATGAATATCGTTAAGAAGACATGTTGCAAAACCCAAGTCAGAAAAATGAGTTATCCATTTCTCAGCATTCTCTGAATTTGTATTCCTTAACTAAAATACAGACTGAAAAAAACCCCTATTTGGGTCCTTCAAACCACTTTAATGTGTGGAAATCAGAAATGCATGCAACTCACTTCTATCATACCTAGATGAGTTAGTAGTCCAGCTTTTACGGTGATATGCAAACAGGAGTATTTCATATTGAACTTCAGACTGAATATATAATAGCTTAAAATATTCTTTTGAGGCATTTTATCATTAATCAGGCTCTTCTTATTGTAGCAAAGGTTTTTAACTTAAAGTTAATTCACTCCCTCTTCCTTTTCTAATCAAAAAAAAAAAAAGAACACAAAATTTGTAATTTCTGTGCTGTTACTTGAATTGCTTACATTCTTTCAGATGTTTTTGCATCTTAAATGGAATTTCCTGTTGAAAATTACTCTATTGTCTAATGTTTTCCCTTGGTTTAAGTCAGTTACTTGTCAATTCAGAGAATATTTAGATAATTTACGCAGCAAAATATTATATACTCTGAGTATACAAATTTGATAGTATGTTTCTTACTGAAGTTTTATAGCCAGCTAAACACTCTTTCCAAGCATAGGAATATAAACAATTTATCAGGAGGTGAAAATACAGCTCATCTACTAGACTGCGGTACAAATCCATTGTCAGATCTTTTAATCGGAGGTAAATGTGAGATGACTTGCCCTCTTTTAGTACAGGTTAGCTACCTTGTACTTAAATGCAGAGTTAAAGGATCTCTTTCAGCTTCAGGAATCACTGCAGAAGGTATGACGGAGCGGTGCCTGAGAAGCCATATGGCTTTACGTCTCCGCCTGGCAAAGCATGCAAGATGAGCCAAGAGGCAGTCAGAAAGCGAGCCATGTTGCTCATAACAGTTGAAATGTCCAGCTGGAATATGAATCTCATCCCTTCTCATAATTTACAGTGCAATGTGACGTCGCCTCTGTTTCCGTCTGTCTAGTCCCTGGAAAAGTCTTTTTACAAACCGTCTGCGCTATAACAGGTTTGTAACAGGAGCTCATCTAAAATATATTCAGATATACTCTTAATGACTTTGGCTAAGCTATCAAGAGAATCTACCCCATTAATTAATTATCTTGAAGTGCAGTATTAGGAAAACTGTGAAAACTGATCAAGACTTCAACCTCTTTGCCAGCACTTCAATGGGTCTGCCAAAGTAGCCTTTTAAAAATTAACATGTTATTTATTTGAAATTCATCCATATTTCTCCTGCAATTCTCTTTTTATGTCACCTTCCAATAATAGAAAGCTTCTCGACTTGTTTGTTTTGATTCAGCATCAAGAGGCAGTAATAGTTAATGGACTAGTAAAAACAGTTGCAAACAACTCTTCTAGTTTTTACTTCTGTTTCACTTGTAAATTAGTTGTATCATTCTCTGTGTTAATGTACATATATACATTTGACATTCAGCAGTGGTGAAATTAGGGTCTTGTGACTAGCCCTTGCATTAACTGGATTGAAAAATAATACTTTTTTATATATCCATTACATAATCAACTCATAAAACTATTAAATATACTTGGTATCACCAACCATTTGCAATCCACTTTGTGCTTGGGTAACAAGATCTCTTTGAAAGAGAGAAATACTTTACACAGTACTTCAGATTGCTTCTAATCACTTAGGTACATTTTAAATTTTTAAGCAATATTTTTCATATCTTTATGGTACTCTTATTATATGTTATGTGCAGCCATAACACTACATTGCTGTTTAATATTTGAAATATCCTATGGTGTAAAACTTATCTTACATCTCCCTTATGAATTGCCACACGAGAACTGTGCTATAAAAATAAAGAGTGACAGCTATTCTCAGTCACTTATTAGGACCAATTGGTAATTCTTTCTGGTCGGTATGGCCCATTATTTAAGCTGAAACCTCCTTTCTGAAATACAAGAGCTTATTGTGTCAGTTGATATGTCAAAAATTTAAAATTCCCCCATGAATAAACATAAATGCATGCAGCAGTAGGACAATAATTAAGTGCTGTGCAATTTCTGCATGGTTATTTCAGGGATGAGAGTGCTTGGGCATTGTTGGTTCTAAACAGCATAGCAAAGAAGGTGTATGCTGTGGATATAGGATTCCTTGCTTTAAGTTTTATCATCCTCACTAGTGTGTTATACATAATAGTTTTTGAATCTTAAAACAAATCACTTTTTATTAAATTATTTAATACTACATCAGTACTTCCAGAGTACTTCCTCTTCCTCTTATTTCTGCATTCAGGATATTTTTTTCTCTTCTTTCTACTTACTGCAGACTCTAAAAGTTTTCGACATTTATGTCTTGATCCAACTTTTCTTCTTTTCTTTCTCTTTCCCTCAGTCTGAGCTCAGGAGAACTCTTTCTACCTTGGATACAAGGTATAGCTCATGTTAGTTCATATCTGAAGTTGTACTGATCTAACATGGAGAGCACCTTTTGCTGTCTTTAACTGACAGACAAAAAGAAAAACATACTTTGTACTTTTATAAGTAGTCTGATACATCTTTCACCATAGACAAAATACATGCAGGTTATTTTCTCTATGACTATTCATCATCTATGTTTGGAAGGAAGTTTGAGGTCCAGTACCTGGTTTTCAATGTGTTTATCGTTCCGTAATCCTGAGCTGGTTTGGAAAGGACAAAAACATGGAGGAAAAGATACCTTTGCAAAGTCAGAATATGTAGTCTTAAGTTTGGACTTCAGAAATCCTCCAAGGCATATGCAGCTACTGGGCAGCATGCTTTCTTTTGTTATTCTGCAGCTGCTCCAATTTTCTTGTATATAGTCACTATAAATCTTAATTTTCATTGAGCTACTGCTATGAAATTGGACATTTTTTTCTATCACACGTGGAAAAGGTATGAAGCCATGTCAGAGGAAGTTCAGATTGGACTTTAGGAAAAGGTTCCTCACTGAGAGAGTGGTTGGTCCCTGGACCGTGCTCCCCCAGGAAGTGGCCACAGCACCAAGGCTCTGAGAGTTCAAGGAGTGTCTGGACAATGCTCTCAGTCATATGGTTTAGTTTTAGGCAGTCCTCTGAGGAGCAGGGAGTTGGGCTCAGTGATCCTTATGGGTCCCTTCCAACTTGAGATATTCGATGGTTCTTTCAAAGGGGTACAGAAAAAAATCAGCGGGGGGGGGAGGAAGAGGAGCAAGTAGCAGGCCTTCCTCAGGCCCTAGATGCTGACAGTTGGTGCTGGCAGGAATAGCCAGGCATGCAGAGAACTGGCTGTGTGCTGGCTTCCCGCAGGACAGCCGTGGGAAAAGTGGCAGGCACAGGCCTCTTTTCTCGTGAGAGGGCAATAGTTAGTGTTCTACACACACTGTCACTTTAGAGATGATGGGAAAAGGATGAAAGGGAACACTAAATCAGTGTTGTCCAGGCAGTGATTGTGGAGGAGGAGCAAGAGCGCAGCAGTGACCCTGTGCAGAGGGGTGTCCGATACGCGAGGTAGGAGCCTCAGCTCAATGCCTTAGTGTTTCATCTCGACACTAATTTTGACTCCAGAGCACGTGTAGTGATACTGGACATACGCTGAAGTAGATTAACAACAGCTATTTTGCCAGCGGTACAGCAGCCCTCCACTTACTGTTCTGCTTTTTAGGCTTTTTACTTAACCTCATTGTATTTTAAATGCAAGTTTGGACATTCCCACTTTTTCTAGAAAATTGGCACTGAAAACTGGGAAGAAGGATATTCTCTTTCAGTTCTCCAATATTTTATCCTCAATATCATTTTTTCCCCCCCTGTATCATACCAGAGGACATGGATCTACAAGCAGTGGTTGGATTTAATTGTAGAAGTAGAGTCTGAGTGGGAAGAGGTCATTAGCGGTTTTCATAGTGGTACAGAAGTGTTAGTGTTTAAACATTAATCCATTGCCATCTGTCCTGCTGTTGTTAGCTACACGCTGTTGGCCAATACAGACAGCATAACTACTACCCAAATGTTCAGAGCAGGGAAGGAGGAGTGATTTCCTTTTGTAGGAGAGAGATCCCAAAAGTCAAAGAAATAGATATTATTCAGAAGTTTTTAAGTAGGTTTTGAGGGATACAGCATACATCCTCAAAAGATGGTTCTAATTCTTTCTCTTTAGGTTTATCAACAACTAATACTTCATTTCACTGCAAAAACAGGTGCTGCACATGCATTGTGACATTCACAAGGCTGCTGCTGGGTGCTAAGCATTATTAAATTACTTACAGCATCTGGACCTTTAGCAAGTCCCTGACAGGACATTAAGATTCCATTTTTACTCCTTTTTTTTTCCTGATGTTCAGACAGCTCATTAATATTGGTAAGAATATGTTATTCTAATAGGAGTGGCTTAGGTGAAGGACAAAGTAAGGACAAATAAATGACAAGCCATTTTTTAACTTAATTACAAAAACATAATTTAAAAAAAAATAATGAGAAAAAGAAGAGCAGTGAGATTGTTCTGATGTTCTCCTTTACTTCAGAGCCACAGAGAACACTTGGAAGAAGAAACTCAACAGCATGCTGCTGCTGTTAGAGTTGTTGAAGTGCCAGCAAAGAGATTTATCAACAATATGGATGAGAAGTAATTTGATTGTAGACTTAAAGTCTTTATTCAGCTAAGTTATCTTTAAAAAGTCTGAGTTCTATCAGTTATCTTACTGAGCGAGCTATGGGAAATTAGCCTGTTCCTATATGTGAAAGAGATTTTTTGCAAGTGGATAGCTTGCAAACATTTGTCTGTTTGTGCATGAAAATTAGTTGTCCATACAAGATCATGAGCCTCTTAGATCACAAGTTCTAGTTCATATCTATTAGATGACTAGTATTAAAAAATAAATAAAAACCCTTCTGTTTTCTACAATTTCGTCTTACGTCTTTAGACTATCAGAATTACATCTCACTCTTATCTTGCAATTATTGTGTAGGTTTTAAAAACACTAATGTCAAAGTTTACTTTCTATTTATTGCACTGCTTTGTCTGAGTCCTATAAAAATATGCAGTTCCAAAACCAACTTCAATCTATAACACTGAAACTTTAATAACACATCAGAAAAGACCAGTTAATATCCATAACTAGAACATAGCTGGTTTGTTGTGCTTATTTATCAAGATAATTATGTTTATTTGCTTTTTAATTATTCTGTCTCCATTCAGAACAATATGGAGTTTCAAATTCCATATTATGCCGACACTAGAGATGTTTAATTGTGCCATTTGTAGATGGGCAGAGCTGTCTTGATGTAATTTGTCTCAAGAATGTACAGGGCATTTAAAGGTATATTTAATATGGATTTTTAAAATTTCTATAATATATAAATATATCTCTGAAAATACCTTATTTTTCCTTAGCTTATTCTTAGGGTGATATAATATTGCAGTTGGAGCTGAATTATGAACAGATGGCACTAAATTAATGATTAGCTGAATATATTAAAATTTCAACTAGATTTCTTCCTGTGAAGAAAAGCATTCCATAAATCTGAAAATGATTAGTCACTGAGAATAGTTATCACTCACTGAATCTCTAACATCAGTTATAGATCAAAATAATACAGAGTAAGCATTTTTTCTAAATCAAAATTAAGGACTACATTGCCTTTAAAATAAGTAGTTCCAATATTAGAGTCCCCAAACTTCTGAGTTTCCTTTTGTGATGTTTTGGACAGATATTTTGTATAGAGAAGCTATTTTGTTGCTCTTCTTTCACATGTATTACTGAGGTACCTGGACTCTTTACTGGCGTAAAGTTGTCAGACATTAAAAGCTTTCTACCCATTTTGCTTCTGAAATGAAGTGTTGTGGTTTAACCCCAGCCAGCAACTAAGCACCACGCAGCCGCTCACTCACTCCCCCCCCATCCAGTGGGATTGGGGAGAAAATTGGGAAAAGAAGTGAAACTCGTGGGTTGATATAAGAACGGTTTAATAGAACAGAAAAGAAGAAACTAATAATGATAACACCAATAAAATGACAACAGTAGTAATAAAAGGATTGGAATGTACAAATGATGCGCAGGGCAATTGCTCACCACCCGCTGACCAACACCCAGCCAGTCCCCGAGCGGCGATTCCCACCCCGACTCCCCAGTTCCTATACTAGATGGGACGTCCCATGGTATGGAATACACCATTGGCCAGTTTGGGTCAGCTGCCCTGGCTGTGTCCCCTCCCAACTTCTTGTGCCCCTCCAACTTTCTCGCTGGCTGGGCATGAGAAGCTGAAAAATCCTTGACTTTAGACTAAACACTACTGAGCAACAACTTAAAATATCAGTGTGTTATCAACATTCTTCGCATACTGAACTCAAAACATAGCACTGTACCAGCCACTAGGAAGACAGTTAACTCTATCCAGCTGAAACCAGGACAGTATGCTTCTGGACAGACCTTGGGTCTGACCCAGTACAGCAGTTCTAGAGTTCCTGAAACTTCTTAGAAGAATATTATAATGTTAATCCTATCATTCTGATTGGATTTTTCAGAATAGTTTCAGAACTTTTAGAGGGGTTTTTTACTTTGTTTTGATAACTCTGTATTTTTAGACAAACCCCTTTTGCACCCATAACTGAATGTGTCAGGTTTGATGTTATTATTCAGAAATGTTTCAGGCTTTTGGGTTGTGTGTACATTTGTTTTCCTTTTACTGATTGAAGCTTTTTGACTCTATGGCATACTGAGCTGATCACAGCAATACAGCAACACCGAACTCAAAACATAGCACTATACCAGCTACTAGGAAGACAGTTAACTCTATCCAGCTGAAACCAGGACATGGAGAAAGTGGTTTTCTGTTATGGAAGAGGATGATGGAATGGTTCTGACACTTACCTGTCTTTTAAGAAGGAAAGGGAACTTTGCTAATCTTCTGTCTCTAGTTTCATCTTTTCTGCGTCTTCATTAGCTTATTTTGTTTTGGTTAGGTTTTTTTGGTCTTTTTGGTTTCTGGGGGTTTTTGTTGTTGGTGGTTTAAAATGCTTTTCTCTTTGGAACTTATATATGAAGCCAAATGCTAATTTGCCACATCTTTTTTTTCTGTGGTAGAGCAATTCTAGTTGGCTTGCCATATTGCCAAAGCAAAAGCTTTCAACAAGTCCAGACAAAAATTCCACCTATGCTGCAGGTCTTGCATCTGAATTTATACATCCGTCCACCTCTAGGTTAGGTTTCTTTCCAGGTACGAAATCATATGTTCCTTTCAGGACACTTCAGACTTCCCCATGATACTAAGCTTGCCCTGTTACCATAAGATCCTACTCCCAAAGGTATCAATATAACCTTTCCAAATGGTGTATTTGAAAGGCATACAATCTGGAGCGATTCAAATTACTGATAAAGATGCAGAATTTAAGTGTCAGCAGGGTAGGAATCTGAGGTAGATATCTTCATCTGTGAATTGAATTGCATCTTTTATGTTACAAGTCAACAATGAACTCCATTGAGAACCTTAATCAGAAGAGACACTTCCAGAAGCTGAGGCCAAATCTGCTTTTATCCTGCTTCTGCAGCTTTCCTGGTCCTTGTCCCACTGTCAAGGGCAAGGAGACAAGTCATTCCCTAAATAGATAATACAAAAATCCTGAGAGCTGGGCTAAGCCATCATCATCTTGTGCTATCATCATAGTGGATGTTGTTCGGAAATCTGTAAATGCAGTTCACTGATCTACCAGGTAGCAGAAGGGTTTAAAATTATCATTTTCTGGTCATCAGATTATAATTTTTTACTCTTGTTTTACAACCCAGTAGTGCCCAGTGGTAGCCTTTTTGTAGATTAATCCTGTGTATCTTTTAATATTTTGTACATTCTTTCATTAAAACTTTCTCAGATAAAGTGTGATTATATGCAATGCTAACAGTTTTTGCATAGATACTTTCAGCATATTTGTACTCTCTAGCTAAAGCAGATAATCCAAGAAACAGTCACTTTGGAAAAAATAGATTTTCCAGTCCTCCCTATGGTATAGCTATAGCTATCAGTGTTGAAATCATTTTATAAAAATGTAAACCAGGGGGTTTTAACATTCCTTTTCCAAGAAAGCTGCTAAGTACTCTGGTAGCTTGTATCCTTTGTTTCAGTTTTCTCTCAAAATGTGATGAATTCAATTATTTATCTCAAAAGGTTTAATTTGCATTCAGAAGCCTTTTAATAGTCTAATTCAGTACATTGTGAATAATATTATACAATACTTTCTAGTCAGAACAGGTTATATTTGAAGTCCATGGAAAACTGCCAAAAGCATCTGGAAAAACAGCTTGTACCTTTCTAATAAAATTGGGGGGGATGTGAAGAAGAAGAAAAAAAAGATGATTGAAAACAAACCTCTCAACAATAAGTGTATATAGAGAACACAAGTAGAAATATTTAAGTTAGCTTTCAATTTATATTGATAATCCACCAAAAATGTTCAAAATACCTACAGAGTAGAAACAAATTTCAGAATTACTGTGTCTAACGCCTACAGACAATACTACTACTAAGAAAGACAAAGCTGAAACGCTTTTCTTTTTAGATCTTCACAAAGCAAGATACATAACAGTTAGTAAAAAAGGTCACAGGGTAAAATCAGGAAGAGAAAAGGTAAGGAACCATTAGGTGACATGAATGTATTTCACTTTATTCAGTTTCAGTTCCAGTCCAGTTCACCTCAGAATGATAAAGCAGGTAGCAGATAGGTGCTTACACTATTAACAATTATTTTAGCAAGTACACGGATGAGAGATAAGGTCTTAAATGATGCAGACAGGTCAAACACCAGATCTGGTTTTAAGAAAAGAAAAAAGCAAGGTTGTAAAGATGTACAGATAAGTGATTTTCAGTAGAATTTCTAGTAAATTTTTAGAAGATTCAATAGAAAAATCAGATTAAAAGTCTAACCTAAAGGAAATATATAATGATAAATAGAAACAGTTTTAGAGAGGAATGAATGACCTTATGATCTGCAAGTTGTTATATTTCCCAAGGAGAAATGCAACACTCCTGGTTTGTCTTTGAGTTTCATCTATGTAACGAAGAAATTTCATACTCACCTTACTGTCTCGTGCATGCTCTTGATATTTAATTTGAATGTGCTGTTTATTAAGCACAGCATGTACTCAGGTATCTCATACTATGTATTGTTCTTTTTTTAACTCTTGTTTCTTTTCAGTGGAATACACTGTAAATAATATACTTCAGTTACTTATTAGGCAACTTTGAATTTTCATAAAATACGTAGTGGCCAAACAACATAACAGTAATGTTATAACCTAACTCACCTAACAAAGACAATGGAAACTTTCCCACTGATTTTGTATGGGAATGTAATGCACAGACTGCTTCAGTAAGCCTAAGCTTCTGAAAGGTATATGATCATCTTTGTAAATTATTTCAGTTATAAAAACCAATTGCATCACAGAAAGCTAAAAATTCCAGGGTTGAGGATAATGCTGAAAACTTGGAAAACTCTCTTAGGATTCAGTGCTATTCAGGTTGCATTCATCATGAGGAAGAAAAATTGATAAACTTTGTATTCACATTCACAGTCTGGAGTACTCAAAAATACATTAGTTATAATTAATTCATTTGCATGAGCTGGTCATTTGAAATTGTCAGTGAAAGCTAAGTTGATAAAGGCAGCTATAAGAAGATTTTAACATAGTGTAGCTATTTACTGAAGTCACAAAGAAAGATTCCTGGACAATACAGGAAAACATCTGTAAGAAAGATAATGCAATAAGGCTGGTAATAAAAAATAATATATATTTATTTATAATTTACTCTATTATTTGCTTCATATTTAAATATATTTCATTTAATAATTTAATTTTAAATGTAGCCATTTCTCTATATATTATTTATTTATATATTTGTATTCTATATTATTTATATATGTTTATAATACATTTATAGTATTATGAGAAAAATCAGTTAGATAGCTGAAGCCACAAGCTTCCGTTCAACTATCTAGCTCATGTTTTGAATAAACTAGACTTAATGAGATTATAAATAGAGCAAAACATACAGTCTGAAGTCTTACACGCACAACTGGGTGCCTGGCATATCTTCCTTTGGCTTGCTTAGCTCTCTTATCTAAGGACCAATATAAGTGATTAAGATACTATAGCTAAAGTTACAACCTGTCAGCTGAGCCATAGGAGCAGACAATGCACATGCTTTTAGCCATTACAAGAAGTAAAATAAATGTGTTAACTTAAAGCTCAAGCAACCTTCAAGAAGCACATTTTACTTTCATTCATCCATGTGTATTGCTCATAGCTGATGAAACCTATGGACAGCTCTATCAGATCAGACTAAAGGTCTCTTTAGCCATGTACTTTCTGAAAGTTTCCAATAGAAAGTACCACATGATAGGGATAGTAGGAGGAAAAGCAGAGGTTTACTCTTGTGCAGTTGTGGCCTTGTATAGAAGTACCATGGAGAGTGTTGCCTGCTGCAACTTTTATACAACTTTCATACATATTTTCATTCTTGGATTCCACCATCAAGATGCACCAGGAAGGCAGACTGAGCGAAAAATGTATTCTATCCATTGCAAAGATGACAGACAATATTTTAGGTGTGTCTTTTCATGAAGTTCCTGGAAGTAAAATCTGGCTGGCACGGCAGAATTTTCCTGTGAGCTTCTATTTGACCAAGTCCTAAACCTGTAATATCTATCACTAATCTTTTATGGATACCAGTGGGTCTGTAGATCATGAAGAAGGAAGAGACATGCTACCACCATACCTGTTGTCTGATTCAGATGGTCCTACTTCATTTATATATATATATATATATATATATATGTATTTCTCTTATATAAATGTCTGGCTTATCCCTATGCTAATAATTTATGTTGACAGTTGGTATTATTCACTGTAGCCTGATACTGCAAAAGGCAACAAATATGTGCACTGCTGCTTCTGGCCCAGCACTTTCTCCAGTTTCCCTTGTCTGAATATGTAATCATTCAGACCAGGATACCTCGAAGGTGACCCTCTCCTAAAAGTAGTACTTTTCTGACATCTCCATAGCATGACCATCAACTATCGACAGACCCAGCCGGGGGGTGTGTGTGTGTGTGTTAACTGCTACTTTCACCCTTTTTTGATATAACAAAGATGGTCCCTTCCCCTCCTCAGCAAACAGAACACAGAATATGTTCTGATTGCTGTGAATGTTTGCTTGTGTAGATGTCTTGCTCTCAGCTGAAAGTTTTCTTTATTCAAATTCCTCAATGCTTCTATTCAGCTGGTATGAGTCCTTCATTTGCATTATTGCATTTGCATTCACTGAAAAATTTGAGACCTCTGGTGGCCAAAATAATACAATATCTAACATTCCTATGAATATTAACAAAATTTTATCTAGGTATATATTTCACAAATATTGATTTTAGACCCAGCTGGGGGTTGAAAGTTTATTAAAAATGCTTTATCTCTTTTATCTCCAATCTCAGAAGCATCAACACATTCTCATAAAAGTAACTTTCTTTGTCATCCAAAAATACCCTGCATTTAATGAATGTTTAAATAACCCATTTTTCATCGAAGAATCAGAAGGCAGTACATTGAATTTCACTGTGTTTTGCATTTACAAAGATCACAAATTCATCGTAATTCCCTTTGAATTCTAGGCCCTATATTTAATTTAAAGTGGTTGATTTCTTATCCATCTGTGTCTGAATTTGTTGTCTGCCAGGTGGACATGGAAGGTGATTTAGAAACCAGACACAACTGCTAGTGTTCATCCACATCTGAGATAAGCACACAAAAGAGAAAAAATATAACAACTTGTGTCTTCAGTATTGTTGATAGTTACTATTCCTCCTGCATCCTAGTTTCAACATATGTTTCAGTAAGTTGAGAATGAATGGAAATGCATTGTAGATGGCTGGAAACAGACCAGAAGACAAATCAAAGCAAATGTTAGCTTCACCCTGGTTTTAATGTTTGTGTTACTTTCATTGTTGTTGATAGGAGTGGGAGCGGAGTGCTTTACTGCCAAGAAA
The DNA here is from genome assembly GCF_929443795.1 of Astur gentilis. NCBI lineage: Eukaryota > Metazoa > Chordata > Aves > Accipitriformes > Accipitridae > Astur > Astur gentilis. The sequence continues at coordinate 16,596,092 of NC_064882.1, forward strand.
GGAAGAACATATGACCTTCTTAATACACAGGGTTAAATTCCCACACATATTTTGAGTGCTAAATGAGTAATGAGCAGTATTAGATATTCTTAAAAATCTAAAAACTAAGTCTAAGGTAATGTTTGGGTGGAAACTGTTGTAGTTAGAGAAATTATAACTTCTAGTTTGTCTATCTGGTCTCCACAGCAATGACTTTCTACATCCCTTTTTATGTTCACAAGTATCATACAAGCATTATTAACTATTACATCATTTTATGGAAAATTGGAAGGGAGAAGAAGATTGTGGAAAATACTCAGGAAAAGAAAGGACCTCAAACCTGAATATCCTTTCCCACAGCAAAAAACATGATACAGTGCATTATAAAGTAAAATATGCATAACCACAGAATTCGTTGAGAAGAGGTTCAATCTGCTGGTAGGGTAAACCTGAACTGGCCAGCAAACTGTGATAACTGTACATGTTCTCTAAACAGTGAAAAAAACCACTATATGCTACCCAGGATGAGCAGCAATTTCCACAGCAATAAGCTTTGTAGTAATGCCAAAAACACCCCCGACCCAACCTCCTGTGCACTCTTATCACATACAGAAATTTGATCTCATCTGTTAATAACAACCATCAACAGTTTATCATCAACACTTGTATCGTGTGATTACAGTATCAAGATTTTTACCTGATCAGCATTAAACTGTGTTTGGTAAATGAAACGTTTACCCTTCCATCCTTAAAATTGTATCTTTATAATCATATCTAAACCTTGGAAGACTGGTGAGTTCTTGGTGGTATTTATTATAATTCCAGCTAGTGGTTATAGTTTGTTTTCCTGAATAATAATAAAGTAGTATAAGGCATCATTGACTTTAAAAAGCAAAATGTTAAAAGCATACATTTTTCATGGTTGTTATTTTGGTATTAATAAGTAAGTCAAGCTAGACACTGTACAAATTCAAAATAGACACAGTTCTTCTCTTGAAATTTAATCTCTGTTAGTATTAATCTGGGTTACAGTACTATAATTTTCTGTATCCATATTGTATGTACTGCCCAACATTTTCATTTAACACATCTTCACTATAGCTAAAATGAATAATTTTATGCTTTGTACCATTTTTAACATAGCTGATTTAATGATTGTTTTGATTATGCGACTGCTGTGCCACAAGCATGTGTTATAAACCATCACGTACGAGGTATGGGTGAATATGAGTTGTACATTTTTCACCTATATACTTTAAATTAATGGAATTTCAAAGAAACTTAGTAATTTAATTCAGTATTCTAAACTGAATTTATAAGTAAAATATTTTCCTGGACACAAGATGACAAGAGAGTTTGCCATGGACATCCCTTGACCCTGATTAAAGCTATTAAGAAGCTGACTGCGTCTCTAGGATGAAGTAGGCTAGGACTATAGGATAAAGTAGCCCAGCTGGAAAGCTTTTCAGATAGCCATGTGTTTGGTAGAAATTACCTTTCCAAACAGAATTTGGAAGATAGATTTTCTTGCATGCTTCTCTGGACTGAAGTATGCAGTATTCAAGTGGATATGATTTGCTGAAAATAAGCATAGTGGATAGTGTGATTGCTCTACAGCTTTGAGCTAAAAATTTCCAAAGATTTGCTTTGTTCATGCATGGTATTCTAAAGGGTGATTCTGTCATCATTTTTGTTAGTAGTACTATTAAAGATTCAGACATTTTATGGGACTTGATGGGATCCATCCAAGAGTACTTAGGGAACTGGCAGAGGTCCTTGCCAAGCCACTCTCCATCATCTATCGGCAATCCTGGTCAACAGGAGAGGTCCCAGAGGACTGGAGGCTTGCCAGTGTGACTCCCATTTATAAGAAGGTCGGAGGGAGGATCCGGGGAACTACAGGCCTGTCAGCCTGACCTCGGTACCAGGGAAGATTATGCAAACGGTTTGTCTTGAGAGCACTCACATGGCAAGTCCAGGATAAGAAGGGGATCAGGCCCAGTCAGCATGGGTTTACGAAAGGCAGGTCCTGCTTGACCAACCCGATCTCCTTCTATGACCAGGTGACCCACCTAGTGGATGAGGGAAAGGCTGTGGATATTATCTTCCTTGACTTCAGCAAGGCCTTTGACACTGTCTTTCATGGCATACTCCTTGAGAAGGTGGCATCTCATGGCTTAGATAAGTGTACTCCTCATTGGATGGATGGACAAGCCCAGAGGGTTGTGGTGAATGGGGTGAAATCCAGTTGGTGGCACATCACAAGTGGTGTTCCTTAGGGCTCAGTATTGGGCCCTGTTCTGTTTAATATCTTTATTGATGATTTGGATGAGGGGATTGAGTGCACCCTCAGCAAGTTTGCAGATGACACCAAGTTGGGAGGCAGGGTCGATCTGCTTGAGGGTAGGGAGGCTCTACAAAGAGATCTGGACAGGCTGGATCAATGGGCTGAGGCCAATCGTACGAGGTTTCAATAAGGCCAAGTGCCAGGTCCTGCACTTCAGTCACAGCAACCCCATGCAGCGCTACAGGCTTGGGGAAGAATGGCTGGAAAGCTGCCCAGCAGAGAAAGACCTGGGTGTGCTGGTTGACAGCCGGCTGAATATGAGCCAGCAGTGTGCCCAGGTGGCCAAGAAGGCCAACGGCATCCTGGCCTGTATCAGAAATAGTGTGGCCAGCAGGAGCAGGGAGGTGGTTGTTCCCCTGTGAACCGGTGAGGCTGCACCTCGAGTCCTGTGTTCAGTTTTGGGCCCCTCACTACAGGAAAGACATTGAGGTGCTGGAGCGTGTCCAGAGAAGGGCAACCAAGTTGGTGAGGGGTCTGGAGCACAAGTCATATGAGGAGTGGCTGAGGGAGCTGGGGCTGGTTAGTCTAGAAAAGAGGAGGCTGAGGGGAGACCTTATCGCTCTCTACAACTACCTGAAGGGGGGTGGTAGCGAAGTGGGTGTCAGTCTCTTCTGTCAGGTGGCTGGAGATAGGACAAGAGGAAATGGCCTCAAGTTGAGGCAAGGGGGGTTTAGGTTAGATATCAGGAAAAACTTTTTACTGAGAGGGTTGTCAGACATTGGAATGGGCTGCCCAGGGAAGTGGTTGGGTCACCATCCCTGAGATATTAAAAAAGTGAGTGGACAGGGTACTTCAGGACATGATTTAGTGGGCATGGTTGATGGTTGGACTCAATGATCTTGAAGGTCTTTTCCAACCTAAATGATTCTATGATTCTATGATTTTATGAGACATGTATGTTTGTAGAGTGTTTCTGGAACACAGCAATTTGCATTACACCAAGAAGATAATTCACTAATACATTGTACATGCAACTGCTTACTCTTATTTCAACTGGGAAATGAAAATGTAATGAAACAGAATTCCGTTTTGATAGCGTTGATTACTCTGTAGGCAGTTTAACTTTTCAAAGCCATTTTCATAACATTCACATCTGATTCTACGTCAAAGAGACAAACTTAACATGCATTATGTTTTGTGAGTAATCTCTCAAGTGGATTGAATACACTAACCACTGTTTCAGCAATAAGTGAGTAATACCAAGTGATGCAGTGTTAAGTACCAAGTGCAACAGAAAGTAAAAGCCCATTTCTTTTAGCAGAAAAAAGTAGTGTTGTATCCTGTAATGATATTTTGGTCTAGGTGAATTCTAGATGTACTTTTATACAATGCGATGCTGAAGAAGTACAAATGCTGAGCATCTAAAATATATGCATTTCTTTGTAGAAGCTCCAGATCATTGTTCTGTAACTCATTCTTCATGAAAAGCTAAAGGGCAGTTATTGAAACATGGGCTGTCACTTGCAGTGATAGATAATGAGTAAGAATGTGGCAGGTCTTTTTTCTCATTGATTTCTCTCACTTTTTCTGTTAATCCCTTTTCTTTACAAAACTAACAACTTTCATGTGTGTAAATAAACAGCATCACAGTACTTATAAAGCCACGTACTTTTAGTTAGCTAAGCAATCACAAGCTCTTAAACAAAGATTAAACTAGTTAGTATTAGGTTATTAAGTTTCCTGACCTGTAACTATGGTTGCAGGACAAGGACAGGTACAACTTTTTATCCTTTTTCAGCTTTGCTTTCCTGTCCCTCTTGGATGCTGCTGCTGTTGTCAGGCAGGCAGCACACTGTCGTGGACTCCTTGCTTTGCAACCCGTCAATGTTAAAAAGCAAGTCTCCTGGACCATGACAACAAACGCTGGTTGTATTGTATTTTATTTTTTTCTTCCTAATCACTTGAGTGTTTTGTTTTTCATAGAATCATAGAATAGTTTGGGTTGGAAGGGACCTTTAAAGGTCATCTAGTCCACACACACACACACACATACACCTGCCATAAGCAGGGACATCTTCAACTAGACCAGGTTGCTCAGAGCCTTGTCAAACCTGACCTTGAAGGCTTCCAGTGTTTCACTGGAACCTGTTCCCGCGTTTCACTACCATCATCATAAGAAATTTCTTCCTTATATCTGGTCTAAATCTACCTTCTTTTAGTTTAAAACTATTACCCCTTGTCCTATCACAACAAGCCCTTTGTTATGTTCTCATTACCTGTCTCCATAAATGAGCACGGTGTTTTTACAAACAGCTCTTCAGACAGCGCTTCACATAAAGCAGAATGTGCTAAGTCTACCTGGGTTTATTACCAGTTATAGCACAAATATCCTGACTGACCTTTTTCTAGATGTTGTAGGAGGGATTTTCAGTTTTTTGTCCTCAGATTGTTTCCCCAAAACTTGGCAGAAGTATGCTCTCTGACTGTCGAAGTGAGACTCAAAGGCTCTCCCTCCTCCTCCCTGCTGCGGTTTCCCTCCAAAGGAAATGCCGGCACACCAGTCCAGGTGATGCCACACCAGTCCAGCATGTGTGGGAGGACCAGATGCTAAGCACCACGAATGCACTTACTGGTAGGAACTGTTGTCATTTTAGGGACTGGTGGTACCCTTGTCTTGTGCAACATCTTTTCCTTCTGCAAAATTGGGGAAATAAGAATACTGTGCTTTGTATATAGTGGTGTTTAAAGACTTTAAACTGAGTGATCTTCTTGATTAATGTGATAGTCTATCGAGTGCTATATTTGATAATATGTTCTGATATGCAAGAGTTTCACACAGAATATTATGGTAGTTGGTAAGCAACCTGAAACCATGAGCTGATTGTTTTAAAATACAATTCGTATTAACTGAAATTTACTTCTGCAACAGAATTCTTACCTATGCTTTCCAATAATGATTCCAAATGCAGCCTTCGTGAAGTGTAATACATACTATTCTAAGAGCTATCTTAGAAAAGAATGAAATTTACAAAATGATTGAAAACTAGACCTGTGCAGAAAATTAATAAACGATTCCAGAAGGGCTTTGAGATTTTGAAATCAAACTTGTGACTAAAACAAGAAAAATGATTGCTTCCAATTTTTCCTCAAAGGAATATATTTTAGGTCCATTTTAATACAGTTTTCATAAATTTAACATTAAATTAATGCCTTTTAATTGAATGCCTTTTAAGTATTTCAAAATGAAGAACAAACATTTCCAAGCCAAGAGTAAACACTATTCCAAAAGTGTATCAAAATGGAATGTTTTGATAGCATCAGAATTTTTTTCAAATCTCAAAAAAAATTTCAACAGAAGCAGGAAGAATATATATGTCAATGAATAAAAGATAGACATAGTAAAAGGCTTATGTCAAATGTAAATGGTTTCTCTGTTTAGCATAGTAAGGCTATTTGATTTTGAACCTTTCAGTGTACAATCTTAGTAGGGCAACCCAAACACGTCAGTAACAGGCTTGGGTTTTTTCCCCTCCAGAGAACACAGTGGCAAAATATCAATGGCACGATTGTTCTTCCAACTATAATGAAATGGTTAAATAGCAGCATGCATCCTTATTTAAAATATGAAGCTACCGCTTATTTTGTCATCAATAATTTTACCAATGACTTTGATGTTATCTCTGGCATCTTCCTTCAAACCACAAAGATTCTGGAAGCACTCATATTCAACAAGTAAACATTGATCTCTTTAGTCTCTACAGGTCTTCCCATTCAGAACCATGAGAAGCATTCTAGAATAAACACTTTTGTGCAGTGCTATCTAAAGAGGATTACACCTTGGTTTTGCTATTGTGAACAGTGTTTGTTCATGACTATCATATATCATTTTGAGCATTGAATCATGGCTGTGTGTAAATTATCAGTGGATCATATAATCTTCAAAAGTAATCTATAAAAGGTCATCTATAACTCCTGCAAGTATTTTAACCCAGTCTACAATTTATTATATTTTCTCCCTCTTCCAAATGAATTAAATAGTAATATTATCTGGTTTATTACAGTTCTTACAGTAATCTGAGTTATGTGGTCATCCCAGTTTCATGGAGTAACTGGATATAGTCAACAACGGTATGATTTATTTTGCAATGGAACTGTTTTGCAAAACAACATAGAAGCTAAACATATTTGCAAACTAAGAAGTAAAATTGAAAAAAAAATGTTAAATTGACCTTCTAATTTCCTTTTATGTTTCTGCCTCTGGACAGATACACAACAGTCTGTTGAACTCACCGGAGGCCTGATAATGCCTAGATCTCACTGGGTTTCATAAAACAAGCATTCGTAAAACAAATAAATATAAATAAGTATTTAACAGCTTTTAAAAAAGATATCTTTACCTATGGTGGTGCAAAAGAATGGAGTATCCTTCCCAAATGTATACCTAGCATGCATTGGTAGCTAAATACGAGCATTTTAAACAAATAATTCAGATGTGCGTGGGGCAACACTGTCAGGGACACCACCACTGACCTTTAGAAAGTATTTAAGAGTAATGGATAAATTCAGTAAGACAGCTATGTGTGCATATATATTGTGATTACAGCTATCCTGATGGACAATTAGACTTTGTTGTACTTTTTATTAGTGAAAATCCTGGAATGTTTTTGAGATGTAGCATTTATCCCATGGCTAACACTAGGTTATCTGGAATCTGTCCTGTCTGTCTTTACAAAAATTTAGTATTTTTCAAAACAAAGCCAACAACCTGATTATCATCTTTAAAATAAAGTTCAATGGTACAGAGAGAGAGAGAAAATACCATTTTACATTTTTACAACAGAATAAACATGTCTAACTTCCAGAAAATGAGGCATCACAAGTATTTTTATAATTAATTTTCTTTTTACTTTAACGAATTAAAAATAACCAGAAATTTTTCACAGTACAATTGTAAGTTCATCTGAAAGTAAGAGGAACTGTTGTTTTGATTTCATAGCTGCTTCTGCAAATTTAGGCCTGTTATGGCAATTCCTTATCCAAAATTAGTTATCACAGCTTTTATATTTCTTCTTATATATTTTGATAATGTGCATTTGCATATTAAACTGAAAGCTTCCGCAATATGGAAGCAGGTGGTTTTTTACAAACATGTAAGCCAGATTGATAAACTGAAACGTCATACATGGATTTCTTTGCCTATAAAGCCTTCTCCATAGTTTTTACCCATACAGAATTATGTGTCATTCCAGGTGTATATTAGAAATCTAATTAGAGATCAATGAGAAAATTGTCAGATAATTATTCCCTGAAATCTTGTAATTTGCCTTCTAGCTGGTTGTATTACATGCATTTCATTGTTTTTCAACAGCATTTTCAGAACTAAAGTTTTGCTTTCACTTATTAATAAAATAAAATAAACATTTTCAGCAACAATTTAGCAGACAAAAAAATGAAGAATAAGGATAAGACCTGTAAATTGAAAAGCACAGTAAATTTAACAGAGTTTTAGTATCTGCAAACTTTTTTTATCGCACTGTTAGATGCAATTCCATAGGTCTGTTTGATTTCAGAATTATTTTAGGGTTTTGGAGCTTTGAGACATTTGGGAGCTTTGTTTCATAGAATATAAGATAAATTGTGATAGCTCAGCTCATCTTTTTTGTTTGTTTTGTTAGGTGGGCTTTTTTTGTTATTCCACTGTTCAAGTTTGCAGTAGAACTGAATGAAAAATACCTTCTTCTGCTGTGTTGATTTGTTGGTCTTTATGGAATAGGGTCATATGTTATCTTTTTTCCCATTGGCAAGAAACTGCAATTTAAGCTGAGCAAACCCGAGAAAGCTTTGTCTGAACTGGCATTTCAAGATCTCAGAGTTTAAGTACATTATAAATTCTTGTGTTGACTTCCACACATGGCACCGAAATAAATGTTTTTCGTAATTACTTGAAATTCTATCCTGAAAGGCAGTAGGGAACTAGTTACTCTGTAAATTAATTTGACAATATTTTATAATACAAATTACCTACCAGGCTTACCGAAGCCAAGTATTTTATAAAATCCTCATGTATTCAATATGTTTTGGATATTCCACGTATGCTGATGACTACTTTTATTCTTACAAAATATCTTAGCTGAAACATTTACTTCCTTGATTTCAGGAGCTGATGCTGTGGAGGCCCTGTGTAAGAGATTTGAAGTGAGGGCAAGTGAAGGTGGAAAAGTATTGTTTTCTGCAGATGAAGATGAGATTGTCATTGGAGCCGACAGACTGAGAGTAACAGGTAAGGTAATAATAAGGTTTCAAAATGGATGTAAACTTTTGGAGGTTTTGGGTTGTTTGGTTGGTTGGTTATTTTTTTTATACCTGTAGTAATAATTAAGCTGTCAGTCTTCTACAAAATTTTCATCCACTGGAGAGGAAGAAGTCTTCTCATCATCAGTGATTGCTTGACCAACCAAAAGACATTGCACACAATTCCTCTAAAGGCAGATTTGAATTTAAACTCTGCAGGACCAACTATGGTACAAATCACCCTTACCACAGTGATTTGGCTTTTATATGTTACCATTAAGCACTGTTTTGTGGTACCTATGCCATTTGTTTAGGTAATGCCTCTTCATAATGATAAAAACTATTGTTATATGCTATGACCTTTGGTTTTTCTGTATCCAAAGTACCAAGCCTAACTTCCATGTGAATTAAGGGTATGTATGCTGCTTTACTTTAGGAGGCTTAGCTGAAGTGTAGTAAGTAGAAACTTTGTCTTGAACATTTGTTCAATAAAATAAGAAAAATAATTCTAATTGGCATTTACTGTCATAATTACATATATGTGTATATTAGTAACTCATTTAATATTAGACATGTGTGAGCTTATAAAAAAAACAAACAACAACAACAACAAAAAACCCAAAACAAAGGGATACCTAAGTTTGTTTCAGATGAATTCTTTAACTTGGACTGCTTAATAAAATCTTACCCGAACTTAGGTTGGACTTGAGCTATCCATTCATAATCAAGAATAAGATTCAAAACTTGAATTGCTTCACCAGTCACGGGTGTTCAGCTTTAAGTCAGTCTATATCTGGGGATGCCTGCTTTACAGAGTTTGAAATCAACCTACTAGTTTGAAAGTTCAATTGTGTAGAAAGTATAAGATGGTTCTGGTTTATGACTATTGTGATAAGATATCCCTTTCTGGTCTGTAAAATGTAAGAAATGCATTATCAGCAACTTTAAACCCTTAAAAAAGAAATATTACATAGTTCTACTTCTGTGTAATGCCAGATATAGCATTAACATAGATCCAGGAAGTCCAGAGTCAACCTATGACTGAACTTTCTTCGTAAGCCTCAAGATGGTTGCTTGGCAGTATATGTGGGATAACTTTTCTTCCTCTTTCATTCCTATCTGACCTCTGTCCATCTTCTCTAGCCAAGCAATCTTTTTTAATACTGCTAAGCCAAAAGAAAAGGCTTTTGCAAGCAGGCGGTTTAGTGATGTTTCAGTACCCAATATAATCCACTAAATTGTATTGGTTTACCACATGTGGGTTTAGGAGAGGGAGACATCAGTGTTTTGTTGAGTCAGCAGCAATTCTTCATAGATAGTAGTTGTACAAGAGTTTTAGCATAGTAAAACCTAAGACAATAACTGGAATAACTCATGAAGAAAAAGGAAATTGATACTGAATCCTGCTAAGGTTCGAACTTGTTCAGAATATTAAATACTGAGAAAATTAATCTTAAACATAAAATCCACACAGGAGATTTCAAAGTATCTATCATAAGGTAAAAAATAAACCATCTTACAAATGGCACTGAGGATTATATTTTCTGTCATTAAGAAATGCAATCATAAGTGTAGATGTCATGGTAATTTTTTTTTAATCAGACTTCAAAAGCAAAGCACTGATCAACTGTCTTCAACTTCAAAGTGGCTTGAGTTCCTACAGCACCTGTTGACATCAGTGGCATAGAAAGTAGAACTAATGAAAAATTTATTCAGTGATGCTTAGCATGGGATATAAGATTGTTCCTTGTGAAAAGAACAGGTTTTCCTCCTTAATTTGTGAAATACACTTGACTGCATGTGTATTTATATTAAGTTCCTCCACCCAAAAAAAAAAAAAAAAAAAGAAGAAGAAAAAAAAATAGTAAAGGCTGGGTTAATGCTGAGTTTCAGGGATTACTGTATACCTGTTGAGTCCTACCAGAGAATCTTACTACCAGAGTTGTTTGTACAGGTATCTGATTTTCCTTCTGTGTCTAAAATGAAAAATAAACAAGAGTTAGGTTTGAATTTTCAAAGAAATTATTTTACTGAACTAGAAAAATTATTTTAGGGTTAAAACAATAAAAACATTGACTTTACTTGTGCACACATACACAAAAAGAAAGCTCTAAGCAGCATTTAAATATCATAAAGAAAATATGCATATTGGAGGATTTATCAGGTTCTAAGTGTTGCCATTTACATCATGAAGTTAAATACAAATTGTGTTCCGTTAAACAGCCTAATGTCCAACATTTTGGGCAATTTCTTCAGAAAAATTTTTTAAGGTGTTTTGTAATTGTAAGTTGAAAAAAAAAATTGCTTTTAAAAAACACTTGAAAAATATTTTATTCTTTTGTGTTTATTCAAAAGTATTTTAATGAATTTGGGATCATTCTTTCTAATCTCTGGATAATCATCTTGTCTTGAAATCAGGTTTCATAAGTAAACTATCTTCTAATGAGGCTATAAAAGGCTAGTTTCAAAATTTTATGCTTTAAATCTCTACGCCCCACTTTAGATTAACCCTTCCGTCATCTTGTTAGAGAAGAAAAATATTATCCCACAGAATTAAGAGAAGAGTATTAGATTTCTAAATGAATGAGCATTTCTGAAAGGCTTAGACAGAATAACCTCATATACCCATTTCTGTATCCCTAAAAGGCTTTTTGCAACTAAGTACTAATCTGCAGCCAAATAATAAAGCTATAATGAAACATCTCTGCTTTACTGTTGACTTCAGTCTAAAGCTGAAATTATTTAGCATAAATTTTCCAATGGAGACTGAAAGTTGTATGATCCATGCAAACTCAAGAAAAGTATTTAAAAAAAAAATCTCCAGAAGGGTAGGAAAAAAAAAAAAATCTATCTTCATGGAAAAATAAAATAACAAAATCTTTCTTTCATATAGTAGCTCTTTGAATTCTGTCCAAAGATTGTGTGATACCTTTAAATTCTTCAGCAAACACATGAAAGGTGATGAGTCCTTGTGAGTTGCATCAATCAGATTGCATTACTCTATATGGCATGATATGACTGATGAAACCTGGCAAGGCATCATAATGTCAAACATCAATCAGAAATTTTTTTTAGTGTATTTTCTCAAGCCTGTGTTTTGATAGTCATGGTGCCTTAGGGTGAATAGAGGAAAGGAGTTATGGAAGAACAGAGAAAACAAAAAATGAATATCAAAAAGCAAAAATAAACTGCGCTTATTTGGAGATGAAACTCTCACATGTAGTTATTTAAGTGGGGTACTACAATGAAAACCGGATTTTATTTTCTTGCTTAGCTGTCAACAGTGTCTCTTTGGAAACACTTCACTGTTAATGGGTCCAATAAATGATGCAGTTTGGTAATTAATTTTCTAAAGCATGCCCATTTCATGGGCAGTTATAAACCACTATGACAATGTGGAATTTATTTTATATGATTTTTTCTCAGTTCAGAAGAATGCTTTTGTAATGCACAGCTTTAAAAAGCAGTCTATCATAAGGCAGTATAAGAAATTCTTGATTAATAAAAACTTGAAAGATTAAGTTTCCAGCTTCTCATTGATTATTTTTGTAGCATTTTCATTTGTAAATTTTTATATAGGCAGCCTGTTCCCAGGAGAAAGGTATAGTAGAAACATGCTAGTAATCCAGATATCAATATATTTCGCAGATAAGAAAATATGGAGTCAGAAGTAGTACTTTTTCTTTTAGAGATATTGCAGCTATATATTTCCCTTTTAAGGGTCTCTCACTTTAAAATTAGGCAGTTGGCTGATTTAATTTAGACTTCTTACTCTTTCTTCCATTGTTACGTTTGCTTTTTCTTTTAACTGTGTTAGCTCTTTTCTACGGTATCATTCAAGAAAAGAATAAAAAAGATTCAACCTTTGCTTTGTGCCCCTTTGCACAGGGATGTCTCTTACCACCAAATTTAACATGTATCATAGAGCTTTGTAGGGAGGTAAGAGAAAGGCATGATGAAGTAAACATATTGCTGAAGAGCCGGGAAAGAAGCAGGAGCTGAGCTGCTTCTGGTGGGCTCACAGGTTCCTTTCTGCACATGGTTAAACCTTTCTCCATCCCTTATATTCACCCTGTCCCAATGAATGGACCACATCTATAGCATCGTGGAGTCATCTTCACTCCTCCTGCAGTTACAGAGCAAGAGTATCTGTTTGATTTTACTTCTGTTATTTAAATCTTAATTCTGTTATTTAAATGTTATTTCTGCCCTATGCTTTTACTTCATATCTCTTTTAATTGCAATACCATCTCTCTAAGATATTCTTGTAGCTGAACTTGAAAACACTGTATTGGTCACAATTGGTGAGAGTACAAGCATATATCGTGACTCTAGTTTATCCTGCCAGAGTACTTTCGAGAAAACAGATTAAGAAGGCCTAACTTAATATACTTTTTTCTGAGACACAGCTATGAAAGACAGTTGTAATTCTTTCTATAAAAATTTACTTTTTTTTCTTAATCCAATCTTGTAATTAGCAGCTGTATAAGAAGTACTAAGCAAAGTGGAGACTGTCTAGTTATATTCAGAGGAAAACTACATTTTTTGGACAATGTAAAAGGTTTTTTTTCTCCTCTGACTTTTGAGGTGGTTTGCTCAGTTAAGGGTAAAAAGACATTATCAGAAACTTCTCTTTTCCATTAAACTTACAATGTTTTACTCAAATTATACAAACATTTTGCTTTTTTTTGAAAAGTATTTCTTTCTCTCTGATTTTTGAAGGAGAAGAGACTGCAATTTAATTCTCATATTGTCTCCTACATGTTCTTCTGATCTATATAATTCTTTCAGACTTAGCTATAGTGTTCTTTATTTAACCATGGTTTTGTCTCTAACCCTTCTACCAGGACCCATAAAAACAATAGCATAACTTGATTTGTTACAGGTTTAGGTACCACCTTCTAAAGCATTTTTACTTGCACATGTGACTTTTTTATTAATCATGTTTATAAAAGGCAAGGCAAAAATGGATTTGCAAATTAAACCACATAGGTTTTCCATCAGAAGCCATTGCTGTTCTGCAGTCAAATCCAGTTATGTTTTCTAGATGCAGCAAATAAGCTGAATCACTTTTTCTAAATAACTCAGTCTAGATTGTTTGGAAAATATTACTCACCTATATGGAGAACTAATTTATTTTGTTTCCTATTACTTTCTTAACTGCTGGCTTATTTTCTTTCATCTCTTATTGCTGCATGTCTGAGTAGTATCTGCTTTAGCACAGGACCTGAACTCCTTTCTGGATAAAACAGAATTTTGTTGTAATGATAAATAATATGTTAACAGTAATATTTTTGCTCTGAAAATAAGTAAGAAGCTAATTAAAAGCTTGTCAGTTAATGTTTTACCAAGATTTTAGTAATAGCTCTATAGAGTTCGACTGCTTGCATAATTTATTGAAACACAAAACTTTTCAGATATATGGAGCTCCATGTCTGTATTGTCAGCTGATATAATTAGTTGAAGATCACTTTGTTTCCATATTTCAAACATAATAATAGATATCATCGTGGGAATTGCAGTTGTAATAAGGGTTGCACATTGTTGCTAGCAGTAGTAGGAGAAAAAAAAAAAAGAAGAGGCATAAAAACTTTGCAGACCGTTACGACTTGCGATGAGCCTTCTTCCTTGTCAAATAGCAAAGTTATGTAGAAAGACAGAAGTCAGAGAAGGACAGGAGTTAGCATACTTCAGTTTTAATGGAAACTTTCTGACGTTAGTAACAGGACATGTGTAGGTCAAATCTACTTTGACACCAGAACAGTGTTAAGGAAAAGTCTGTGAAGGGCTGCAAGTATCTTTTTCGTTACACTAAAGTATATGCTTATAGTGGGTTCAGTATGGGTTTGATCAGACCCCTTTACTTCAGTAGATGAAAGATGAGAGCCTTGATGTATCAAGAAAACTTCAGAAGATACCTACATACTTATATTCTAATAATATTCTAACAATATGCAGAATTAACATGCAGAGGAGTACATCAGTACCTAGGTTTGATTTTAAGATTAATCTGTAGGACTGTGAGTCTGCAGGTCACTGAAATATAGAAAGGTCTTCCATAGTAGTTAAGAGGAAATGATAAAGTAGAAATATGGTGTATGGCTATAAAAACAAAATATGACAGAAATATGAGGAAATATATGTGAATTGCAAATTAGGTTGGAAAAGTAGAAATAAAATATTTATAACAAGTACTGAAGTGTAAAAAAATAAATGATTATTTGATGTATGTTTTTATTACAGTAGGCGTATATGTAGTGCCTTCAGAAGCTGAATAGGAATTTCAGTATGAATGGGAAAGATCTTGGATTTGCCACATTCAGTTGGTGGATTGTCATTCAGGACAGATGGAGTTTGGAGAGTGGAGTGGCACAAGATGAAGGGAAGCACTTAATCACTTTAAGCTGGCTTACACAGCCAAATTATGTGACCACAGTAAAACTACTGTATTTGATGTTATAATAAAAAGATAAACCTTTAAGTAGATAATGCCAGACTCTCAGTACTCTGAACACTGAATGAACCAGAATTCTTTTATCATCATCTGTCAGTAACAAAAATGCATTACATATATAGAATTTCCGTGTTTCATCAGTAATGACTACATTAATATGTACCCTAAAATGTACTGGAATAATAAGGTTTCTGATAAGCTTATTTGGATCTCAAGGAAGCACTTAATGTCCAGATTTGTCCGTATGAGAACTCTGATTGAAAGATAATATTATTGCAGAAGTCTAACCTCTTGGCAACAGAGCAACCTGTCAGAGCATTACTCTTGAGGTACAACTATAAAGCTGATTACAAGCAGATATACGTGAGCTCCAAGCTGCCTATGAACTGGAAGTTTTATAGGCAGGCTAAAAGTGGTGAGACTAAATAAATAAGTTTTTTATCCAGGAGATTGCACAAATAGATTTATATCTTCTAGTTAAGGGTAGAATGCATCCAGCTAGCGCAGATTACAACTGTGTATACTTACATCAGCCTGCAGGTGACTATGTAGATTGTTGGGGGATGACATTGTCCTAAGGATAATAACAGTTTGTTTGCAAAAGAAAGATTTTGATTTTTGGCACTTAAAAACATGCCAAGGAACAGAATAATTGGTCTCAGGAATGTATGTAAAGAGAAAAAAGCTTGATAAAAGAAGTTTCTCTGAAAAAGCAGACAAACATGCAAGCAGTTCTGCCAGCCCAGGAAAATATGTTCAATTTCCTACAGCCTTTCCACTGAAAAATACTCAACAAGGCTGTTTATAGACAGAGCCATAGAAGGAGCGAGCATATATTCAGGCAGGAGAAAGGAAAAGGAAGGGAAAAAAACCCCAGCAAAATGACACTCTTTTGATGTTGAGGTAGAGGAAAATCATCGTCTACCTACACAGTCAACCTTTCTATAATCCATGCTTTCTGAATGCCTCTCCTTTCATATTCAGCTTTTTATTTCTTCTTTTTTTCAGGATAACATCAGTTATAAGAGCAGACAGATTTCAATCCTTTCCTCTCCTTCTGGGCTGTAATCTATTTAATTCTATTAAATAGGGCTTATGTTTTTGAGCTGATTCTGTACTTGTCTAAGCTCTTCCTTTGAAGAACAGCCAGTCCAGAGACTGATTCTAACTTCCAGATTGAATCTGTTTTTTTGGGTTAAAACTTTGACACCAAGATTAAGATATTGGATATTTGTGACCAATGTTAGAATGAATATTTTGGGGAAAACCTGCCAATATCTATATCGTATTCCCAATCATATTCCACATTCCCTGTTGAAGGACTGTGCAGAGTCCAGAGATGTAATTTAAAGTAGTTCTAGTTTTGAAGAGTCTGAATTGCATGATACCAGGCAAATCCACGTGGCCTTTGTAAGGGTCAAAGCCCTGTGGAAAATTGCCCCATTATTAGTAAGCTGAGATAACTCTTAAATCAAACCAAACCAGCTTGTTTGGAAAACACACACTAAACATTCAGAAGGTTTTGATGAAGGAAGTGGATATGAATTGGGTTCAGATTTTGTAGTAAAATTCTAATTCTTAAAACCTGAGCTAAGCCTGTGACTCACATGCCCTCAGGCTCTGGTAGTTTTGAAAACGCACATTTAAATTACAGCAGTCAGACCCATCTCTATTTTTAAGATATAGCTACTCACAGGAGGGAAAGGTGAATCATAAAGGCATTCCCATTTTCTTTTTTTGCCTTAAAGTACTTGCTTGTGAGTTATTTCTGCCTGGAAACAAAATTCTGTTGTTGGAGATAAGGGTCAGGCTGCAAAGCATGGTAGGATTTAGGTTCAATGAAAAGCTTATTTGGCTCCAAATACTCATCCTGTAATGATGACACTAGAGGCCAAAAATATCTTGTTTTCTCCTGGAAGAGTATTCTCATTAGATGCTAGAAAATGAGATCATTTGGATTTGAATTTGTAAAGCCTTCAGAATAGGAGGAATACTATTCAATTTATAGGAACTATTGCAGGCATCTGACTTTTCCCAAACAATATACAGAAGTACCTCTTAGTGTGAGCCATGTAATACATGTCAGAACTGCACTTTGTTTTCTCTGAATCCTATCTGAAACCACTAGAAAGTGGCTTTTTTATTTTTATCCAATCTTAAGGCAAATTTTTCACCCAAATTTCAGTACAAGCTAATGTATTTAGTAGCTGTAAACTGTATGGTAACATTATACAAGAGTATGTCATGACATACATCATACTTTCAAAACTTATGTGAATGAACGGGAAGATATTGACTCTAAATTTTAGGTAGGAATCAGCCGAAAGAATAAATACAGAAATCTTCACAGGGAGGTAGTATTTGAGTCCATGGCAGTCACAGTTTGAAACAAAGCTTTACACAGAGGAAAAGTTAGCAGATTTCCACCAGTAACATCTCAGACTTCACTGTTATCTGTAGATCTGTTTATAAAGCAGGTATGCAGTCAAAGCTGTGAAGAAATTATATTCAAATAATTTCTGCTCTGCAATACATCTCAAAGCTTATTCACAGCAGACTCCTATAAGCTAGGAATAATTTCACCCACAGGAATCATCCCTAGAAAAAAAATTGTATCACCAATGAAAATATGGCCTTTGGCCTTCAATCTACGTTGTGAATTTAAATTCTTATCCTCATTGTGGCTAATGACGAGTTTACATTTCACAGTGTCTGACAGCATTAAATTCACCACACCGAGACACAAACATAATAAGTCATCATTTGGCTCTAGAAAAATATCACCAATGTGTATAGGCCTTTGTATTTGAATTAAAAGTATATAACAACGTGGCTTTGCTCAAGGTTCAGAAAGTACAGAAGTGTGTACATGTGTATGAAGGTTAAGCAGTGTAGATAGAAATGTATAACAATTCAGAATGGGTAATGTAAATTCCAGAAGGAAGAGTGGCAAAAATCAACATATATTCTATAAAAGAAATTAATTATATGTGGTAAGAATCATCTCATAAAAAGAGAAGCAAGTAAAAAACCTCAACATCCAGGCAGAAATAGATGCATCTGAAGAATGTACAACTGCTCTGAGATTCAAAATGCATATGGAATTATACTTCATGGGTACTCATGAAAGAGCAAAGAACCTGTGTGGTAATGTTGACCACCAAACCAAAAAGATTATACAGATGAAGCTTTTTATAAACAAAAAGAATCATCTAATGCACAGGGCCTGGTGACATCATTTGGAGTGTTTGGGGGCTTTTTGTTTCCTGTAACTACAGAAACAGACTTCTGTTGGGAGAAAAAGTGATCAAGATTGTACAAAAGATTTATAGATTATAAGGATGGCACACTGTTGAAAAAGTAGTATGAGGAGTGTTGCTGATCAGTGGGGAGGAACTGAAAATGTGAAGGTGGAATGAAATCTGAGAGAGGGCAACTACCATGTAATGACAACATCCCCTGTTTGAAAGTTACAGGGAAAGACAACAGCAAAACAAAAATCAAATTGACTTCCAGAGGTCAATTTTAAAACCTCTGAGAATTCCTAAGGTGCACTGAAGTCCTCAGAAAAAGAGTTAGGAAACATTTTGGATCAGAAGCTGAAGAGCATTATGTGATGCAAGAAAGTCAAACATGAAGCTAGAATGTGTAAACAGGAGTAGAGCCTGCAGATCTTCTAGCCTGTTCAACATTGCCAAGGTCCTCTCCAAAGTGCTTAGTCCAGTTTGGCGTACCATTGTTCAGTAAACAACCCGACAGAATCCAGAGCCATGAGATTGATTAGCTGTCCAGAAACATGATCTCAGGGAAGAGAGAAAAAGATGGTGCTGTTCAGCTTGAAGAAAAAATTATCAAAGGGAATCTGATATCAGTCTTGAGGCCTTGAGAAACAGCCTGTTGAAAAACAAGGGATGGTCTCTGTAAGTTAAAAAAGAAAAACAAGACTTTTTTAATGGAAAGAATAGTGAAACACTGAAATAGCTGTAGAGCATGTAGAATTACCTTTTCTTCTGCAGAACAAATTATACCAACATCTGTTGAAGATGAGCTGGTTGGTCCTGATTTGGTTTTGAACTTAATGATCACAGCAAGGAATGAGCTTTAGAGGAGATCAGATATTTTTTCTTTTTCTCTATAGTCATAAGCAAAATAATATAAATTCAATAAAATTTATTCTTTCTAAACTTAGGAGTAATGTCCTACTTTTTGAAGCTGTCACTATTATAGGCAGGCACCCTTCTTATAAGTTTGTGCTTGTTTAAAAGACTTCTCTATATTAATTTTATTTTAAAGGTTGCATGTAGCTGTATTATTCACATATAATTGTTTATTATGTTAAATAATTTTAAGTGTTTCATATTAATTATTATTGCATTTTAATACTTTATGACTAACTAATATTTGGGGCTTTTTTGAGCTTTTATTTATCAGAACAATCAGTCACTACAGGAACCATGCCTCACACTTGAACTTATACCAAAAATTATAAAAAGTTTCATTACATAAAAACAAAAAATATTTTTGTGGGAGAATCATTTAAAGTTGATAAATGTAATATGCATATTATTTACTAAGACCTTATAGAAAATGTGAAATTGGAAGATTATATGAGGTTTTTCTGTAAAACACTTAGCAAGATTAGATGGAGATTGCAGACAATTTAGCAAGGTCAATTATGTTTCAGTAATGTCTAGAAGGTTCCAGTATAACAATACGCTGTTGTTGTTCTACATGCAACACTGATAGAAGAATCAGAATTCTGGCAGAAATTTACAGCAGAAGGTTCTTACTAACGCGTTAGATACAGTCCTCTTCATTGTAGTTTTATTTGTATTCTTTAAGTTTTTTTTTTAGCTATAATACTGTGTTTAGTATGAAAAAAAATAGTTGGGTAGCATGACCAAAAAAGACATCAATATATGCATTTGCACGTAGCTCTCCATTTGTATCTCTAACTAACTAACCACTCACGAAACCTATCAATTACAAAACTCATTTTGACTTTTGCATAAAAGTTCAAGCTAAGTGTAAACATCTTTTTTTCTCTTTTACAAAGTAAGAGAAAAACAGCAGCAAATAATTGTATTCATTTTTTAAGATTTTCCTTTTCATTAAACAGAGGAACACTGAAGTCTCTCTGTGAATCCCTAGCAAGTCATAGCACAATGGGGCATTACGAGAGAGGTGGAATATCCTTCTGCTATAGAAGGAAGGGCATGCATCCCCAGTCAAGGTCCAGCAAGTAGTGTTTGTACTGCCATAGGACCAGCACCTACTTTCTTGGCTTTCTCTCCTGCCTTTCAGCATGTGCTTTCAGAGACAGGGAAGCTATTTACCAGCTCTACTGTCTGCGCTTCATGTACGCTTAACACCTTTGCTCTGACTTGTTCCAGGGAAGTCCTTCAGAGTTCTCATCCCTTCTACACGGCTGTTGACCTGTCACAGGTTGACCATTTCTGTCAACCAGTGACTGGTCAACAGCTTTATTTCTTTACCACGTGAATACCTTTGTTTCTTGGGAGACCTGTCATTAAGATGAGCCCAAGTCTTTCGGATAGATCAGAACTTCATTACGTACTACCACTCCTATTCAAAATTCTTCCATCTACCAGCCAAGTCAGTTTTTCCCAGCAGGCACTTCTCCAAGGGGAAGCCTCCTTTTTCTGAGACCCGATCATCAGACAAGAATCTCAAGGTAAGTCTAAATAGCGTACGGGGGTGCAAACAAGTTTTCCCCTTACTTGAAATCTAACTAAACACAATCTACCCTGAATGGTCTTGAAACTGCTAATTGCACTGGTGTAGACCCAAGTCTGACTGAATTTCCCTGTATTCTCAGCAGCTATGTGATACTGTCTTTATGCCTAGTCAGGTATTCCTGGTGTAGAAACACATCCTCCATAGATCTTCTTCTCCTACTTTGTCCTCTCTTGTAATCAATCCTTGAAGCTTTTCAAATGGGCTTTCCAGATCACAACAAGCATCCTTCTTGGTGAATCCCTCTCAATTTTTTCAGACCTCAGCTAGTCTCTTTCTTTAAGGAATTAATTTCTTTCTTCCTCTTACCTCTTTCTTAGACTTTAATTCCTAAATTTGGGTGTCATCTGGTCATTTAGGTCCAGGTAAATTGAATGCAACGGGGACAGTAATATTATAGTCATAGGACTGATCTAAGGGCCCCTAACAGCCTAGCCTCTCCAAATGCACAAATGTCACCAGACTCAGACAAGCTTCTAAGAATAGAACTAATACATTTTTTTAAAAAAATTGTGTTAAGCAGTTCCACTGTAGAAATGGGTGACTTTCCAGCTCTGAAACATCTGTGAACAAATTGCATTTCTCTTGTATTTAATTGTATGAATTTCAGTAAATAATTTGTGATGATGATTTGATCATGATTACTTTTTTGTGACTTGTTAGGATTTTAAATCCAACCTCTTTTGACATAACAACTATGTTTGTTTCATTATTGGATAAACTTAATCCTTGGAATTTAGTTGCCTCTGCAAAACTTGTAATTAAAATGCCAAGATTTATTTTGCCATACTCATTTTCAAAGCATTATGATAGCAAACATACTTGTCAGTAAATACATTCTATAGAAAATTTACTGAAAGCAAATATAAAGCAGATCATGATGCTTCTCCATCCTTGCCAGCCCCCCTGAACTGGAACTAGTACCCTGGAGCTTGAAATCAGCATAAGGTTTGCCTTTTAATTGTGCAGGAGCAAGAATGAGGCCTGAATGAATAAACTAAATTGTTGCTTAAGTTCTCCAAAGTTTTTTAAAAGGAGCTATGAATTATATAGATTGTTACAATATACCTATTTCTCACCCATGGTTTGTCATTTTAGTTGCCTCATTGGTTTGAGCACTTTTACATTTTTCAGAGCTACATTGCCCATCCTTTGGGTTTGAATTTGCAAGACCAATAGCTAAGCTATCTGGCAGTAATGTTACATTTAAATGTGTGCTTGAATTTTGGTCCTCTGAGTTGTACCACTGAAGCTAAAGCATACAACGAGGAACTTTGCAAGGCTGGAGTAATAAATAGTTCTGAGGATCTTGGACAATGGCTGAGATTTTATTGAATCACTTTGTTTTCCTTCTGCACTAATTAGTATCCACATTTATTAATTTATAAATAATTTAACAAGGACCTTTTCCTATGTCGTGTTTAAATTCCTTGGGGAAAAATTATCTTTTCACTTTCCCTCTCTGCTTTTCAATTAATCTACTTTTCACTAGCGTATACTTTATGCTTGATACATTTCTAAAAGTCATTCTCATTAGTTTCATCGTCATTTCTAATTTTCATTATTTTTTCCAAAAGTGTTAAATCTTTACTCTTTTCTTACATTATTATTTAATCCTGTGCCTGCATGCATAGGACAGTGTGCAATTAATATTATATATTTTTTCTTTGAGTGATCTTGTGTCAAGTCTTATTAACTATTTTCAGTTTACTTGAACTGAGGTACAGAGTTTTGGGATATTCCATTCCAAACCTAGGAGATCAGAGCTAATCTAGAAATGCAGACTTTTTGGTTCATGTTTGAATAAATGCTGTTACAGCCAAGTACACTGGTCCAAACTGTATGCTTTGATGAGGTGGGCATTCCTAGGTATGATACTGAGCAAAGTTAGTGCCAAACTGCAGTGTTTTGAAACAAAGAGCAACACTAAAAAACACTGTCATTTCACAGGATTAATTCACAAAATGGCATTAGAACTGTATGAATGGAAGAACACACAACAAATGTGGCTGGTTTTGATCATATCTTGGCAAAGTAAAGCATCCGTGATTAACGACGCTGACATTCCAAAGTAACACTATACAGCTACCTTTTCATCTTACTGGAGAGAAAATGAAAATAATTTGGTTTGGGCCTTAAAAAGGGACCATTCTATTGTCCTTTAATTCCTTCTGTGTACAGTTCCTCTTTACATAGGGGATTTTCCCATACTTCTATTTTAGAAGTTAGTTACTTTTGGTGTGTATTTTCAACCTCACTTTTGAGTAAGATTCTGTACAGTGAGGGGAAGATGAGAAAGCTGCATGAATAAGTACACTTCACTACAAGAAGGGATAGGATGAATGAGCTTAGCAAGGCAAAGCAATTAGAGACTTCTCCTTTCAGAAATCATCATACTGTAGTTGGTAGCCCACACTAAAACCTGCATGTCAATATTTCCTGATGGTGTATGTTACACTCATAGATAAACTGAAGTGAACGTGCGTACCAGAAATTTTACAGTTTTGATATATGAAGAACACTTGTATTGATCCTGTCAATGGTAATATCAGTAATAGGTATAGTGGGATATGTTTTTCTAGCTGTTCTTACTTAGAAAGCATTAGAATTCAGCATTATGGTAACTGTACTTTAGCAAATATCCTGGTTTTCATTGAAGCTATTACATAGCAGGTTTGTAAAACATTTGAAACCTATTTTGTGAGCATGCTAGAAAAAGACTGTTAGAGCATAGATCTAAGAGCACACGTACACACACACACACAAAATCATGCACACACAAATGCCTGTCAGTTCTTTCTGGCAGCCTTATTCCTTTACAAATGCCAAAATGTCATTTAGCTCAAGTGGAAACTTCCCTTAAGTCATCATCACTCTAAACCAATCTGATACATAAAGTGTGATAGAAGTGACAGCAAGTACTATAGGTTACACCACTTACAGTGTCACTTGGAATAGTGCTTTTTCATGTCCTCTTTGTGCATCATTTTCTGCAAAGCAAGTATGTTATGGTGGTCAAAGGTCTAGGTATAGCAGCACGTAAAGCTTTCAAAGTACCCAGACATCACGCTAAGACACAACATCAACAAAGCAAAACATTGGTAGTATCCGAATGCTAAGTTTGTTTGAAAAAGTCCTTTCCCAATTTATGGTCGAATGCAGGAGGTGGGGTTGGTAGTTACATCTGAAAGTCTTTTCTCATTACACATCAAAGGGAAATACCTTTTTTTAAAAATACTCATTTTCATATCAAGCAAACTAGTTGTATTATTTTTGCTATTTTTATCTTAGCAGCATTACCAAATGATGGACTACTTTTTTAATCTGTTTTTACACTCTCCATGTGGAGCAGAGAAAACGCAATAGATAAAGCATACTGTGCAGAAAGAGTATTTATCAACAAGTTTGCTTCATGTTTTAGCTGTCAGGACTGTTTTCAAGCTTTTTATAGTTGCAAATTTTTTTCTTCTCACTGTCATTCTTGGCCTTGCCTCCCTGGTTTATATTTAGATTTAGGATGAAAGCAAAAGACCAATTAGAGTTTCTGAATTTGAAGTTTTAATGAAAATACTCTTTTTTTTCTTCATGACAGCAAAACTAACAGTAGTAAAACAATTTCATTTTGGCAAAGCATTAATGTGAAAAATTAGTATAGATATTAAAAGGAACCTTTAATACAAAGCAAGGAAAGGAGCAGAGGGAGTATCCTGCTGAAAAAAAATAGAACATATTACTTACAGTGCTAAGAGGCCAGAGGGAGACTAAAGGACAAGGAAGATTGAATCTAGAAGAAATAAATTCCTTTGGAAGGTTTAAGAATATAAGAATAGAGATCTTTCCAAGTGAGGTTCTCTTCAGTGAAAGCTGAAAGGCTGGACTGGTAAGCATCATGACAGTTTTTTAACTAACTAATATAGGGAAATACCTCTCAGAGTTGATCTGAAGATAATGCAAAGTAAGGATGGTTTTCCTTTTTGTCTCTCAACCTATCTCTGAACCTGGTAAGGTCTTTTTGATAGCTGGATGTATGAAACATATTCTTTCTGTAATTTTAACTTAAAAATGGTAAAACAAAAGAATTGGTTTCACGATGACTGTCAAATTGTAGGACATTCTGTTCCCTAGATATGACAATCCTGGTACCCAGTGTTCAGTATTCTGTTCTGAAACTGCCTGAACATAATGTAGTTTAGTGTCTAAGAGGATGTGAACAACAGGTTTCTCTGGCAGCTGAGCCCACCGAATTTTCATGAAGAAGTAAAGCCTGCTTTGCTAATTTTAGCCAGACATACCTTGGTATGTAGCAAGGCAACAAAAAAGTGCTTAAAACTTAAAAGTCTTATGGAGATTTTATGTTAGGTGTATTGCAACAGTGATGAGAGCGTGATTTTTGAGTCTCTCCTGACTCACAAACAGTAAAAGAGCAAAAACTAGACTAGGGCTATGCCACAAGACTCACAGCAGAGCTGGGCTGTTACAAGGTTTGCTAGGTAATCTGAATTGTGGTTGTAATCTGAGTCCTGATACTGCTCCTTGGTGACACCGAAGGGAGTATTGAGACTGGCACTGATAAATTACTCTGTGACCAGCTCAGTCCCATCTTGAAAATGGAGTGGTAGGTCTAGCAGTAACTTACTGCCATAAACCCTCTTCCCGCAGCCTCTGCAAGGTATGTGGCAACTCTCTTGTGGTTCTTGCCTGCAAAAACATCCGAGTCTTTGGCAAAAGATGTGTATTTCGGCCAGCTTTAGCATAGTGCAGTATGCTTTAGTATCTTGGCCTTTCCTGCAGAAAATATGGTGTCTTTCCTGTGATTAATACAGATCACACATAGGCACGCGTTTGCTAACATGACCATTGGTGCTTTACAGTCATTGCAGTTTATTGATTTGAAATACACCTGCTTCCATTTTGTTGCTAAATTAAAAGGCTTGCTTCACTGCTATGCTGACTTGAAGGCGAGAATATTAAGTGACAAAATTACCGTTGCACATTTACCCTCTCACAGCTGCAGAATTTCCATTTAAAACTGCAGTAAAGACTTACTGAAGTTAAGTCATTTGCCCTTTTGCATTGCGGTAATGCCAGGTTTGAATGTGCTGTATTCATCTGTGTAATTTACTTCTAGAGAGAAACCAGAATATTAATAAAGAGCAGGAATAAAAAGACAGTCATAATAGGTGATAATCAAGATAACTAGTGGTAATATCAAATAGAAAGTTTTTAACAACCTTGTGAGGGACTGATATTATAGCTTCATTTTACTTCTCATATCTGCAAAAAAAATTATGACTTTCAATAATTGGAGATACTAATATTTTTGTTTCATTTTGGTCTAATAGGCACCAAAATGTATTCTACCAACATATCTCCATTTCAGCGCTGTAGAAATGCTTGTGAGGATTCTTCTCATATTTTCACTTTTTCATGAATTAAAAAGTATTTGAAGGCATTATTACAGTAACTTTTTAAATATGTACTATATACTTTCATATGATGGACTTTTTATATGTGTATTAGTGCCCTCTACAGGGTGCACAAATGCACTTATCTAAATATTTTTTTATAATTCATCCATGGCATGCTAATTCCTACACAGTAAAAATGCTATAGTAGAACTATTTCAGAAATCTGGATAATAGTCCTGCTGCTTTGTGGCTTCCTTTTGCATAAATAAAACAATTTACTAAATTGTAAGAATGCAGCAGTAATTATAACATAATCATAACAACTTTTCAGTATGCTACAGTAATGGCAAAGTACAGAAGATAAATAAATGCACATTTACATATGGCATAAAGAACTGGCCACTAAAACCTACATAAGGCACCCTATGAATCAGTTTTAATGCTAAAGGTAGCTTAGATGACTTCTGATATAGTTAAGTGAGATTTCTAAACAAGCTTTCCCAAGTTAGATAAAATTCAGATGTGTCAACTGCTGACCAGATGTTGAATGCAAAAGTTTCAAGGTGGTTAGGTTGTGTGCATTGTTCCTGTAGTCTCAGCCCAGTATCGGTAGTTAACTAAACTCTAGAGATGCTAATTTCTCTTTCTTTGGCTATAGATAAAATATAAATAATCTGTACTCCTAATTTAGGCAACTAATGGGATGTCTAGACTTACTGGAGAAGATCCTGATAAATTCCTCTGAGCTTTTGACTTTTCAAAATGAAACCATTTATTTATGGATTATCTTCACTGAAGGGCAAATGTTTTCTCTTTTATCAAAAGCTAATCATTAGTTCTTTTATTTTAGAGCTTTTTGAAGCAAATTGGATAGATATTCCTGACTAGGTTTTGTAGGTAGGCAGCAGTACATTCTAGAATTTTCAGAAAGTTTCAAAATGGGAAATTATCGCTGATTGTTCTTGGAACTAGGTGAGAAACAATTTTCTCACTCTCACATTTTTCGCCCTTAAGATTCTAATATTTTTCCATAGTGTTTTGTACAAATACATGACACTTTGCTTTTAGTAAAAATCAAGATAAAATTATAAGGTAATTTAATTAGCCTTGAAGTTAAAGGCTTCATTTTGTACTCGGGATATCCAAGTTCATGTCCCATTCTTTTACATCCCAGGTGAGTCCCCTGATTACGAAGCTATTGACTGTTGTTTAACAGTCCTCTTATTCATTGATTCATTCATTTTTCATCAAGGAAACATCAATTCTGTTTGTAACTGATTAATTATTCAATAGAGCATAAGCCTGAGTGTTCCAAATCCTAGGGTTATCTCCTACAAAAAGTGAAAATACAGTCCTTTTGATCTACTAAATACAAAAATAATCCCATTAAAATTCAATTTTTTTAATATAGACAAGGACATTTTTTGTTCTGTGTTCCATTATTGTGAACCCAGTATCATTTATACCATTTTAAGAAAAATGCAAATCCAGACTATCATATACAACTAGGAAAAGAAGATGATTTTTTGGTTTTTAGGAATTATTTACTGTGAAATCTAAATGTAACCTTTAAATCTATTCATATATCTAGCTATTGTAACTTTTCAAGGAGACGGTATCAATCCAAGCAGAAAGTGGTTGTAGTTAATTTTTATTGTCACGTGTATCTCCATATGTCATTCATCACAGGGGAAAAAAGTAAAAGACGCTATGAAAATTTTTTTTTAAAACTTGTTCTTTGTTCAATTTCTGTCATGTTTTGAAAAAATATTCAATTTTAATATGATTTCTCAGAAGTTTAATTTAAATCTATAGACTCTTTTCATCCCAGAAGTAGCATTTAGAATAGCTATTTCCAATTATTAATTGGATTATGTTACTACTATGCTCAGTCCAAATTTTATTCAAATAGATTCACTTTTTCTGCAAAGCAAACCAAGTGGCCAAACAGAGATTTTGGATGTGAACTTTCAAACAAGTATGTGGATGAGCAGCTGAACACATAGGCATAATCCAGTTTCATTTGCATTGCAAGACAAGAGGTGTCTTAACTGCCCACGATTAGGAAGCAATGTTTCAAATATTTGTACTCAACAGAAGTTAAGATGATATTTAAGAAAATAAATACTGACTGTTGCAATTTTGCAAGTATTTCCTGGAATTGCATTTTGCTTTGATCAAAATTTATCACACTGAAGATGCTGAATTTTAATTTATTGGGGAACTTATCCTTCTTATCTAAATGAAAGGCTTAGTAGATGTCTTGCTTTAGAAAGGTTGCCCTACAGAAAATATGCATCAAACATTAGTCATGTTTAAGGGCATTGAGTAATGATTCCAAATAATTCATTTTAGAATTTACTTTTATTAGCAGCTTACCTCTGAAGACTTTGATGCTCATGCTTTAGTTTAGAAGAGAACAGCTGCATCTAGTCAGGCCATACTACAGCTTTGTACCTATAATATACCTCCAGTATGGCCACGTCAGTATGAAACCTTCATTATTTAACATTATTCAGTTTTGCTGCTGAGGGACTCTGCAAGATTGAAATCCCAGCAATCATGCCAATCCTACTTACTTTCATTTTAGTTACATGTACCTCCATAGAAAAAATCCAGTTGCATTGTCCTCTTTTAATACAAGTACCTAGCTAAATTACATTTCAAGCCATTTATTAAAATTGAAAGTCTCGAAGAGCTGCGCAATCAACATGTGGTCCAGAAGCTGCATTCTCATGCCTTTGGGTTTCTAATGAGCCCGAGATAAATTATAATAACTGGGCTTTTAAAAAAAGAAACAGCAAGCGTTTTCTGTGGTCTTTTTATGATCATTGATCTGCCTAGTTGAATATTTCTGTTTTTTTCAGTCTGGCAGTGATCAGCTCTTCAAAGGTCTTAGTGTTGAACAACAGCTAGCTAATCTCACAAAGGCACTTTTAAATTTTAGCTATGTACACATGGTAAAAGAATTAAGAATTGGTATTTTTTTATTGCAATTAAACTTTTAGAACATAAAAACTATGTTTTCAAGGTCTCTTCAAGGTAAAGCAATCTTGATTAATTACTCATATTTCTCTTTGAAACCTGTGGATGCTTTAACTTAATAATGAGTTTGCAACGAGTAAAATTGCAAGCTTCAAAAATGATAAATATTTTACAAAGTCTTCTTTAAACTCTCTAACTCAGTGGACAAATTGACATTACAGTCTAATGCTTGCATAATTTTAGTACTTCATCATATCGCTACTTGATGTTTCTGAAAAACCTAGAGAAAGATCAAGGCAGTAAGATTCAACTGTGCCTGTGACGCTGCAATGCCATATAATTTGTCCACATCAAAGTGCTAGACAATTGCACTGTCAGTACAGTTGAGGTGATTCGCTTACAAGAATGGATGTGAAAGGTGGGATAATGCTAATATATGGTTCATTTTTCACAGCAGAATAATTTATTGGTTTTTGATTCTTGGCTCATCAACTCTTTAGCTGGCATTCTTTTCACAAAAAGAATTAGCTCTGCTAATCAGTATGCTCAGGTGCTGGTCTTTTCATGCTAGTCAGTTATTAAGTCACTGAAAGGTATCAGTGTTGTTCTGTGAGCTAAGTCATAAATTATGAAAAGATTATTTGCTGGTTAAATAAATGACAAAATTTCCTCAGCATGCACATACATAAGCAAATATAATCCAGCACCAAATAACAACATTGCACTTCCATTGTTTTTATGAAACCTGCCATTTCCAAAAGGCGGAATTTCAGGAACCATTAAATTGAGTAGAAATTAGTAGTTTACAGTGGTGTCTCTGAATTCTCAATATTCAGTTTCATCAGGAACGTGAGACTAGTTTTGCTTGTAGCGAAAGGGGTTTGATTTGCTCTGTCGTCAAAAAAGTGTGTTTTAAAGGTCCGGTGTTTATAAAACTGCTATTCATAAAGAGGTTTCTCTATAAATAGAGGATTGGACTTCCAGCTTTTTTGCCTGACTCGTGCTATTTACTGAGTTTTCTCCAGCAACTTCTATAGCGACTGGTATTCTTTGACCAGTAGTTTGCCTTCACAGATGCTTCTTTCTTAGTGAAGTCTTTACTTAACTCATTCTCTTCCACTGGAAGCTAGAGGTGGGAGTAATTTTATTCAGTTACACTTAGAGTTTTGATTTTACATCCTTTGCACATACTCCATGCCCTTGCTATTTTATTTCCTCTGAAAGGTTCACTTTTTATAGCTATCCATTCTGACTTATGTTCCTTTGAATACAGTTCCCTAACTACTTCCTTTTGAGTTGTACTTGAAAGGGCTTGAAGGTTCAAGTCTTTTCTTCCTATTCTTTTTTTGTATTCATTCATCCCTCTTTAGAATTTCACTCATCTCAAAGTAGGTCTCGGTTATGAATCTGTAAGTGAGGGATTACAGTTAATAGATCCTTCTTATTTCTGTAAAAAATAAGTGTTTTAACATTGTTAATTATTGAATAGCTAAAGTATATTTCTTTCATTAAAAAAAATCATGCTATTCACTTTAAATCCTGATTTATACTGTTATATTTATTATTCATAGAAAGGTATGTTGGTAGCACCATTTCCCAAGGAGTACTGAACTACATGATCTAATTTCCCATCAAAGCACTACAGATTTACATATAGCAAATTAAAAAATAAAGAATACCTTCCTATAGTTTTTCTTCTATTCTGTATTTTTAAGTAATGCTGATCCATGTCTTTTATTTGCTGTACAATCCCTTTCCATTTTTCTTGATCCTGCTGTTTAACTGCTGGAAACATGTCAGTAAATTCTGGCTGGCTGATCACCTTTCTTACTAAACCCAAGATAATTATAAGTGCCTGCTTTCCTTCCAGTATAAAATAAAAGAAATTTGAGATATTCTTAAACTTGTTGATTTTTTGAGCATGAAGCACTCACCACAAGAACTGTTATACTTTCACTTTTGAGGCTGAAAGAGAAGGAAAAAAAAGTATGTGGGATTGTATCTTGAAATAGCAAAAGGAGCACATTTGGTTTAGTGTGAGTTTTAATTATATTTTATTTAATTATATCAGTTTATCCTTAATTCTACCAGCCCGGATTTTCAGTCTGCTTGGACAAATTTGGTCTTTCTTTCCAAATTTGTATTTTGTAAGGGGAGAGGTGCCTTCTCATCTTTTAAACAAATGCTGCTGAAAGTGAGGAAATACTAATGCTGGCTTAGTACCAGCTGTCATTTATCTTTTGTTATCACTCTTTGCCTAATATTATCTTTGGCAGTTCTGATTGATTTAGTGTCTGACCCATACCACAGTGGCGTTTTATAGATCTTTGC
The DNA here is from genome assembly GCF_929443795.1 of Astur gentilis. Classification (NCBI taxonomy): domain Eukaryota; kingdom Metazoa; phylum Chordata; class Aves; order Accipitriformes; family Accipitridae; genus Astur; species Astur gentilis. The sequence goes on from NC_064882.1 coordinate 16,627,584, forward strand.
ATTAATTCTGCTCTTTCAAACATTACAGCTGTGGTCTTCTCATAAGTAAAGACTGGCAATTCTGCATCCTGCTCATTTATTTACATCTTCATATCCCATTGCCACCTTCAAAAATACAAAAAGCCTTTGTCCTTGAAAATATTTAACATTGCTGATTAAAAAGTTGAATGGGATCCGGAAGCACACTCTGACTTCTGATACTCTGCTGCCATAGAATTTCCTGTGTGCCATTATAGATGGGGGTGAGATTTATTTTGAGTGACAGAAAGCCTGGCTATACAGACATGCTATTCCTGTCACTTAACGGTAGCAGAACTGCAAGGCAACGTCAGGTTTAAAAAACAGATTCTGCACAGCACCTCTGTGAATACCTTTAGGTAAAAAGATATGCTGGTTTTTCCCTCCTGTGGTTCTTCATAACATGCGGCAAAGTTTGGTTACAGAAAGTGGATTTGGTTGTTTCTGGAGAGGTCTTCAAAGCAGCAGTCATAATGCAATTGTCTTCAGTATGCTTTGCCAAGATATTTGTAAAGCTTATACATTGCTGGAGATAAAAACCTAGGACTTTACCTCATGGATACTCCGTACTCATAGAGTATTTTACAATGAAGGGGGTGTTTTTTTCTGTTGTGTTTGTTTGTTTGGGGGGGGGGGAGTCTTTGTTTGTTTGTTTGTTTTTAAGAAAGTGGTGTTTAGAACATGACTAACAATGATGATTTTCTGACAATAATTTAGTTTAACATTTAATTAGATTTTTTTGGCTTGTTGCTCAGGACTTTTTAGCACTGTAAAAAGGTATCAATTAAACATTCTATAGCCTTATTCTGCTTTCAGGTCCTGATAAGATCTGTTTACTAAATGTTATTGGTTAACTGCAAAAATATCTACATATCTGTCTCCATTAACAGCCAAAAATTTTGAAAACACTTGTGAAATATTTAAGTGAAATATTTAAATAAAATATTTAAATAATTGAAAATACTTTATTGTATTTAAAATATTGTAACAATTATAGTGGTGCCTCTGTTGCGTGGAGCACTTCTTATACAGCTACTGTGAGATACTGTTGGTATGTTTTTAAGTTTAGTTAGAATTCAAGGCTCAGAACACAAGAAAACTTCTGTTGTTGAAATACGGCAATTAATCTCAGAATATTTAGTAATCAACTATAATTATGCCAGGCAGTTTCCTTGATCTTATTTCTAGTGACAGAAGGTAAATACATTACCTGTTTTACATGTGGTTTTATTCAGTTCTTTCATCTTTACTGGAGGTTCTCTGTTGGAGAGTCTTTCACGCAATAGTTCTAGGCTATTTTCATTGCACAGTGCCCAGTACACCATCTTCAGAAAAGGAAAATAAAAGCTTATAGCCACATGGATATTATTTAAAAAAAAAACAAAAACAAAAACAACTAAAGTTTATATAAATGGAAGACAAAAATAATGGCATTGGACAAATCAGTAAACAAAAATAGACATGATGATAACGTGCAGGGAAAAAAAAAGATATAAACTTCTGAACGCCTAAGAACATAGGTAGGCTATTGCTATCTATTAAATGTAAATTGAGTTGTATAAATGACTGTTACGTGTGCAATCCTTGTGTCTTAAAGTTAAAAGAAATACTTATTTTATAGTGTTGTTCAGTACATCAGTTTCTTGAGTTTTCTATTATTTTAACAAAGAACTTGCTGTAATCAGATCTTTATTATTTCTTTCATCCTTTTTCATTCTCCTTAAAAAATAATTTCATTTAAAATAATGTATTGTGTTAATATTTGTCTTTTTTTTCAAATAACTTTAGTGAACATTTATCAGAACCCTAATTTTTTCATTGAAAAGGAGCTTTTCAATGAAAAATCTTGGTCATGTAATTCAAAATGTGGAACTATCATATGCAACTTGGATCTAGTTATAGAAATTAAAATTCAATAGAGAATCAATTTGGTTTTAGGAAATAGTTACCTGTTTTCTCTGCCTTGATTTTGAGTGCCCAGGAGGAGATACATGAGCATCCACTACCAACACTAAAACCAAAGGGCATTCCAGATAAGTGTCTTTAATTTCATTGGGAACAAAAGTTTTCAATGAGGAAAGTCTGATGGAAGGAAACTCTGAAGCTGTCAGATATTGAGATTCAGGCTTGCAAGTTCAGATGGTAGACTGTTATTTCAAAACTTTTGAAAGCTTAGTATCTCAATTTAAGGAATCAAAACGAGCATCATGCAAAAAATAGTAGACACTTCTAAAATGTGTTTTTGTCAAACAAATCTATGATATTCTTCTCCTTATCTGTAAAACAATCAGTCCCCAAAGTTTTGAGATGAGCATTCAGGCCAGTCAGTGCTGAAAAGTTTGGACCTATAAATGTTTTCAGATTTGTATATGAAATTCATCTATCAATAAGCAGAAGTCTATAGTTTTACAGGATGTCAGTCCAGATTTTGATACAGAAATGCAAACATAAATATGAAGAAATATTGATAGTCATTAATAAAGGATTCAGTTAAATATTTTGTCCTAAAAATGTCAATTTGTGGTCATACATTTCAATGTGTATTGTTTTCCAAAGTAATTATACTGTATTTTATTTATGTATTTTAGGCACGGAAGGGGCAGTGTTTGGGCACTCTGTGGAGACACCCCATATCAGAGCAGAGCCTTCCCAAGACCTCAAGTAGGTGTTGTTCAAAAAGTTGTTTTAAAATCAAGTATTCTCAAAAATAATTAAGTCTTGATTAAAAGCAAATATCTGTCTAGTAATATATACTGCCTACGTAATGACTCATACATATCCAAAACACTGGTAGACTCCAATTTATTCTAACTAGCCAAAAAACCCCACAAACTTTTATGACACAAAATGTGAAATACATTACTTTTTATAAATTACTTGCCTCCCATAGTAGAATCATTGAGAAGTATATTTTCCCTAGAGATTAGAATAGTCAGGTGTTTTTAGGGTCAAATGAGTACACTACTGTCTAATATCCTCAGACCCAGATTTTTCTTTTTTTTTATGAGCTGTTACAGAATATGTAAGTCAAGTTAAAGAAAACAGTCCCAGATTTTTTCTTCAAGTGCTGTTTCTGGACTGTTGGGTTTTTTTGAATACTTCAAACACACACACTTAAAAAATTCATTACCAAGTGAGGCTACATTTGTAAATGTAAAAAATCCAAAGTTTTCTGTACATAGTCACAAAAGTGGAGAAATCGGTAAATAGTAAAAGATCAAGTCTAAAACTTGCTAAAGCATCTATAGACTGAGAAAGAGAAAATTTAGAAAGGTTTATGGTGAAAGCTTTTTCTTGAAGTTAATGTATGCGCACTGCTAAATATTAATATGTAATTTATATGGATAACTAATGGGAATATATGATAATCACAGAAAATCAAAGGTCTTTCCTTGTGTTTCTCTCAGCAGAACTGTTGAGAAACAGTATAGAATTTGATTCAATTCTAGTATGATTCCTAAACATTATATATGTATCCCTTTACCTGCCCAGCAGAGTTTACAATGAATTACTACAGAAAAACATTGTTAAATGCCCTTCCCTATACTTGCAAAGGCATTTAGGATCATTGACCAGTAATGATGTTGCAGATATCATGTGCAGAAAGCTGCCCGTGTGGACAATTTTAACCACTGTGTGGGGTGTAAGAAGTAAATGGTTGTGTTTGATAATTTGCACTAAACATTTTAAGGTAATGTAATGGTTTGGGGTCTTCCAGAGGACCCTACTCATTAGATTTTTCCCTTGAAAATCCCCATCCCCTACCAAGACTCCTGTCAGTCCTCTGTTGAGAGTAGTTGTAAAGGCATTTATTAGTGATGACCACCAAAGTAGTATGGTCTCTAATCAAAGGGAGTTCAGCAGAAATCAAAGTGGAAACATAACAAGGTTTTCTTTTTTCAGGGGCCCAAAAATCTGAGTAAGAGGGTGGAACTTGTCCCACTCAAAAGAATGTGTAGACACTGCTTTGTCTACTTCTTTCTAACAATTAAATAATAAAAACAGAGTGCAAATATATGGTAACCCTGTGTCTTCAGGATTATTTTCACTAGGGTTAAAATCGCCTCATGTTGCTTGTGAAACATACATATCGGGCATTCACCTCTCCTGTCTTTTGGCTTTATTCATTGCCATGATGCCATTGTTGCTTAGTTTTCCAACCCCGCTGTTCCTTCAGCTCATTTTTCTAAGTTACACTGAAATTAGTGAGAATGTTCCATTCAACTTTCTGCCCTCTCATTAATAATGAACTTAACTCAAAGTTTTTATAAAAAAAAAATGGTGAAATGGAAACCCTTGCTATTTGGTCAAGCAGCATTAGCTTATGTGTAAGTGATTTTATTCTTAATAAATACTGTACTGTGTTCTGGAAGTTTTTGCACACATATGCTACTATATATTAGTCAGGATTCAGTGATATTCCTTTTTTAAAACTCTCAAGTGATTTTAATCTTTTAAAAATTATGACATCTACTATTAGGATAGAGATTTCTTGGCTATTGGTATGAAACTTTCTAAAAGGTAACCTGCAGACCCTTTTTAACCTTGTAACTTGAAAGTACTATAAATAATTGTGGGTTTGTGTGGTATTTTCTGATAGCAAAATACAGTTAGACTTTCAGATCATATATATATACCTTTGAAAATTAAAATTACCATATGCCTTTTAATCTTATTTCAAATCACTGAAGGAAAAAAAAAAGCAACAAAAAATTGTTGGGGGTGTGTGGGTTTTTTTAAGGTCAAGCCCTGCATTCATTTTCCCAAGAAATAAATTGCCTCTTTTTTTTTTTTGCTATTTTAAAAAATATTGTCAGAAAGCAGTCATTTATTGTTTAGATGATTATTTGCCAAATATGCCCAAACAAATAGGTCACCAACCCTGATACGACATTTCCCCATAGCCTTGGAAGCTACCTCTGTCACAGAAATGAAAAAATACCAGAACACATTTTCTGGCCTCAGGCCCAACTGATACAACTACATTGATATTGTACAATCATTTTATCCTCTAAAACGGAATAGTTGCATCCTGAATGTTGAGCGGCAATGGTCTTTGACTCATGTTCCCCTCCAACTATTGCCTGCAAATTGTTTGGGAGAGTCATAACTGACTTTCACTTGACTCTCAAATATGGCAGCAACTATTTAGCTGCATAGATGGTTGAGTTCCAGTCATCTGGCCTGGGTCCTAGCACTTTTTAATGTTTTAGTATAAATTTAGCCAAAGTCTCCAGCAGACCAAAATGGCAGTCCTAAAACGATGTATTTTTCCAAATGCGGCATCCCTGCACCTTGGGACTTTTGAAATTAATGGTAACATGGGAGAGTAGAAAGTTTTCTGAGCTGACGTTAAAATTCATTTTTTCAGTGGACACAGGTGATTGCAGTTTGACAGCAAGTTGCAATGCATCAATGCAAATATATTAGGCTATGAGAATACTTGTATACAGGTCTGAAAGATAAAAGAATTTACAATTACAATTACAAAATATAAATAATCCCATATTTTTCATGTTGGAACATGTATTTGTGGTCAAGTAATAAAAGTCAGACATCAAGGTATGAGTATATTTAAATAATACCCTTTTTATTTTTTTCCTCAAAAAAAGATGCAGGAAAACTATTCATAACCTTGAATATGCAAAAGAATTCACTACTGAATTTAAAAAGTGGAATTTTGACCACCTTGATTACTGGGAATAAAACTAAATTATAAAATTTGGACTAAGGTTTTGATACCCACAAGGCTCAGAGTGTTTACCCCAAAATTCCTGGGATTTGGCTCAATCTATTCTGGGCAGGGAGGCGAAAAGAGAAAGTCAGATTCATAATAGCTTCACATATCTAAACTTTGCCTCAGCCACTCTTTGTTCTATATCCAGATTATGAGGTCTTCAGGCAGAGAAACATCTGTAATATTTGCTATTAAAAATGTGTTTTGTAAAAGTAAAATTCAGTTGAAATTTAAAGTAATTCCTTCCTATTTGCCCAACCACTTTGGTCACATCTTCCTACTGTCTTACATTTTCAAATAATAGCTAGCGAGGGTTTGCTTTCAGAAAACGTTTTTCTACAATCCTTTGTGGAGGCTGGTAAGCCCTTTTGTGTTAAATCCCAAAACCTAATTAAATCTTACTTTCATTAGCTGGGATAAGCAGCATAAAAGAATCGTGCCTTAGAATCAGGAAAATGAATTATATCTTAATAATTTAATCTTCATATTTCACTACTTTTTCTCACAGGAACACAGTTAGGAAAACCAAACTGCCAATATAATAGGTCCCCAAATATTGGTTTTAGGCTAATAGTGCATTAAAACATGGTGCACTAATAGGTAATATCCATGCACAAAAGAGGAAGAGTGTAGTTAAATGCAGATGGCTTTGCCCTCAATAACCTCCTTAATAAAGGGGTAAATTAATTTGTTGTTGTTCTCTGGGGATCAAATTTAATAGTTTTTTTTTTTTCTCTTCTATGTCAAACCTTACATACCACTATCAGCTAATACTGCAAGCTAATGCTGGGCATAATGAGATGAAAATTGATCAAGCAGCAAGGAACCACCCAAGCTAGTAGGATCCCACTTTACCTCTGATAAGAATTGAAAAATACACAGATCTTGTGCAAGGCGTCTGTTTCACTCAGAGTTGCCTGATGGTTTGTAGGAGCCATCTTTTGTGGCTTTTAAGGGGTGGTTTACTAGTAGGGCAAAATATCTATTCTATAAAAGCCTGGAGCCAGAGAGGCATCAGAAAGGAATTTTGACATTAATTTGTTAGTCATCTGAGCAGGCTGAGAGTAACAAAAGCACTGGGATTCTGTTCATCTGTTTTACCCAGAAATTAAATAATAAGCCAAACCTCACCAAAAGGGAGAAGATGCAGCAGAGTAAAAAAAACCAGCTTCCTTCCTATGCTGTTTTAATAATGTCAGGTTCTAGTTACTGTCTCAGTATTCTTTTTTAGTACAGTGGAAATACTTATTATTTATGTTTTCAGAATTTGTGTTTGGTGTTTAAATAGTTATTTCAGTGTTTGGGTATGTGTATTGACAGAACCTTGTTTGCTTAGTCTTATCCCTAGCTGTTGAAAATATGATTTATTTTTTTTAACATACATGTTCATACAAAAATAGAGATGGGTGTAGTAAAAATTTGACAAATTGCCAAAAGTCAAGCTTCTTTTTTTACATATATATATATGCTTTTATATATATATAATTAAAAAAAATATTAAAAAGACATTGAAATAAATAGAGAAGAAAGCCAGTAATAAAAGTTATAATTACTATGCAGATAGAACACAGCAGGATCAAAAGTTAACTAGGTATGTCTCTTAAACTGAAAGAATAATTTGCCTTAGTGTTCAGTGACAATGATTAAATTTGACGTTGGAGAAGGGAAAAGGCTCTAGTTGGAACTGAGATATGAAGGAAAAAAGTATTGCTATCAGAATTGGTAGCAAAATTCATTGAGGTTCATGTGGTTAATTTAGGGTGCTGGATAGTCTTTATCCCTGCTCTGTGACTGAACTAAATGTGAAAATAAGGTCAAATAGCAAAATTTATAATAAAGCTTTCAAACTGGAAAACAGACACTGTGGGACTGATGGTTTGGCAAAGGTAGAACTTCTAGTGAAATGGATGGAAAAAATTATCATCTAGTATGTTATACGCTTTAGTCTGAACTCATTAGTATGCGATGCTTTGCAATATTATTTTAAAGGATTCATTAACAAAAAGAATTATTAAGGGCTTGAAAATAAGTAAAAATTGGGACGAAATAGAAGGTGGATAGATTGTGCCCATCCAAAGAAATATCTTCCCTTTGTAAGATACCTGATCTTCTAGAAAATAGAAAAGAGGTAGATCTCCCACGTGGGATTTAAGTAAAGTATTTGATATAGTGTTATATCTAATAGAAATAAAAAGGCAAGACAGAGAAGAGTGTATTTAAATAAATTTTAAGTGGTTTATAATAAGCATGTATTGTTCAGCCTGGAGGGAGATTGCAAGGAGAGTTTCTTCAGGATTGATCTTATTTCCAGTTTTGATAACTCTCTTTGTGCTAGAAGGAGGTACACAGGTTTGAAAGCACTGGCAATCAAAGACCTTGAGCACTGGAAGAAGAATACTGGGAAACTCAAAAGTATGATGGTGAATATTGGATGAAATATTAGATAGAAATTCGCATTCTGCCTCTCAGATGCGAGAAGTTCTGGAATAGCCGTTCAAAAGGAACAACAGGGACAAGTAAAATTCGTTATTATCAGTGACTGGTTTATGCTTGCTTTATGATTATTCCATGCCATGGTTTCAGGAACACATGGATGGGCTCCAAGCGTAGCTGTCTCAGGCTAACAGGATTTTGAATGTAAAAATAATGCCCTGAACTTGGAGCAACAGAAAGCATTTGCACTGTGCTGAGTTAATGAAAGACAAGGCAACTTTCTGCTCTGCAGATCAATCAGTGTGAAGGCAGCTGAGGATCTTTCTTTACCTGAAGCCCGCTCAGGTCTAACAGCAGCTATGAAGAGCAGAGGTGCTCAGAGTCCCAGGGGGAGACGCTCAGGGTCTCAATAGCACCCTGCTGCGTGCTCCCGCCTCCAGCAAGGCTTGTTGCATCTGAGGTTGCCGCGGGGCTGTTACACTGCTTCCAGACCCAAGCTCCTCTCTGCTATGCTTAATCTGCAGACCTGTCAAAGGAATTTCAGCAGAATAATTTTCCGCATGAGATGAAGTTTCCTCAAGATGTGGATCAAAACCACGTTGCAGTTTATCTCAGTTAAACTAGATCCGCTTATATCATCTTAAGGCCTTTTAGGGAAACAATATTGAAAGTATCATTAGAAGATTACAGATCATCTGGACTGTCACTTCCTAATCACAGGAAGCTAATGGTTTTCAAAACTGAGAAGACTGTATGTCAACCAGTTCTCATGTGTTTCCTTCCAGTTGTTCAAAGAGCCCCATTTGGCTCTTCAGCTGCCCCCAGGCACTTTATGTTCTGATCTTACTCGACAGCCACTTGAGCATTATCTGTGGGCATGTTGCTTCAATCTCCTTCTGACAAGACAGGTTTCTATTTTAATAAAATAAATTCTGAAAGATAGCTCAGGTAATGGAGCTATTTCTGGAAAGAAAATAAACTTTAAGTAAGGATTTTTAGCGGAGTGGCAGGGCATGTGTATAAGGCATTTCGGGTCAGAACAAAAGTAAGGGAGGTTATGGGAAAGAGAATGTTTTGTAGCTCTAAAATGTCAGGGTTACGAGGAATCCTTTTCCCATACCTCTCCTTAAGGGACTATTTTGGATTGTCTCGTACGCAGATCTTTGTCTCACAGCCTGAAAGTTTAGACTTTCAAGCATGTTGTGAAATTTCTCTAAGAAATGAAAGCTCCCATTCTAAACCTTACATTTCTTCTAATTGTCTTGATTTTCAACGGTTTGAGTTTTAGTGGACTTGACATTCTAGAATGCATGGGTTTTTATCACCTGAGATTCCAGTTAGGTTTCTGGTTTGTTAGGTTCTTAATATTATTTCTAATTTTGATAGTTTCTCTGTCTTTAGCTATTCTGGGTATGCCCTCACCCACGCTAAGAAACGACCATGCATTAAGTTCTCTTTAACGTTCCTCACATCACCTGCTTATTTTGTCAAGCTCTTGCTTTAAACTTTTTCTCTCTCCAGCACTCCTTAACTTTCCTTGATGCTTCTTCACTTTTTCTGAAAAACTCTTCAATGACATTTTATTCCTTACTTTTCCTCCACAGTAACTACTATTTTTTATATTCTCAGAGGAGACCCTTTATTTCCCTATGTGGGAAAATTGTTTTTCTGATTTATCATCTATGTCAAATAACATTAAAATACTCAGTTGTTTCAGGTGTCGCTATGATAATGCAGACCCACTGAACTGAAACCAGTGGCATGTACAGGGCAATTAGAACTCAGATTTGAGCCTGATGAGGTGATTTCTGGGTTAATGAGAATTTCAGGAGTTACAATAAGGTCATGCTGATACATGCCAAAGCCAGTGACATACCGAGCATGGACATAACATGAAATGCTATACTGAATGCCATTCTACTGTTCTGATTTAAGTCAAGAAAGTTTCCTCCTTATTTAAGTTTATTGTCCATCAGTTGCAAAATTGGATATTGGAAAAAAAAAAAAAAAAAAGTCATGTTAATGTTTACTTGTTTAGGCTATTACCTATTCCATAAAACATTTATTTAATTTTCTCTTACTTAAGGCTCGTGTTGTGAAGTCACAAAATAGAGAAACAAATTGTGCCCTTAAAGGTTAGGTTCCCACATTAATCAAAGAGAGCTTCACATGAACTTATGAGAATTTTCCTTTTATTAGGGATTCATGAGGCCTGCACATTTACCCTTGAATTTCAATTAAAAAAAAAAAAAATTCATCCTGAAAATATAAGTATTTGGTTAAAAACATCAGAATACAACCAACTTCAGGAAAAATAACTATTCTGGCAATGAGTCATATGCATCTTGCAGAGGTGCACATTTTGATACATGCAAATGTATCAAAAAGACTTTTTTGTCACTTTTATATATATGTTAAAAGGTGCATGTATAATCTTGTAAATAGTATAAGTAATGAAACTGAAATGAGTGAATAGTAATTTTATTTTCATAGCATTCCCACTACAATGTCAAAGGTAGATAATCAAGAATCCTCTGTTTGAATAGTTCACAATATCTTAAAAAAATGGCTTCCAGGTTTTTTGTCACCATGATCATAAAAGTCCCTGGTTATTCTTTATGAATACTACTGGAGTTTGCAGCCTGACTTCCAGGAAATGGACTGAACGGAAACCCTAATTTTATCTAGCACCATCAGTGTTCAGTGGACTCCTTTAAGGACTCTTGGTCTCACTAGAGGACTCTTGAAATCAGTTTCTGTGAGCGTCAGGGCAGCCAGCTGTTCTTTTCATAATAAGAGAATTTGAAATAATATATATTTAAAATTGTTTGAGGTTTCTGGAAAACAACAGTTTCAAAATTATTTTTTAAGAAAATTCTTAATTCTAATTGGGAACAAAATGGTTTCACCGGTGGAAGAGAAGGCCCTGCGTCCTATGAGGTTTGGGGGTTGGGAGTGCTTGTTTACAAGGAAGAAGTAAGAAGGGAGACAGAGAGACGCTTCACGTATCCATTTGCCTTCCCTTCTCCTCTTTGTGTATCTTACGTCTCTGCAGCACCAGTCCACCACAACTCTACCTACAGGCAGCAAGATCAATGTCACAATTATTTTAATCTATAGAAATCTACAAAAAGGTTACCAAGTCAATGTGTAGATTTTCCATTGGTTTTATATTTGCAAAACGTTTTGGGTTTTTTGTGTTTTTTTTTGTTGTTGTTGTTGTCTTTTTCTTTTTTTTTTTTTAATAATGGGATTCCTATGCTAACTGAAAAAAGCCACAAAAACCTAAGTTGGCAAAACCATCATATATGAAAGTTAAATTCTTAGAAGTATTGAAGTCTTTCTGGCCCCCAGGTGTAAAGGTGCCAATAAAGGGGAAACAAGTACCTTCTTTACATGTGCAATCTGTAGTTGACAGCATGTTTTTTAATCCCCTGTTTTGAATATAAATTCCAAATTGGTAGAAGTTCATATCAGTTGTTTTACTATGTAGCATGGGTTGGATCCACTGCTTAAATAGACACAAAGCAACTAAATTATTCACATCTGCACAGGGGCATCTTCTATTTCCTTCTATTTTAAGAAATACCTTCTGCTAGCCAACAGAGGAAAATTTACATAGATAAATCATGTCCCATGTGAATATGAGGGTTATGCAAGAGGTAAACCTAAACTATTTCTTAAAACCCAAAATGAAACCTTTTGGTTCATTTTAAAAATTATTTTTCTCTAATGCAATCTAGGTCAGCCTGTAAACAGAAAATACCAGATGAAAAATAAATGTTTCTGCATTTCTGATGAGAAATATTTTAGTACCTTCAAAGGAACATATTCCAGATATTTGAAAAGTTTCCTTTTTTGGCAATAATTCTTTAATGAATTCAACTCAAATTCATATAGCTTGATCCTCTGAAATTTATCTTTTTTCACAAATTAAGCATTGATAATTAAAAAGAAAAAAAGCCTTTCTCTGCTCTGGATAGCTCATCTGTCTGCATCACATATAACGAACTGACAGATTACATTATTTAAAAACCTCTTCTAAAAAGCCTCTTTGTCTTTCCTACAGAGTTGTAGTTTCTGACTAATAATAGCAGTAGTTACCATCTCCATCATAGCTGTTTGTTGTTTGGGAAAGAAAAAATAAATTATATGACTAGGATTCACTCATAGGTGTAAATACCAGTGTGACAGGCCATCACTAAATCTGAAAAGAAAGAAAATTCTTGATGTGCTATTGTAATAATGCACTTTTGCTTGGAGGGATGAGTATTATAATGTGGAGTGTTACAATAAGTTTATAGTAGCGATTAAAGCTTTCAGAAACATGACAAAGAAAAATATTATAGAGCAACTTTATATCAAACATAATTTATCTCAAAACATTGAGGAAATAAGTTATGTGTATAGACTTCTGTGTTTCTGGTAGCATGCTGCAGATTGTGCAGCTAAATCACTTTTCAGATGTAGATCATCCGAGGAATAATAAGAAGAAAAGTAAATTAGTAACTGTAAAACAGACTTAGGCATTCAATTTTACTAATCGATGGGTGGTGTTTTAAAAACTACGCTGCTGATCATCAGCCACTCATTGACATTTCTACCACATTATTTGATTTCAGGAAACTGCTAAAGAAGAAAATCTATTGTCTGAAAAAGAAATTTCTTCTCCACAGTGTGTAGAAGGCTGATATAAACAACTTCTTTTCACATTCAGAAATTAATTGCCCAAATGTCTTCATTTTAGACAAACTGGAATTCATTTATGTTAATGTAGTTAATGAAAAACCATGAAGAAACTAGACAAAACAACTCTGAGATATACACTGTCAGGTGTTTTGGGAAAAAAAAAAAAGTTTATTCTTCAAACAAAATCATAATGTCTTGAAAGATATTCCTAAATAGATTTTTATTGTCCACCTGCTGAAAAAATATCAGTCAGGTCTGAGAGTGATTTTGATGTTATGAAGCTAGAAATATTTGTGACTGCTAATACCCATCAATTCAATGCAATAAATGTAGTTAAGAGCACTTTTGTCTTCATGATTATGAAATGGCAGCTGAAACCACTGAGAAATGTTAATATTCCTGGAAAGCAGGTTATAAATCACAAAAAATAGGCTGCTGAAAAATGTGGAATGGAAGTATCCAATCATTTAACATTTATACAGTTCAGTTTCCTTTTAAATTCAAGGTAGAAACCTCATTAAGGCAACAGAGTACTTTCAAAAACCTAATTTCTAAACTTTATAGTTTATAAAAGGTTTTTGAAGCTCTTTTTCTGCTGCCTTTTAGCCATCAGAAGTTCACAACCCCCCACCTGAAAAACACTGATGTACATGATTAAATAATTTTATATTTAGATTCTTCCCTGCTATGAAGAACTGCAGAACCTTCTATTAACTTCTCCGTACAGTGTCAAGAAAATGAAAGAAAATGACTTAGCACTAACAGAAATATAGATTTTTCTACTGCTCTTACCTATATGTATCCCATGTATGGTTTTTTTTAATATAGGTAGCTACAAATAGTGTTTTTCTCTATCTGGACAACTGCTTTTAATACTTTCATTTTTTGTCGCCAAATAATTGCTTTTCTTTTTTTTTTTCTTTTCCTTTCCCTATTGAGTGTCAGTGACATGCTGCAAACAGAAATATTTCACAGACACCGTCTCAGTGACTTACTTTGCATGCAAATGTGACATTTTGGTTTCAAAATTATAATCCATCACTATTCTGTACACTTAAAAAATTCAATAGGTGAAATAGAATTAAATTCTCTTGTTCCATTGCTTGATAGATTTTTAATTTGGCTTTTCTGTACCTAATTCTTTGTCATACTGTTCTTTCCTTTATACATCTAGTACTTCATTATATTTTTGGATGGATGTGACTTAACACTCAAAATACAATTTGCTGAAGAGGGAAATACAATGTTTTCTTCAAGCTACTCATTCTAGACCTTTCTATCATTAATATATTTCATCTTACAAAAAGCCTTTGTTCAGGTGAAGTGGAACTGTGTTCTGTCATTATGTTATTGGGATATAAATAGATTAAAAGTTTTGTCTCCCTCTTAATGGGGCTATGCAATAAGTCTACAGCTGAACACAACTGGAATCCAAATGTTTATTTCCTAGTTCAATACAGTTTTCATCCCATCAACTTTCCTGTTCAGTGTGTGAGCACAACTTCTATGAAATCCTTGCATTAGTACTTCCCTTTCAAGAGAAACCTGTACAGTACTGAGAGGTAACGTAGCCAAGTATCACAGTTCTGCATTAAGGTTGACGGAGGATCTTGAGTATAGGGAGAGAGAAGTGGAAAGATCAACAGTAGGACAACAATAGTTGCTCTGAGGAAAGATACCAAGACCCAGTGATATGTGTCTTAGCTATATTATAATAGGGCTAAAGAGCATAATGAGTATTTTGCAGAACAGAAAAAGCATGCAAAACCCCCCACAATAATAGAGACGTAACAGATTTTCTTTTCCTTTCTTCTTCATACATAATGCTGCTACACCTACCCAAAACATGAATGAGCCTGTGAAGGCAAAGTCATTCGAATCAGTTTTACATCATTATTTCAAACTTTTTAAGTGTTCTTTTTTCTTTTAATGTAGTTGAGCATTTGTCATCGGTCACTAAGCAGACTTTTGTTATTAACTTGTCATTACAGAAGCACTTACAGAGACATGTGGATTCTTAAGTACCTATATTTCAGTATTACTACAGTCAAGTAAATTAGGTACTGATGCCAGAAAGCATCACTAAGCAAACAAGTTTATATGAGTATATGCTTAAATGCTGTCTTAAATAGGAATAGATTTAAACACATACTTAATTTTTTTCTTTCTCTGGGCCATGAAGAGTACTGACAGAATCACACATATAACTCATTTTTACTTCTTTACTTTTCAAAATACATTTATGTCTACATGCATTGTGGGCTTTGGGGCTGGGTGCTTTTTGGTGGTTTGATTCAGTGCATTTTTTCTCAGTGATTGTTTTTGTCTTTCAGACTTGAATCTCCTACTAGATCTTTGGTGATGGAAGCACCCAGGGGAGTGCAAGTCAATGCAGCTGCAGGAGACTTAAAGGCTACCTGTAGGAAAGAACTGCACTTACAGTCCACAGAAGGGGAGGTAAGTTCAGATGGTAGAGAAATGTTCTACATCTCTGCCCAGCGTAACGCAAACAATGTGAGGATAATTTTTTCAGCAGCAAGGTAAACATCACAAGAAGTGTTCTGCATTTGCCTATGTTAAAGTAATTTTGGTTTAGCTTCTCAATTATTAATACTTATTTGCTTTTTGCAAATATTTGAATCACTAAGTTTCATTCACACTGAAAAAAAATTAGTTAAATGAATATAGATAAGAATTATTTTTAATCTAAGAGTCAAGGAAAAAGCTACCCAGTCCTTCAGCATATCCGTGGAACAAAGACAGCTAAGTGATAGTGGTAAAAAATTACTTTGGATGAATCTGACAAACTAAGAGAGAGAAGTTCGGATTAATTTGGATTAATACTTCATTAAACCAGGATGAAGAGGTTTAACAAATTTTCTCTACATGTGGTTTAACTCCTTGAACTGTTACTATCTCAGTAAGAGAGGCAGAGTACTTCAATGGTATGTTCACTATACTGTTTCATCGGTGTCTTGTTTCAGTGATCAGCTCCACACAAAAAAAAAATTTGGTATAGATTCTTCATGTGTAAACCTTTGCAAACTCATGAAAATGATTTTAAATTAGGTCACTGGTCTGGTTGGCAATCCATGTATTGCAGAACAGCATGAAAGATTACTGGTATGAAAGTCCTTTCATCTTCAATCCTTAAGATGATATAACATTAAAAAAACTTGTGCAAGGGTATCAAAGGCTCTCAGATGTCTATTAGGGACTTTGGAGAAATGGATAGATTTTCAAATTGTTCTCAGTGGGACTTGCCAGGTTACAGCATTTTTGGAAAAAATGGTTGTTTAATATAAATATCTAATTGGGAATGGAGCTCTTTAGAAATTTTTTGCCTTTTGGGTTTGTATTTTGTATTTTCTACCGAATGTTCCCAGATACTTTACAAACTATTCAAATAAGCAACAACAAACAAAACCAGCATTCATCTGTGACAGATAATCCCCTGCAATGCACACTCTTTGCATTACAATGCAGACAGGAACATTTTTGGCCAATATACTGCATCAAAGGCTTAATTTGACAACATTTTTCTGTTGATGCAAGTATCTGTCCAGCATAAAGCACAATATTTTCCTAATTCAGAGCCTCAAATACTTGTATACCACATGCCCCATTTATTTCTGAGTTTTTCTGAAAGCCAGCTCTTCCCACAATCTTTCATCTTTACTTACCACCTCTCTAAATATGAAGCCTTTGTTACTGTTTCCTAAAGCTGTTGAGATAGCAGTAAGGACAATCTAATCCTCTTTTAACAGTAAATATCGTCCTCCCTCACCCTTGTCCTTTCTATGGGTATTTTCATTGCGAGGGGCTACAGCTTCCTGTAACCTTTCCTGTTTCACCTCCCTAAATCCCTACCTGGCCCAGTCTAGTATGTTTCCTACATCTATTAACATAAATTTTCCATCTAGAATGTATTTCTTTGTTCTTTCCCTCCATGACATTGCCAGAGGGAAAATATAATACTCAAATGAAAATGAAAAAGAAAAGAAAAAAAACCCAACCAAACCAACAGACGGACTGTTACCTTTCATCAATCCCTTATGATCCCTGAAGCAATGGTTGTATTTATGATGTCTTTGTTTAGTATCGTGCATCTCTGTGCTGCTTTGTACAAGTATTTAATCTGTAGATTCATCAGGCAGTTTTGTCTATACCAACACTGCAAGTTTATTGTGTGACTTCTTAAGTATTTACTACAACTTATTGAAAAGGTAGTTTTGGAAATAATGTCCTATGACCTCAGTTGGATTTTGAGAATGGCAACCCAAGAAAAGTTATGATGACTATATTAGGTATTATTCAGAATTGGAATTCAATTCAGTATTAAATGCTTTGTAGGAAAAAAATGCCAGTGTAAAGCAGACTTTGCTGAATTGGTATTAAAAATCATTATATTCCTCTATGTGGTAAGTAAGACTTTGCACATCTGTGATTTCCCACATAAATTTTAGATTGGTGTTTAGCAGAAAACAAGCTACCAACTTTTCCCCACTGTTTCCCAAGGAGCTGTTCTGTAAACATACATCTGACAAAGTTCAAAGTATCTAATTATCTCTCGAATACTTGCAATTCCAGTAAAATCTGTAAAGAACTGTACCCTAAATCCACAGAGGAATTCCATCCTGAGGTCTGACCAATGCCTTTATAGTTTGCTATTTTATCTCTCACACTGGAGAGGATCAGAGGAAAATGCAAAAACACTTTGGAAGACGTACGATGAGCTTCCACAGCATCATCAGTTGTGCAAAGTTACCGTGGCCACATTAGGGAATTGCTGGACTAATTACAGCCTGGTGTGAGGAACCAGGGTAAACATCTGATAGATAAAATATCTACATAACAAACTATTGATTGGTGTCCCTTCTTACAGCCCAACAGATACACCAGAGATTAGCAGACAGTATGGAAAAAAGTGTAAAGGGTTATCATTACTTTTTTTAACAAAACACATTCTAAACCAAAACAAAGTGTCTATGTAAAAAATAATCTTCATTTTAGCCTAACAATATATGCTTTATCAGTCAGGTTTCTTTCATGAGTAAAAGAGTGTCTTTGTGAATTGGATCTGTGAACCATTTTCGTGATATGACATTTTTTGTACTAGAAAAAATACAAGATTTTTGTATTATTCTCACACTGGTTAACTAAATTTAACATTTTAATGTTTGTAAGCTTATTCAAAAAAATCATCAAAGATATGTGAATTAATATTTTCCTTCTATAGAATAATTATTGCCTTATTATGCCAGAAAATAGCTATGTGGCATCTGGAATCAACCAGTTATAACCATGTAGCAGAACATTATGAAGTTACTGTGGATTAAACTATGAAACATATATTTTGCTTTTATTCAAGAATAACTTCAGAATTCTTTTTAAGAACATAAACGTGTTTATGAAATAATTTTCCTCTAGCCTTATTTCTCATGCAGTATAATCTCTAGCCTCCCACATCATAAACTGAAAGCCTCTGCAAGCATTCAGAATTCTGCTGTTTGATACATTTTCTTTTTATTTATTGCAGTATTATAATAATCCTTTTAGCCCTATTACGCATTATAATGCGTGATCCTAGACTGAATACTGGGGGCTGTAATTTAGACTCAGATTCTGCTGTCCTTTATAAAGCTCTTGAGCTGCACCCTTGTGAGTTGAGGCATCAGCAGAATCCTTTGATTCAATTATAGCTTGGCATTTAATTGTGAACTATGTATTATTCTATAAATAAACCATAACCAATGGTTTAAAGCAGCAATCATTTACAAGGAAAATGAAATGTGAAGCTCCAGGCTCCAGCTGAATCTATTGGTTCACATAAGAAGAAAAAGAACATCTCTTGTCTTGAAATTGAGCACAATGACTGCTAGTTGACTATTGCTTCTTTCAAAAGTACAGGTCAGTTTTGAATTCTGTAGATACTAGATTTTGCCAGGCGTAAAAATATGTTAAAATTGAACCTGAAACACATTATCATATAATGATAACAAGCTTAAAGGATTATTTCATGTTGTCCACTCATTGGTCTTAACAACTGATTTTAATGGTTCTGACAATATATTACCCTTTGAAGGAGAAGGCTGCTAACTAGCCTCAGCCCTGAGTCATGCAGCTGCTATGTATTTTAGCTTCTATGTAAGCTAGGCTCTGCACTTTCATTGCATGCCATTGACTATAAAAGACCGTGTGAATAAAAGGAGAAAGACACACAGAGGCTTCTCATTTTTACAAACATATTCATACTAGTCACCCTGCCTGTGACCTTTTTCCTGTTTACTTCTTTTTGCCCTTGTATTTTCTTGTCAAATTACACTCCTTCAGAGCTTCGCTTGTAGACTATATTTGGTTGTTTCTGGCATAATGAGGCTGATCCCTTGGTAAGGCTTATAGCTGTCACATTAAAAATGAGCAATACTCTTTAACAAACAAGTTTACTCAAAATCAGTGTAGCAGACAAGAGGCCAAGTTTATATTTACCATTGTAGCACAATACAGTTTATGAAGCGTACACCCCAGATTGTTTTGTAGAGACTAAGAAATGCATATAGTACTAACGTTTGATCTATAATCCTAGCTGGTTCTCCCTCTACATCTAGGAGATGTATTTAACACAGAGATTGATACTTAATAAAACTGGAGAAATCGTCACTTGTAAGCCCAAGCAACGGTACCATTTTAAAACTTTGGTTTTGATGGGGTTTTTGTGGATGTTTTTTACATTCTGAAACAGCGGGGAAAAAAAGGATTTTTTAAATTATCTAAATACACTGAAATGAAATTACCTTGTTCTGCAAGCTGCTTGCCATGACTTTGGAGGAATGGCTGACCAAAGGCAACAACATTTCCCAGATTAGTGCAATTCAGCCAAGTTATGTTTGTCTGAGATGAAATGTTTGGTGGGAAAAAAAATGTTTGATATGGATGAAGTGAGTTCAATAAAAAATAAACAATGGCAGTCTCTAGAGCTCAAAGATCCACTGTTCAGTCACCAAAAATTGTCTAACAAATGTGTGGTGCATTTTGTTTTCACAGCCTTTTTTCATGGTATTAACCAGTTGACTTGTTACTGTTGTCTGGGAGGAAAGAGATTAGTGGAAATTAAGGAAAATTTTTCTGTACTTTTTTTAATTACTGGTTTTAAGAATTCTATTAAGATGTTTTAACAAATGTTTAAAATTATTGAAATACCATGTTACTTTTAAACAAAACCTTTCATTTTCAATTTAAAACAATTATCAATGTGTACGTTAATTTGTAATAAAGAACACTTTTATCTAGAAGACTACAACTAAAATACAGTGTTCCCAAACCACAAAAGCAAAGTGTTTTAACTGACATCACCCATTTTTTAATTGTTTATTCATGGGCTGAAGACCAACACCATAAGCCATTTTATTAGAAAGAGAAAAAGAAGTGACAATGAATAATTTATTATATAAATAAAATATTTTTCCATTAATATCACATTTTAATCTAGTTCTGATATGAATGTTAATTGATTAATTAGTTTTTGTACTTGGTAGACTAACCACTTCCTTAATAGAAAGAATAAATACACCAGAAAGTTTTTGCTTCAATAGTCACCCATATAAACTGCACTGGGGTTATAAGTCAGCAGTTACAATATATGCTTATGTTTATTTAACATAAATTTACAAAAATGTGTACTCAAAATGAAACATGACTCTCATAAACACTTCAGTCCTGAAGAGTCAAAACATAAATTCTTCCATTTGAGCAGGAACTGTACACTTCACTAAGGTACAATGTTATATTTAACATATATATATGTTAGTTTTCAAATCTCTTTCAGCTGTCAGTAGTTCCAGGCATAACATAGAGGTGGTAATGGGAGCAATGTTAACAAAAGAAGAAACTTGCCAGGGTGATTCTGTCCAGGTATATCAGGTATAATCTTTAGAAAGAGAACATTCACCACACCAGACCACAGTTTGGCCTAAAGATCTCATTTGTCTTGTGGTCAATTAATCCTACTCCTATAGTGAATACATTTTCAATACACAGGTTGTACTAGATCTTTTTGTCTTCTCTGAATATTTATTCTGTTCAGTTTCAACCCAGTCATCACATTCATTTCACTGTTTAACTGTTTCTCAACACTATTAATCATTATGACAGATATGGTTCCAGATATTGTCCCAGCATATGTTTAGATTTTACAGAATATATGCTATCAAATTAATACTTTAATTTTACTTTTTTTTTTTTTTTTCTTTTTTCAGAACTCTTTCAGATTTAATGCAAACTACTTTAGGTGAATGGTTTTAAAATAAATGTCGAAACCACAGATAAGTGTTAGAACAAATGGCCCACGTGAACTAAAGCACTGCAATTTATCTTATAGTTCATCTTCACTTTGAATGTTAAAGTATACCAGCATATGAAAATTACATACTTGAGTTTAGTGACCCAATCTATATAATGATCTTTGTATGTATGCTTCTGATAGCATATACAGAAGAGCAAGAAGACTAGACAAAATCTTGCATTGTTATAATTCAGATTAATTCTGAAGAGCTTAGGGGAATCCATGTCTCCTCATACTGGTTGATGAACACCAGCCTTTCAGTTTTCCTTCTTTTCTTCCACATTTCCTTCCTCCAGTTTCCTGCGATTTTCTTATTTACATTAGCCCTGAAATATGCCTTTGCAGCTCTGTAGAATTATGTGTCTAATCAAGCCGCACATGAATACAGAAAATTCTTCAATGTTTATAAATCCTAATTCATTCATTTGGCTTTATCAGTTTAACCTATCATTTCCTCTCTTGAGAGAACTTAGTCAAGGACCCAGTGGAGAACTTTTATGAATGGCAGGTTCATATCTCTGTATGAAATGGCTTGTAGGAATATTTTACTTTTTTACCTCATGCCTACATCTTGCCCACTGAAAGTTCTCTACTTCAATTTAGTTCTTTGGTTTGTAGATAATCTATATTTTCTGGCTTGCCTTCCTCTCCCTTTCCCTCTCACTATTCAGATTAATGACACTGTCGGATGAGCAGATGACTTGCAGATCTCTGTTAGCAAATAATGTATTTAAAAAGAGTGCAATTTTTCCATTCCTATCACATGCCCTACAGGCTGATTCAGTTTGCTACTTTAATTAGTCAGAAATCAGGTCTACTTTTAAATATTATATGGCTAATGTATTTTTCTCAGCACTGAGATGCACAAGACAAAGCAGTGATCTAGGATTTCTAAACCTTAAGTATTTAGAGGGAATGATGCTCAATGCTCTGCTCTCTGTGAAATAGCATTTCTTTGAGTAGCTGCTGCTTTTTCCATTTTGTAATCTCTTAATCAGTCTCCTACAGTGTTTCAAGAATGGTTAAAAGTTTTGGTTTTATCCTTGCCTATTTATCTGCTGAGGTGTAAGACTCTCAGAAAGAGCATGACTGGCTTGCATGGCCTTGATGTATATGAAGTATTAAATGGCTTATATTGTGCCTCTCACAACACAAAAGATTAGAGAAAGACCATATATACAAGCACTTCCATTAACTACTATCATTTTGCCACAGTGTTCCCTGGGAACATAATAGTGTTCAGATTTTGTCTTGCCACTTCTTCCCTTCTATTTAAACACCTCATAACATCAGGCATAAAAGGGTAAGTAGTTTAAGTTTTACTGATGTTGGAGGACTTTTTGGCCATGAATTTCAGTTTTTAGCAGATGATAGGTGGGGAGAGGGTATATCTTTAAACATGGACTGCGTTCCTCTGAAATGCCTTACGTATTGGACTACTGTGATGACAAATTTGGACCGCAGCTTAACTAATAGATAGTAATGTTGCATCTGGAAATTTAGTCTTTTATTTATAACCTTGACTGCATATGTACAGAGTAGATTTTAATACTGGCTTTAAGCCATCTTTATTAATCCTCTTCATCTCGGGGTTCCCCCGGGATTAGCTATAGGAGTCTGTTTTAATTGCACAGCCTTCCCAGCTTTCTGCAAAGGCATAGAGCTTGTTAGACTCATCGCAGCAGATACACGCTCACGAGAAGCCACTTCTTTTTTTCTCAGACACTATTCCCGGGTATCCACATTGCTCACCAGATGTTCTGGGATGCATGCTTGGACAGGATCTGATAGCTACGGCTCAAGATTATGACACCAGCAAAACCTGGATTGATCTACATCACAGTGTGAAATTTGTAAGCACCAGTGGAAAAACGTGCACAGCTATGCTTAAAAAGATCATTTAATTTAATAAGCAAAACAACTGAGCTACATTGTATTGTAATGCACACTGGAGTAAGGTCCACTGGAGTAAAGTCTTAGAGCAGTACATTGCAGAACATCTGCAGTGGGGGGCTGCAGAAGCGTAGCTGTGCTAATGTAAACAAACAAATAAAAATATTGAACTCCTAGAAGAAAAGATAATAAAGTTCAAGAGATTTTAATCTAGCCTGGTCTCTGACACATATGCCTCTGGTTTTTTTCTGAGTTAATTCTTGTTTGAATCAAGACATGTCTTTTAGAACCCATTTAACTTGGATTGACAGATTACTCATGATCCTTCCCCATCACCAAATTGCTAAAATGGCTGGTCACATGCTCTGTCAAAAGTACAAATAGCTAATCTTGTATTGTTGTTGGATTTTCTTACATGTATGCCTTCTACACTGAAATGCCTTTTATTATCACATATATAATATTCTAATACCTTCTGTTTCCATTTCTTTTAAACAAAGGCATAGAAATAGTCTTTTTCTTATCTTCTTTCATTTTCCAAATATAACAGGGCTTACCGAAAATCAGTATTAAAAGTCCAAAAGGCTACTCAGATTTTTTTTGAGATCTATTTGTTAAAAGTTATCAATAACTGCTGATTAAAAGTATATGACATCACTATCTTCTGTTTAATATCCGGCTGAGTTACTGTCGAAATGGAAAGTATTTTATCACAGTCATGTTCTGACATCGATACTTGACTGCTCTCCAAGTACAGAACTATGCTAAGCACTATTCAGTATAAAAGATACACTTATACTTACATAGAGCTTACACTGCTGAATGCTACTGGATTTTTATGCAATACAACTGATAACTCCACCACTGCTACCATTTGCTAACTTTCCTTGCTAACTTGCTAACATTTCTTTTATTCTTGGTATGAGAAGTGAAAGAGTACTTTTTATTACCTGTCACTCCACTGACTGATGATTATGTCCTTTGTTTCCTTCCTATATTTTACCAATTCGTAGCTTCTAGTTTGCTATCAAATTCTTTTTTTTTTCCCCATCTGTTATTTTGTTTTCTTACTATGCTTGCTATAGTTAATTTCACATTTACTCCTAGCTGAGCTGAATGTTTTACATTTGTAATCTTTTTTTTTTTTTTCCGTTGTAATTCTAGCAGAACATTATTAAATTGTTCCCAACACCATCCACTTTTCTTCCATCTAAATTATTTCTACAGGGGTTTTGACTCCTAATTATTTCAGGTCTATGATACTGGACTTTTAAAGGAGCAATGCATGTATGTGTGTGTAAATACATCATTCCTTTGTCATATAAATTACAGAACAAAGATAATCATTTGCTGCATTTTAGTTTTGTAATCAATTCCTCTGTCAGTCAGGATGTGAATTAAAACGTGCATCATGTCATGCAGTTGTCACCTGTGCCTCTGAGATTCGCCCTTTATGTCCCTCTTGGTGTAAATTCCCACCGATGACAGTGTCTTACTCTAGGAGCTGGAGAACTCTCAGTGATGGGGGGTTATATTGTTTGGGGCTACTTTCAGCCTGTATTTCCTTTGATGATCCCAGCCATTTACAATGCTTCCGCTGTGAATGGTAACATGATTGTGCATCAGTCCTTGTATGGGATTTTATCCAGCCTTCTTAATTTTTTTCCCAGCCTGCGCTCCTTCACTTCTCTCCAGCCAGGGCTTAGCAGTGCTTCTGCACTGCTTTTTTGCCATATGCCGCTGATTTTATCATAAAATAATACTTGTCTCTTGTAGAAAAAAGCAATACAAGCCATACTTCCCCAGGTTCTTCACAGGTACTGCCAACATTGCGATATAATGGTGTTAAAATGGCTTAGTTGATTTTCAATACCTTGTAAAACACACTAGCCAGTATTTAAGGAGCTCACCTTTTCCTAAGCTTCATACCGTTACCTGCAGGGCTTAAAGCCATTTTGATTTGTTACCTGTTTTCTAGAAGTTCCTAGTCGGCATGTGAGGTGATGACTGATCTCACTTTGTCTCTCATTTACTCCTTCCGTAAATAAAAAAGAAATTCTAAGCAGCTGGAGATTCATCTGTTTGTGCCACTGGAAGTCATGGTGTTTTCCTGCTTTAGTTACCTAATTTCATGACATTGTTTATTCAACACCCTGAAAATGTAGCATAAGTGCAAATATTGCAGAACTCAATACAGATTCATGAACATTACTGGTATCTACAGTTTCATACTGACTCGTATTATTTCCAATGGAAGAAGATTTAAAAAAACCCAGTATTTTTAAATCATATTTAATGATCAGAAACAAATGGGAATAGTTTGATGACCTTCTTAATAAGAAGAACCTGAAATCTTTTCTCCTCTTAATTTAGGTCAAATAAGCTCTTTATTTTGTGCATATGACTCTGTACCCTTACTTAATTATTCTCTGGATGTAGCTATTGTTAAGCCCCTACAGTTTAGCACAGTTCAGCACATATTTCCAGCTGCTTACAGGAACACACTGGGGAATGTGCTTTAAAATCACTTCACACTTATTAAAATACAAATTCTTCCAGAGCAAGGATATGCTACTGCCATGAATGAATAAATTTTAATCATAAAATGTATAAGTGAAAATTCAACCAATTCAAGAATATTGTGCAAATGTTTTTGTATGACACTGCTTGTATCTGAATAAATATGTTGGGTGAAGTATTTGCATATACTGTAGTAATTAATATTAATGGGTATACAGCTACACAGAGTTGAAAACCAAGAATTATTGACAGGTTTATTATTTCTAATATATATTTCTAACAATCTGTCTAATACTTCTCATAAAATATTTCTATTTTTTTTATATTTCTGAAGAAACTCATGACTTCTTTAAAATATGTCACAATGCTGAAAGATATTTACTTACACCTTTCCCCCCCCCCCCCCTCTTGTAGATATTTTTAAATGCAGATACAATCCGCCTGGGAAATCTACCAGTGGGTTCCTTTTCCTCCTCCTCCTCCTCCTCCTCCTCCTCTTCACCCAGCTCTTCAGCTCCTCGCCAGACTATCTATGAGCTCTGCGTCTGTCCCAATGGTAAACTTTACCTGTCCCCAGCAGGAGCAGGCTCCACATGTCAATCCAGTAGCAACATCTGCTTGTGGAGCTAGAATGACTCCAATTTATCCTCACACCAGAATAGCCTTTTGTTACTATCCCTCTGCTTCACAGTTCTGCTCGGTTTCCCTTGTGACAAGTTCGACGCTTCAAACGGCCTGCAGAGCAACTTCTTCCAGTGTAAGCAGGAATACAGCGCTGCCTTCTCTTGTGGTTTGTGTTGCCACTCAACATAGAGATGGGAGTGAGATATTCAGAAATCAATGTATTCTTCATCAGGAAACCTGGAACAAAATACCACCTTTTGTCCAAAAGGGAGAATAACACAGGTGCCTTTGCTACATGAAGTGAAGCACATAGTTTTAGATTTTTGCAGGACCTGGATATGAACTGCACATATATATATACAGTACATAAACAAATTTGCCCAGAATCTGATGGTGAGATGAATTGGTTCCCCCTGTATGATAAATAACTTCACTGTCTGAAAGCACAATTTTCCATTCATCTTTTTGGATGTAAACTTTTATCCCTGAATTTTAAAATTTCGAAGCATTGTGTGATGCTTGCTTTACTAAACAATTAAATTCAGTAAATGGTTTTTAACACAAAAAGAGACAGAATCCCTCCCTGAGTTTGGTTTCTTTAAAAGTGTGTTGTTACTCTTTGTCTACTAAGTCTAGGGTTTTGTACACTAGGTAGGTAAATTTTGGAAGTGCTCAGCAATATTACCTTTCAAAGTTAAAAAGACGTCTGCTCTTGTTTGTCACATCTGAATGGCCTTATATAGTATTTTTATGGCTACTGCATGTAAAGCAATTGCTTTAAGTAGAACACACAGTTTCTGGAAAAGAAGAACAGGGTAAAGAGGGAACTACGATATGACGATATGTTTGTTGATCAGTGTATTGCTCTTCACAAGGTATTTATGATTGGCAAAAGCAAAAACAAGAGAAAATCTTCAAAGGTACATCTTGTCCGTTTTCTAGCTACGTCTAACTGCTGCCATTTGAACACAGTACAAACGTTAGTACTAACGTAATGTGTAACGCTGAGAAGCAATGCACTAACAACTGGTATGACATTCACATTTATTATTCTCTTTTGTTTACCATCTGCTGCTAAAGTTTTCAAAGTAATAGTATTATATATATAAACACAAATTACATTCAATGTTAAAAAGTACATTGATATTACATTGACTTTACCAGGTCTATGTTTAAATTATGCAGCCCCCATTTGCACCCGGATCTCACTACTGACTTCCTTTTTTGATGAGTTTGATATGGGATTTCTTTCTTGTATCAATGTTCTTACTTGTTTGGCTTGGTTGGTAATTGAAATCTTGCAAAAAAAAAATGCTTTGGTATGCTGCTAGTAAATTTATCACAACTTTGATTAACAAGAATATCTTGAAACTTGCAGAACCCAGGAATGTAAAACAGTATAAAAATGTTTCCTATTGTGGAAGATGGCTTGATTACATGAGGTAAGTGTGCTTTTTAATTCTATCCTTTAAATTACATCACCTAGCATGTAGCTTTAGAGGCTTCTGAATGTAAGATCACCAATAAAATGACGGCTTTTGCAAGGTAACTCTAAAGTCAGGGCAGACAGTGCAAGGTGGGTATTTCTACACAGTGTTTTTCTTTCTCAGAAAAAATAAATGAAAATGAGCAAACTAATACTGTGATTACCTTTGTATTTTATTACCACCTTTTAAGGCTGATTTTGTTTTCACTTCAGGTGAAATTCACTCCTATGCAGAAGACCAGCACAAGACGTGTCCACGGCTTGACTGGTGCTTGCCTTTCCATTGGCACTCTTCAGAGGTGTGAATTTCACCCCATAGCAAGAATTCTATATTTCTACCATTTAAATGAAGATTTTAAATTGATTATTTTCTCTCTTCAAAAGAAGGCTGTTAACAGCTGACTTGTTATTTCTTTGAGAATTTTATTCTTTCACTTAGAAAGAAAATATATTAGAAAATATTGCAAGAAAAATGTATTAGAAGCCTGAGGATTTTTGGTCGGAGGGATAGAAAGAGATGAAAATGACAAAGAAGGTGATAATAAAACATTATCAAGTATAGCTGTACAATCTACCCTTAAAACTGTAGGGAAATAGATGTCTTTTTCTTATGCACACAAGTAATTGAATGGTAGTGTGAAAGTCATGTGGATAAATAGTATTTCAGGAGGAAAAGTATATAGATCTGTATGAGCACACATCTATACATATTCATTATCTGTGCACACCTACATGCACTTGTTGCTTAAAAGATGGACAAATAGATTATAGTGACTAATCTATTTGGTGAATTAAATTGTGGCTTCTTACAAATTCCACACAAGTACACTAGGATCTTTTTTTTTTCTCTTCAAATAAAACCACAGGATGGCTTGTAAATACTTTGTCATGAATATTCCACTGAGAATTTCTTATTTGTTTGCTCTTCACCTTATGTGATTACTTACCTGTAATACGTACAAAAAATGTTTCTGCCCACTGGATGGAAGGACCCAACCTTTATAAATTTTACGCAAACTTGGGTGGGAATGGGCAGGTAGAAAAAAAAATCTTTTGTTACTAGCTTCGTTTTAAAGGCAAAGCTGGAATAATTTACCACTTTGTATGAAGAAAACTCAGGGCAGAAGTGTGGATGGCACATTGGACTCAAAAAAACCAAGCCAGTAAGTCCACATATCTCTGCACTGTCAGGATTTTCTTGCTTGGAGTCCCTTCAGTCTGAAGTAGAGTGTATTTGAGAGCAACCTATGCTCTCTATAGGTTCTCTTCAGCAAGCTGTGAGATAGCATAACGAGTTCTCATAATGTCTTAATAATGTCTTAATGGTTTACTTTAAATCCATTGAAAACTGAAAGAAGGGGAAAATCTCAATTTCCATTTTAAAGAATGTTTCTAGCCCATGTGATTTCAGAGAGTATTAGAAAAGTGATTTCAGCGCATTTCAAAAACTAAAAAATTAAAACACCAATAAGCTGTAAGCAGAGTCATTATTACAGAGTGGAAGGAGAAACAGACCCAGTGGTTTTGGAAGTTTGGAGCTGGCATTAGCATAAACCTCACTAGTGAGTGCTTCCACTTATAGTACACCCCAAAAATATCAGAAAAATGGCATAATCCCACAATGTCATTTCAGATGGAAGGAAAATAGAATATCTCAGCACAAATATAATATTAAAACATGGAGCTATATCTGTGCTATTGCAGTGCTGGTTTATAATGCTGAGGTCATTGTGTGCAAAGCCATAGGGAAGTTCCAGATTCTTTTTGTCACCTTCTTCATAGATTCCTGGCTCTGTTTCCAAGTTATTTCAGTCTTTGTTGGCCATTTATAATACCTAACATTCAGGTTATGATTAAGCCCCAGCTAATGTTTCTCTAGGTAGAATGCTTATCTGACTGAATATTTTGATTGTGTATTTTAGAAATGAGAGGTCATTTCTTATTCTGGTTAAGGCAAGAGCTTCCCATTAACAAATCACTCTGTTGTGACAATTGTAGGGAAAGATTGAAGACCTTAGGATATTTTTAAGCATTAATATTAGAGCAATTTATTTAAAAAAACCAACAGTGGCTAAAATGTTCATCGGAGGTTTTTTATAGTATATGAATACATGTATCAAATAAAGCTTCTTTTTGTACTAGAATGTTTGTATGGGAGCCACTAAGATGGTATTGCAGCTGTTTGACTTCTTCAGGACTATCCTTATGACAACAATGAAATATATGAAAAGACCTTATTAGCTACATGTATTTAATATATATGATAGTTTTATCTTCTGTAAAAATATCTGTGTCATGATATCATAGGATACTGTCTCTTTCTTGTTTAAAAAAAGAAAAATAAAAGCATCAGCCAACCTCTCTGAGCACTGTTAGCTGTATGGTTTTGTATTGCAGTTCATTCATTGGTTAAGTGATAAGACCAAAGACTGACACTTCTATTATATCTAACACTATGACACTGCTGCTTCTACTAATTCTGTTGGAATGAAGAGATGACAAGTTGTAATTACAACATGAAATTGTAACATAGTTTAGAATTGTGCAGCATTTTGAGCTGTAGATTGTTCACTTTTTTCCAGGGTTTAAATTTTTTGTCAGTGTGGTGCAATTACATTACTGTTCATGCATATGAGGATCTTTCAGTGTTCCTAAGAAAATGAAAGAGTATGTATTCCACAATGTGCCAAGACATTGCTTGTTTCAACTGAATTTATACTGTTTTGCTTGCAAAACAGTGGCTTGACTGGATAACAGAATTGACTTCAAACCATTTTAGATGCAGAGGACTAAGTCTGGATTGAAGATACAGCCATAAATGTCTAGAAGGATTTAATGAAGGATGTTTAAGATATTCAGTTGTTAACACCGTGGTTTGTTTAATGTTTGTTTTTGGTGGTTTTTTTAAGATTCTAAATCATTGTCTAAATAAAATAATAAAAAAAAATATAAAAAAACCCTAAACATTAGACTATGGAATTGTTATCAGCTGATTCACTGTAATGCATATGTAAGTTGGATTGAAGTTTGAGTGTCATATTGTTTCAATCAGTACTCAGTAAAGGTCTGCTAACCATTTTTGTTTTGTAACAACCTTCATGTTAAAGATTTTTCTTGTGTATATAAATATATAAGCAAGATGGGAACTATTTTCTTACACATACTATGCAATATGTTTGTAAAACTGCAATATTACCAAAATTACAAAAGCTGTGCTTTTGTACTCTCTTGCTTTATGTAAAACAAATCTTTTTTCTATTTAATGGACTGTCTTATAATTGTAGATAACATTATTCAAAAGCAGTACACTGAAACTTTTAGCTTTTTTTATTTTATTTTCCTTGGATTTTTTGCTTTATGAAAATAATAGCAAGGTTTTGGAAGTTGGAAATTGCTTTTTCTTGGAAAGCTAGAACTGTTACAGCATGTAATTAACACAGTCGGTTTGAAATCTTCTTTCATTTGGTCTCAGCCTTTTCATCTGGTGCTACTATATAACCATAAATAAATGTGATACATAAAATAGGAAACATATCAGAACTTATTTCAAGAATAATCAAGTGGGAAACTTTCTAAGGGTGAGAGGAAGATGTAAGATAACTGATGAGAAATTTTTAGTTTTTTCTGTATATTTTTATTTGATAGATTTTTTTTGTTAGTATGCATTTCCTTACTTCTGTCTACGTTAGTTGTGTGGTAATAGTTTAATCTGTTTTCCAATTTTTTGTCCTCATACACAGTATACCAGAGTTTTATTTCAAAAATGTTTTTGAAAACAACAGACGCTGCATTTAAATGCAGTACTTATGTTAAGAAAACCCAATTTTAAAGAGGTATAGGTTTTATTTCTACATCAGCATTAGTAAAGTTAAAATTAGAGTGCTGCATCTCATCTACTGTAAAAGGATATTACACAACTCAAGTTCCTTTGTACCTTGCCAGAATAAGCATAAACTGTATGTTTGTGTTTAAACTGCACCAGTTTACAAGCCACCTGACAATTTCACAGTCATGTAAAAGGTCTTGTGGTGATGTCATCAATGCAAACAAATCTATGTTTAAATTGGGTAGCGTCAGTTCTGCTAACAGCACAGGCTTGCAGAGAGCTCTAGCAAAAAGCAGGGTGAGCATTTGGGTGGTTTGTTTGCACTGAGCTCCTTGATGCCATGCTGCGATTTCAGCAATATCCACAGTAGCCAGAGAGCAACTAGCTGCATAATGCCGAAAAAAAAAATCATAATTTCTGTACAAGAGCAACAGTTGTATAGGACTACCAGAAATGTAGGTCCTGCTGAGTTGCAAGTGACTAAAACATGATAGCTGATACAGCAAGAAAAATTACTTGTAGCCATTTTATTCAGGCTTGGACTAGTCCCGTCTGGGAAAACCTAATGACACCAAAAGATAAAGAGAAGTTATAGTGAAAACAAATCCACCATAAATATTGTGTTGATTCAACACAGTCCATACTGAGACTAAAATTTAATACAAGCTCTCTGCATAAAACAGGGTCTCCTCTGAAACTTTGAACTGACCTTCAGATTAAGTTGTTTGAATTCGAAGGTGTTATTTGATCTTTAACCAACACATCTCTTATATAGGCCAGGACCAGGGAAAGTTTCAGAAGAGCCAAGGTAAAAGTATATATTGTTTGTTTGGTCTGATCAGAGTCAATTAACCACAATTAAGCCTAGCCTACTTACCTAAGAAAAAAATAAATAAATTGAAATTAGAAAGTTTCCCTCAATTTGGGGAAAATTTAAATCTTTAAGGGCAGTTGACCTTTTTAAGGAGTGTCCAGCTCTTCCAGTGTCTCGAATTCTGACATGTTTAAGCACTAAGAATAATTTATGTTAAAAAACTTGGCCTTTGGCTTAATCAAGTTCATTTAATGCATGTCTTGACCTAAGAAATAAAGGTGCCTTTTAATCACATGTATACCTCCTTGTTTGCGAGACCTGTGAGGGAGAAGTTCAGCTTCCAGCATCATCTAGAGTGCAGTGAAGAATAGGATTTAGGCATTACAGAAGCATTCTTGAAGGCAAGACATTTTGTTTTCTGTGCTTTATGGTGTTTTGCAAGCTTGCGTACAGTCATTCTTCACCACTGAGAGATCTGCGTTCTAGCACAATAACCTATTTCTAACTATATTTTTCAGAACTATTCTGAAAAAAAACCATCATTGGTTTTTTTCCTAGATGATGTTCACTCAGTTTTCTTGTTCCAAACACTACAGAGGTTAGTGAAATAAAATCTTCCCCCTTAACTCCCACCCACTCTTACCTCTTCAGCTGAGCTTCAGTTGTCCCCCTTAGCCTCCTCCTTTCTTCCCAAATAACAAAAGAATAGACAATGGAAAGGATTTAGCTGTCTCTTTATCAGGCTCCTTCCTGTGTAACTTACTGGAACTGTATCAAAGGGGAAGTTTCTACCAAAGAGGAAGATTATTTGCTTTGTGAAAACAGAAGTTATGTAAGAAGGAAAACACACACAGGTAAATATCAATTTTAGTGTGACTTAATAGAATGAACAGTGAAAGGTTTTGGACTATAAACTTCTTAGTAACTTTTAATTTCTCCTAAGTTTTATCATTCAATGAATGTATTTAAGATACTGTAAAATGAATATGCAAACTATCCTATCTCGTTACATTTTTCATTTTTTGAAAATAGAAAAGTAATTACCGAACTCATTATTTGTCCCTCTCTACTAATGTATTTATTCACATTTACAAATTTGAAAGAAAAAAAAAAA
The DNA here is from genome assembly GCF_929443795.1 of Astur gentilis. NCBI lineage: Eukaryota > Metazoa > Chordata > Aves > Accipitriformes > Accipitridae > Astur > Astur gentilis. The sequence continues at coordinate 16,661,079 of NC_064882.1, forward strand.
GAACTAAAATGTTAAATACTATAAATCTAACTATCAGAAAACCCTACAAATAACAGAATATTGTTCCGATAGCTCATGGGTGACATTCATCCTAGGTTAATTAAGAATCTGATTTCTTTTACAATGGCATGCCTTTCTGTTGTTTTGTGTGATCTTTGGGAAATTGGGAGCCCCTGGTGATAAGGGAAATAAAGTATCTATATCGCAGTAGAAGAAGAAACTGCTATAGTATCTCCCACGCTACAGTGGAACTGAACAAGATGTGGGGGCTATACTCATGTCAGCAAAGAGGATCTCCTACAGCAGTTTGATGTTGTGAGACGACAGTCAGGATGCTTTCCAGCTCCATGCTCCCCAGGGTGAATAAGACACGACATTACAATAACCTTGGACAGACAGACAGTGGGTTTTTTATCTGCATAGGAACGGGTAGGACAGTGGTGCATAGGCAGTAAATCCAAATCAGCCATGTTGCAACAGTACACAGTAGAAATACAGTTGAAAGATGGATTTATTTTTTTTTAAGTGAAAACAGTCACTAGAACTTCTCCCTAGGCCTAATAGTAACTCAGAGAAATGGACAGAAAGTCAGGTGGAGAGGAATCATTTTTATGTCTTTA